>NC_137789.1:132708764-133121862 GCF_963383645.1 Muscardinus avellanarius
CCACAAAGAAATATGCTCCCTCTCACATCTTAGAGGATGTGGTCCTCTTAATCTATCACTTACTTTACCAGTTTTGATAGAAACATTGCTATGGAAAACTACTTCTGTACTAAAACCAACAAAACAGCCATAAAAGAACAGTGATAAATGGCAATAATAGGTCTTAGTAAAGGGGAGAAAACAAAGAGTAGCAAGGACAAACTGAATCACACTAAGTCCTTTGAAAGGCAACTGCTGCTCAACTCAATTATAGCTGCATGACATTTGGCATTACATTAATAATTGCCAAGTCTTAAGCAGGGTGTGGTGGTGCACACTTGTAATCCCAGTACTTGGGAGGCTGAGACAAGAGGATCTGGGTTTGTGGCCAGCCTCCATTACTTAGTGAAGCCCTCTGCAACTCAGTGAGACCCTGTTTCAAAATAAAAAATTAAATACTGAGCCGGGCATGGCAGCACACGCTTGTAATCCCTGCGCTTGGGAGGAGACAGGAGGATCACGCAGGTTCGAAGCCAGCCTCGCTGGCTTAAGAGACCCTGTTTCCAAATAAAAAACATAAAATAGGTCTGGGAGTGTGGCCCGGAGAAGGGTTTTCCAGGAACCCCAGTACCACCAAAAATAATAAATAAATAAAAAATAAAAACCTGGGCTGGGCATGTACCTCATAGATAGAATGCCCTTGGGTTCAATCCCCAGCACATCACACACACACACACACACACACACACACACACACACACACTAACAACAACAACAACAACAACAACAACTGCCAAGTCTGTAATTTAGAGAGAAAGCAAAATCTAGATTTTGTTACTTGCCTTCTCTCTCTCATATTACATTATATGCAAACAAATAATCAGGCTGATAAGTCAGAGATTCTTAATTCCCTCATATTCTACATCAAGCCTTTTCTCATAGATTCTGGTTTACAAATTTAACTTACAGCAATTCCCTGAGGAAGTGAAACAATATAATAAATGCTTATGAGAGGTCATACTGGATCAGATCAGACTTCACTTTCCAACTCTCCTTCACACACAGGTTATTTTTTTCTCCTGGAAACACACACTGAACCAAAAACTAGCCCTGTCCCAAAAGGTGAGTCACCAGATCTTCAGACCAACTTAATAGGTCCCTAAATCTGTGGGTCACTCACTCCCCACTCCCCAATTTCATTTCTCTTTACCCCAGTAAACACATCTGCTTTAGCCAGACTGCTCGCTTATTCCACCCTTCACTAACTGTATCATTTCCCCTTTTGTCGGCCATTCATTCCCATCATGATCCTGCTCAAAATACACCTCCCCCAGGGAAGCATTTCTTGATTATTATTGTTGGATATTAACACTCTCGTTCTCTCTTTCTCTCATCCTTACGCTACAGAGGCCCTGCAGAGTTGTATTAAGTACATATTCTTAGGTGTTTCTGAAAATGGTTCATGAGCTTCTCCAAGGACCTCCCCAGACTTCCAGCAGACCTGTCTCAGGGCATGTAGGGTAGGGAAGGGAGCCACTAACTGATGCTACGAAAGCACCTCCCACGCCCCTCTCCAGCCAAACCCAACTCTTGCCCAACGCAATCCACACCGCGCCTCACCCGTCAGTTCCCCAGTCAGGTAAGTGGCCATTTTGGAGAACATGTCCCGGCAAAGCTCAGTGATGTCAGCCTCGGCGGGCTCCTTTGCTTCCTCAGCTGTCTCCACGGCGGCGTCATCTGGGCCAAGGGAGAATGAGTAAGTGTCCCGCCCGCCACTCAGCCCTGATCCAGCCAAAGCAGCCTCTTCTACATCCCTCCCCGCCTGTCCTCATTCGATCAAGTCGGCTTCATTTTCCATCTGCCATCCTTGCCAGCCCTCGCCTCGCCTTGCACACCCGACACGCGAACTCTGCTCCCTGGCACCGGCCCCTGGCTCAAACCGGACCCTCCAGCCGAACCATCTCAAATCGCCCTGACAGGACAAACACACGGGTGCACCCCTCCGCCCTGCCCGCTACACGCTCGGCCCCGCCATGCTAGCCCCCCCCCCTCTGTATTCCCAGGGCTCCCGCCGGACACTTCATCTCTATCCGCGCCAGGAACCACCTCGAGCGGGCTCCACGCGTCGCGGTGCGGTGACAGCCTCCGCCGCGGCCGCCATGCCGGGCCCCGCGCCGCTTCCGGCCCTTGGCGTCTGCGCGTGCGCACTAAGCCCGCCAGGCCCCGCCCCTGTCAGGCTCCGCCCACCCCGTGGTCCGACGGCTCCGCCTGAGTCATCCTCTAATAATGACTTTCAACCAAGTGCAAACGCGAAGACAAAACTATCACGAATCCATCCACTGCCGCGTCACGACATCTGGGACTGCGAACTGGCTTAGTCCAGGCTGAGTGGCCCCCAGACTAAAGTCACTGGAGATTGCCTCCTCCCCAGGCGCTCCGCTTTCTGGCAGGTGTTAGTCACCGAAAGATTGCTCAGGACTCCAACATTTTACTAGTAGTCTCATCCAGACTTTGGAAAACCATCAGGCCTTGATCCCTGATTCCCCAAAACTCAACAATGTCCTGGGGTTAACACCAGCTCTTGATGCCTGTTTCTTAAACTACACACTCACCTGCTTCTTTTCAGTTGATACAGCCCTTTTTGAAGAAAGGTTGGATCATAACTTTTTTTTTTTTTTTTTTTTTTTTTTTTAGGACTGAGGATATTCCTTAATGGATGGGAGAACAGAAGTGAATCAAGGAATTGAATAAAAAAGAGACCAGGGGGCCATGGAAGGTGTAAAATGGGGAAGAATAAAGGTCACAGGAGAGGGGAGAGGAGATAAATGGCAGATCTCAGAATGCAGGCTCCTGATCACCTAAAATCTTGGTGTAGGAGTTTCATATCTTATCCCTGGTTGTCCTCCATCTGTTTGCCAATGTGCGTTCACACACACACACACACACACACACACACACACACACACACACAGTCACACACGCACTCCAAGTCCTCTTACCCTGACTTTTTACACTTAAAACTGGTCTCCCTATGTCACTTGTCTTTACTCTGCCTTTTGAAGCAATCATAATAACATTTCAAAACATTTCTAGGAACCAGGTGTGGGTCATGCCCTCCTGTAATCTTGGAAGACTGAGATAGCAGGATGGTAGGTTCAAAGCCAGCCTCAGAAACTTAGTGGGGTTCTCAGCAACCTAGTAAGACTGTTTCCAAATAAAAATAAAATAAAATAGGGATGGGAGTATAGAAATCTCTGAGTTCAACCCCCAGAACACACACACACACACACACACACACACACACACACACACACACAGCCAGGAACCAGAGGTTCATTATTTCAGAACTCCTGGGGCCACCCAACTTTTTAGGTTGTCACTGTCCCCACTTTATACCACCCAAACAGTATGAACCTACCCCATCCCAAACACATACGTGGCTCATAGTTTCAACCTCTTTTCTTCCCTCTGTCATCCCAGAAACAAATACAAAAACCTTGTGTTCTGAAGTTTTTTTTATTGATAGTCACAGAGAAGCCCACATTGTCCTATAGACAAATGGAGTAAAAGCCTACCAATTATCAGCCCAAAGATCTCTGAATCCTGAGATCTTTTCATTGCAAAATTCCCTTCAGGCTCCCTTTCATCTGATTTACAGCTCCCTCAACTCGAGTGTTCAGTGGAACACCAGAAGGCAGGCTCCTCCAAAAGAGCCTTGGTCGACTTCACTGTGGAGCATCACTGTAGCTGGTCTGCAATGCTAGAATCCTACCCACGAGAATCTATTCTCCTTTGAGGCTTCCCTTCCTCTTTTACAGAGAAACTCTACGGGGGAAGTCAAGAAACTCCTAAATGCTGGCGGCAGATCTCTAGACGCACAACGAACATGATGTACTGGCAAATGGGAAGGTATCTCGACACTGCCTACTCCCTTGTCATCTACCTTTCTTTTACAAATGATGGCCGTCTAGGTGCTTAGGGAAGGTCATTATCCTCCCTTCTTTATCCTGTTTGTAACTGACTTCTTTTTATCACCACAGCAAAGTGAAGTGCACAGGGAATAGGAAGTGCAGTGGGAAATGTTATTTCACAGAGCTATGAAACTACACACAAACACTACTGAGTCACAAACCTAAGCATGATCCCCAGCTACACAGAGAAACGTTGGCTGGAAAGGCCAGGTGTGTGTGTGTGGGGGGGGGGACCCAGCAGCCGCCATGATGAGACCTACTGCCCTAGAAGTGTGTGGAGAAAGAGCCTCTGGCACGGCAGACAGAGGGGGACCACTGTCTGATGCTTTGGGATCCTTCCTCCTCTACTCTGCTGCCCACCCTGGGCTTCCTATGGGGCTGGAGTTACTGGTGGAGCTGGCATCAGATGTTCCCAAACAATTTGTTCCTCCTGTTGGAAGAAAACGAAATAAGTCACTTAAAGGAGGAGGTTATACCCAAAGCAAAGGCATTCATTTACCTTCAGTATGGTGCAATGATTAACAATTTCAATTTTATAGCTAGACTGTGTGAGTTTGAAAGCTGAATGTCAATGCTATTGGAAAAGTTAGCTTTATTCTTTGTCTCCTTTTTTTCTTCTAATTCCAAACAAGAGATGATAATAATATTGAATTCAAACATTTGTTATGAGACTGAACGATTGAAGTATTTTGATGGTGTCTGAAAGACAGACTACATTATCTAAATGATTGCTAATTAACTACTGCACTGGTATATACATACAAAGATGTTCACTGTAGCATATCTGTCAAATTACATAATTAGAAACAATATAAAACATATTTCATGGAGGATTGGTTAAATAGAGTACATTATAGCTCCACAAAGGAAAATTATATAGCTATTAAAAGAACATGAGCATCAGGCGTGGTGGCACACGCTTGTAATCCCCTTGCTTGGGTGGCAGAGAAAGGAGGATCATGCTGGTTCAAAGCCAGCCTCGCTGGCTTAAGAGACCTTGTTTAAAAAAAAAAAAAAAAAAAATATATATATATATATATATATATATATATGGGTGATTTCGTTCGAAGCACCTCCTCATGTTACCCAGGTAACATGAGGCTGCAACTGTCTTCTGTATTTCTAACTTTTTAATAAACTTCCTTAAATCTTCAGTATATATATTGAAGATTTATAAATATATATATTGAAGATATATATTTTTATATTATATATATGTATTTATATATAATATATAAAATAGGTCTGGGAGTGTAGTCCAAAGGTAGAAGGGTTTCCAGAAACCTCAGTAACACACACAGACACACACACACACACACACACACACACACACACAATACTATGATATGTGGTTAAATAACTATCTAAGAAATATATAAGAGTAATATGGTTTTTATGACATAGGTATGCCTGTGTACAATCCCCCGCAAAAAAATAAAGGAGGAGTTTATTTCCCATTTTCCTTTTTTTCTGGATATGATTCCAAAGAACCCTAGACTGTTATGGACTGAATATTTGTATCCCCCAAGCACTAATATATTGGAATGCTACCCACCCCCCATTGTGATATTAGATTAGACCTTTGGAGCCGGGTGTGGTGGCACATGCTTGTAATCCTAGCATTTGGGAGGCTGAGACAGGAGGATTGTGGTTCACGGACAGCCTTACTTACTACTTAGTGAGGCTCTTTGCAACTCAGTGAGAGCCTGTTTCAAAATAAAGAATAAAAAATAGGGCTGGGGGTAAAGCTCAGAGGTAGAATGCCCCTGGGTTCCATCCCCAGTACCACACACACACACAAAAAAAATGATTAGACCTTTGGTAAGGAATTAGGTTATAAGTGTGAAGGTCTCATGAAGGGGATTAGTGTCCTTATAAAAGAGAGCTCCCTTGTCCCTTTCCCATGTGAATGAAGTAGGCCCTCAACAGATACTATATCTGCTAGTGCCTTGATCGTAGACTTCCCAGCCTCCCAAACTGTGAGAAATCAATTCATGTTTTTTACAAGCCATCCAGTCTATGATAGCTTGTTATAGCAATCCAAACATACAAAGACACAGACCTCTCTTAGAGGCTAAGGCAGGCCTTAGGCCAGGGCAACCAACTTCCAGGCCTTACTTGCACCAATAAACTGATGACTGTGAACATGTTCGCCCATTTCCTAAAAACATAGATATTTCAAAAATGTTCTTCTCCCCTCACCCCTGAGTGGAAAAGATCGTAGAGTTCAGCTGTGGGAAACCTGGACGAAGGGCCACTCACCAGTCCTAGGGAAGAAGCCATCCACCCCTCCTTCTTCTCCAACATCTTCAGCTTTGAGCCCACAGCATCAACCTGGGCCATGACTCCTTCTAGAACACTTTCCAGATGTAGAACTTTCCTTGTGAGCCTGTGCAGGGTTTGAGAGAGATCATGGGAGCAGAAGCATGTGTCTGAGAGTGGGGGCGCTGCTGCTGGGTTCCACAAGGGCAGGGATAACAGAATGGTATGTGTCTAGATGGAAATAAGGAAGGTAAGGCCCAACCTTGTAGGGAGAATTATAGAGGAGCAGAAGTTCTTCCTGTGCTAGGATGGGGAATTGGAAGATTATGGAAAGAAGATCAAGACAGGGTATTACAAGCGCAGCCACCTGAGCCCCTCTGTGTACATACGTGTAGAATTCTTCTCCAGAAACCCAGCCTCCTGCTCTGGCAGCCTCTGGGCCCAACTGGTCTGATGGAGCACACACAGCTGACCGGCCCAAGTTCTCAATCTCAGCATTGAGGGCCACCTGATCAGGAAGCCAGAGGTTAGAGGGGAGAAGATGACTCTGGGGAGCCATGGCTCCTTTTCTATCACCTGCTCTAATGAGCTCTCAAGACTAAGCCTGGGGCTCCAGTTCTCACTATCCCCTGCCTTCCAGACTCTGGAGACAGTAGCATCAGGGGGTGTGGTGCTGGATCAACCTCTGGAGTCATTTTCCAAAGAAACAAAATATGGGCTTCTTAAAGCCTTGGTTAATGAGGGGTTCACCTGAATCCAACTGAGTTTGGGAGAGGTGGGACAGTACCAAGATTCTTGGCACTTTCCCTATGGGTGGCTGTCACCCTTCCCTTGACATTTTTGCTGGATAAGGATGGAGCAGGCATAATAGGAACAGCTAAGGAGCAGAGGTTGAAAATCCATAGGACAAACAAGTCTTCAGAGGGAATTGTCATGGATTCTTGTGCAATTGGTCCCTTATTCTCTAAGTCTGTGCTTTATTTATTTATTTATTTATTTATTTATTTATTTGTGGTACTGGGGTTCCTGAAAGCCCTTCTACCTCCGAGCTACACTCCCAAACCTATTTTTACATTTTTATTTGGAAACAGGGTCTCCTAAGCCAGCGCGCACGACTGGCTTCGAACCTGCATGATCCTCCTGTCTCTCCCTCCCAAGCGCAGGGATTACAAGCGAGCGCCACCACGCCCAGCCTAAGTCTGTGCTTTAAAGCAGTGGTTCTCAACATTGGTGATTGCAGTGCCATCTCTTGGGAAGTTTCAGAAAGTACTGATGTCTGGTAGCCGAGCGTGGTGGTGCACACTTGTAATCCCAGCCTTCGGGAGGCTGAGACCTGGAGGATCGCGGTTCACGGACAGCCTCAGCTACTTAGTGAGGCCCTCTGCAACTCAGTGAGACCCCGTTTCAAAATAAAGAATAAAAAATAGGGCAGGGGGTGTAGCTCGGAGGTCGAGTGCCCCTGGGTTCCATCCACAGACCCGCAAAAGAAAGAAAGAAAGAAAGAAAGAAAGAAAGAAAGAAAGAAAGAAAGAAAGAAAGAAAGAAAGAACAAACTGACATCTGGGCTCCACCCCCAGAATTTCTGATCTAATTGGTAGAGAATATGTGGTCTGAGTAGGAGGATTTTTTAAGGCTTTTCAGGGTAGTTAATGAGCAGCAGTTTGAGAACCACTATCCTAGGGAATTCCTTCCTGCCCATCTATGGGAGGATTTTCTGTTTGGGTCTGTGTTCCTGGTGTTAGGGAGGGGCACATGGGAACAATATCCTTAGGCTGCCTCCCCACCAACCAGCCCTGCTCACCCTCTCCTCCTCCAGGCCCTGTCTCATTTGTTCCTGCTCCTTCTCATCCAGAACGTGATTCCCATCCTTGTCGAACCTGGTGAAGGCAGCCGTGAGCTCAGTGATCTCATGCTCTGCGTGCCCCAGTCTGAGGAGAACAAGATGATGCAGTGACTTCATCCTATTGAGGCTGTGATCATTCAACTGCAGACTCCTGGGCCTTTACTAGACTCTGGTAAGAATCGTGATCTCTGGGTCTTGCTTTCTGTTAAGAAGACTATCAGCCGGGCATGGTGGCGCACGCTTGTAATCCCAGCATTTGGGAGTCTGAGACTGGAGGATCACGGTTCATGGACAGCCTCAGCTACTTAGTGAGGCCCTCTGCAACTTAGTGAGACCTTGTTTCAAATTAAAGAATTAAAAAAAAATAGGGCAGGGGGTGTAGCTTGGAAGTCGAATGCTCCTGGGTTCCATCACCAGACCCACAAAAAAAAAAAAAAAAAAAAAAGAAGACTACCATTTGGGAAAGCCAAGATCTCCAAAATCTAGCAATTTTACCCCCCCCCAAGAAATTGCTTGAGTCTCTTTTTCATACAGTCCTAATCCTTCCGACTGGATTCAGAGTCTCATGAGCTCCTACAGGGATTATTGCAACACATCTTTGCCTTTACATAACCTGCCACTACCTATCCCTTCACTCTCTGCTTCTGTAATCATCCTTCATAATACAACTAGAATAGTTAACATTTTAAAAATGCAGATCTAATAGCTAGACATGGTGGCTCATGTCTGTAGTCCAGCTATTCAGGAGGCTAAGGTGGGAGGATACTTGAGTCCACAAGTTTGAGAGGAGCCTGTGAAATACAGTGAGACCAGAGCTCAAAAAATAAAAAAAAGTAAAATAAAATGCAAGTTTAAATATACCCCATCCCTGCTTAAAAATCCTTCCCAGCACCCTGTTTCTTGGATAGACTGGTGATATTCAAGGCCTTTCCCAGGGTGGCCCTTGCCCATTTGATCCACCTTTTATTTGATACCTCAGCAATATTCAACATCTTTCTTTCTTTCTTTCTTTCTTTCTTTCTTTCTTTCTTTCTCTCTTTCTCTCTCTCTTTCTTTTTTGTAGTACTAGAGGTGGAAACCAAGGGCCTTCTACCTCCAGACCATACCCCCAACCCTATTTTATTTTATTTTATTTTAGCAGGTCTGGGGATGGAACCCAGGGGCATTCGACCTCCGAGCTATACCCCCTGCCCTAAATTTTTTTTATTCTTTATTTTGAAACCGGGTCTCATTGAGTTGCAGAGGGCCTCACTAAGTAGCTTGAGGCTGTCCACAAACTGCGATCCTCCGGTCTCAGTCTCCCGAATGCTGGGATTACAAGTGTGCGTCACCACGTCCGGCTTCTATTTTATTTTATTTTTTATTTGGAAATAGGGTCTAAGTTGCTGAGAGCCTCACGAAGTGCTGAGGCTGTCCTCAAATCTGCAATCCTGTCTCAGCCTCCCAAGTGCTGAGATTACAGGCATGTGCCACCATGCTCAACTCAACCTCTTATTCTTCTTGTACATGTTGGTTTCAGATATCTCTGCCTCCATATATGCTTTCATCTCTTCTTAAAATGTCCTTTCACTGCTTGCACACTTGTAAGTCATATAACCTCCAAAACTCTATTCAGGTATCATCTCTTCCAGGAAGACTTCCATTAAGCTCAAAAAGAACTGATACTTCTTTTTGCTCCATGCCCCTCTCTTCAAGTTGTTTCTATTGTTAAGCTTATTCTGTGATTTGATTTATTTGTTTACATGTCTATGAGCTCCTAGAGAGCGAAGACTTATTTACTGACATTATCCCATACTCAGTGCCTGGCCCACAGCTGGTACAATATATTCATTCAGTGCTTCCCAGAAGCAGGGAATGTGTACAATAATGAGGGAATTATGTTACATTAGTTCTAAGAGTTGTTGGACAAGCTCCAGAATGTTATAGACTAGAGACCTTAGTGTCTGTAAGGACATAATTCTGAGGATCAGAATCAAAACACCTGTGGGCCAAAGTCAAAGGCCCATAGACCAAGGCCAAAGCTTATAGGCAAAAGATGTATAGTTGAGGGTCAAGGACTTGTTAACCAACATCAAAGAAGGTTGGCTCTGATTGCTCACTCCCTCAAGGTTTTCGTGAAATCCTCAAACTGGATCTCCTGGGCTCCACCTTGCAGGACCTTCTGCACATCAGAAACCTGCTCTTTCCTCAGACGCAGCTTTAGCAGAGTCTTGTTGTAGCCCTGAAATAGAAAAGAAACAGGCAGATTCCTCGGAGACTTTTCATCATTTTTAGTTCCCATCTCCACCCAAAGGATTCCAGGCTTCCAGAATAAGTTGAGGGGAGATGAGATCATAGTCCCCTGTACCAGTCAGTAACAGACCATGACACGGAGCCGTGGAACTAGACCTGGATGCAGATGTTCAACACAAAGGGATCGAATAATCACCTGTTTCAGGAGGTCAGAAAGCTGCAGCTCATCCTTTTGTCCAGTCAGCTCCTCCTTGACCTCTGAGTATGTGTCATTGATGATGGCCAGGAACATGTTCTAGAGGATAAAGTGGGGATCTGGGTCCTCATCTCAGACCCACTAAAAGCATTGAACCCAGTGGCCCCATGTTCCAGACACATGTTCTACAGGGGCCAGTGCTCTCATCCTCAGCTCTGCAGCCCACCCATCTCTGCCTTGGGGGCCTCAGAGCCTAGCCTGTCAGTACATTTCTGTTAGGGATGGATCATGCTCCCTGCTGTCCTCATTCTCAGTTGCCGCAGTCATCTTTTTGAGCACAAAGATACCTCCCACACATTCCTCCCCCATACAAAGGCCTGCCAATCATTGGAGCCAAAACATTTTCAAGATGAGAGTACAATTGGGCTCTCATTACCATCTATTCCAAATCTGTGTCTGTATCCCCATCAACTGGTTAAAAAAAATTTGTAGAACCAGGCGTGGTAGCATAGCTTTGTAATCCCAATACTTAGGAGGCTGCAGATTACAGGTTCAAAGCCAGCCTCAGCAACTTAGCAAGATCCTGTTTCAAAAATAAAAAATAAAAAGGGATGGAGGTAAAGCTGGGATGTATAATGCCCCTGGGTTCAATCCTCAGTACCGAAAAAGAAAAAAGAAACTTGCTAGGGTTGGGGATATAGCTCATAGGTAAAGCACTTTCCTAGCATGTGCTAGGCCCTAGGTTTGATCCCTAGCACTGCAGAAAGAAAAAGAAAAGAACACTTTCTAACCATGTTAATAAAAATCAAACCCAGATATTCCCTGTGGCGGGGCGGGAGGGAGAGACAGACAGACAGAGACAGAGAGAGAACTACCAAGTAATGACAGTTGAAATCAGTAAGAGATCCCCAGAAGAAGTAACAACTTGGAAAATAGCAGCAAAAGCTTCTAGGGGCAGCTACTGCTCCTCATGAGACTCCCTTTCCATTTTAGGAGGATGGGGGTTTTATTTTCCTAAGAGAGTCTACAGTTTCTCTTTGGACATGCTAACCACATTAGTTAGCTCTCAGAAGATCCCAAAGAACTAGCCCCCACTCTCCATCTTTGATTTGATAAACCCCTCATAATCTTGAGTGGAGTACAGAAGGGGTCAAAACTCTACCCTGGAGGGCCCCTATGCTGCTACCCCAGAAAAACTCTTACCAGGAGCACGAAGAAGACAAAGAAGACGTAGGTGACAAAGTAGGCTGGGCCCAGGATGCGGTTGGCATTGTTGATAGCATTGTAATCAAAGTCTCCAAGGATTATCCGGAACTGAGTGAAACTGAGAGACCAGGTCTGGGCTTCACCCAGAGCCTAACCAA
This sequence comes from Muscardinus avellanarius, assembly GCF_963383645.1. Taxonomy (NCBI): domain Eukaryota; kingdom Metazoa; phylum Chordata; class Mammalia; order Rodentia; family Gliridae; genus Muscardinus; species Muscardinus avellanarius. The sequence goes on from NC_137789.1 coordinate 132,720,612, forward strand.
ACCTTAGCCCCAGTCCTTACCCATCACTTTACTAAGTGCAGATCCACCCCTTACTGCACCTCTGATCCAATCAGATAGAGACAGGGCAGGTGCTCAGTTACTTGAGCACAGGGCATCCTGAGACTCTCACCCAGATACCTTTAGTGCAGACAGGCTCACACACCTCCTCCCACTTCCCCCAAGGCTACAGACACCCTGGGAGCTAGAGGGTGAGGGGCAGGAGTGGGGAGCAGGACACGCACATGCACTTGATGAAAGTGCTGAAGTTTTCCACTTGGGTCCCAAAAAGCAGGTAGCCAAGCTGAGCATAAGCAAAGAAAACAATGAAGAACATGACGGCGAAGCCCAGGATGTCCTTGGCACAGCGGGCTAGCGTGGAGGAGAGCTGGGTCATGGTTTTGTTGAAGCTGATGTACTTGAATATCTGCAAGGACCATGGTGAACCAAGTGGTGAAGAAGACAAAGTGAAAAGTGTTGAAAAGTCCACCCCGAAGGACCCCCGTCCCCAGCAGCCAACGGAGGTACCAAAACATACTAGGAAAATGAAACCCAGTAGTAGGGAGGAAAGAGTAGTGCTCTGAGGCTGAGCTAGGAAAAGGCCGTCCCAGGTACCTTGATCCAGGCAAAGAAGAGGTTGACAGCATTCATGTTGTTGTACTGTGTCTGCCAGAAGGCCAGGAATTCAAAGTCAGCATATGTGCTTGGCTGCTCCAGGAGCTTCCCCATCAGCTCATTCACCTCCAGGGTTCGAAAGATGTGGAAGCCCACAGCCGCAATGGAGAGCTGTCACAGAGGGGTCATCAGACTGTCAGAGAATTTAAGGGAATCTCAAGGGAAGTTAAAGATGAGTTCCCACAGGAGATCTGGGGCAAGTAAGGCAGGTGAGCATCCTTCCCAGCTGAGGTGTTCACTAGCTCAGGTTAAGATGGGATCAGAGAACATGGCTGGGGAGCAGCTGAAGTGTTCTAAAACTCTGAGGCAAGTGGTAGAAATGTAGGTTGTAAAAGTCCACGGGGAACCTGAGACAAGAAACATGGTTTCCCACAACCCCCGCTGCTTCTAAGCTTTGGTCAGAAAATAAGTGTCTTGTTCATATGAAGCTGACAAAGATAAAGAAGCAGAATATTTGACTAGGATAGAATGGAAAAAGGAAGAGCTTTCAAAGGGATAGGTCACAAAGGCAAAAGACAAAAATGAATATCAAGGGCACAAAGAGAAGAATAGGGCGCGGGTCGCAGGAGAGGGGGAGAGGACCTGTGAAGGCAGGGCTTCACTTGGGCCGAGTCAGGGGCATGTCAGCCCCTCACTCAGGGAACTGTGGCACAGTGACTCCACCCAAACTCAGGAGGAGGGCTTGGCCTCCAAAAGGAAGAACTTGGGGCCCCTGCTGAGCTAGAGCCCCTCTTCCCCCAGTATGTCTCATGTCCCAAACATCTGGCCCTCACCACGATGACCACCAGGTCTAGTATGTTCCAGACGCTGCTGAGGTAGCGAAGCCGGTGCATGTGGAGCTCCAGGATCTCCTCCACCATGTAGTAGAAGATGAAGACACAGAAGATGATCTCACAGCCAACGATGAACAGGTCCCAGCTGCTCACGTAGCGGATCAGCTTCACCGTGCGGATTTGCCAGGATGGGATGGCGCCCCCAGTAGCCGGGAACTCCACCACCAGTCTGGGGGGAAGGAAGATGGCTAGAGGGGCCTGGGATGGGACAGTTGTTCCCACCTCCTCTCCACACCCACCATAGGATAGAGGTTTGGGGAAAGATCTCAAGGACGGCAGACAAAGACCAGAAACCGCGGGTGGGAGGATGCATAGTGAAAGGAAGCCCACCTCAGAACACAGAAAAGGTTGATGTTGGCATTGTAGACTGAGAAGTCGATGAAGACCACCCGGGTGCCCCTGTCCAGCCACAACCCCTCCCGAAGGTCCCGAAGTGCCTCTGCACTGGCCTGTCGGGATCCTGGAAGGTCCAAGTAGTAGCCGCCTCCACTGTAGCTTGTGAGCCTGCCCCAGTGGGAAGAGCCGCCCAGTTCATCCTGAGAGTGGTATGTCCACCTGTCACAGAAAAGCCATCTAAGCAAGGAGGCATCTGAGCCAGGCCAAGTCATTGCCCAAAGCAATGGTGACACTTTATTATATCATGTGTTTATATGCTATATACATACACTCTGTGTGTGTGTGTGTGTGTGTGTGTGCGCGCGCGCGCGCGCGTGTATATGCACATGTGCGGGCCCGAGTGTATGATGATATGTGTATATATCACATCAAACATATATTTTTATATATTAATTTGTTTGATACTAACAACTGTTTGAGAAAACATGGAAAATATGATTCCCATTTGCAGAAGAGGAAACTGAGATTCCGAGATTTCCAAGGTAAGCAGCTGTATACTTTGAGTACTGAACCTCAAATGTTAAAGCTCCTCATTTTTCACTACGTTACTCAAGGCTGTGAGTGACAAAGGATGACCCACCTTTGGTTCCAACAGAGTAATCACCATAAAAGGAAGCACTTTGACCATAAATCCAAAAAGGATTCTTCCTGCTCTTGTGGTCGTGCAACTGGCTACCTGACCCCATGTTTTTCTGTTCTAGCCCCCCAATATTTCCCTGGGCCCCCATTTCTGCCCCCTTTTCTGTACTGTCCATCCTCTCCCTTTCATCCCTCAGGCCATCCATCCTCCACCCCTTGCTGCTCATTAGTCCCAAGGACCAGACTCTCCAGCCATGACTCCTATGGCAGTGCCAACCTTGTTCCTTCTCCACACCCCAAATAGGCCTGGAGGGACTCCCTGTAGGGAAGGATTAGTGTGGCTGTGACTCATGTGTGGGAATAGACCCAGAATCTATGCCCTGTCTGATAACTGTCTCCTCTAATTTTGAATGACACACGTCGACATCCCCAGAGTCAGGGCTGGGACTCAGGACATGTCCCTGACACACCCATCCCCAGGCTTGTAGGCCCAGTGGAAGTGACTCCCACACCTTGGGATGGTGTTCCAGGGGACAGCTCACAGCTCACTCACGCCGTGCCATTGAGGGATCCAAACGGGGCTTGCTCTTCTTTGTCTGGAGAATATACATCATAGCAGCTCAAAATGTCCTCACGGAAGTCCTCGTGCACCACACAGGAATCATTGCGGACCCGCAGCTGCCGCAGTCTGGGGAGCCCCAGCAGCAGGTTCTCGTAGTAGATGAAGGAGTGGGAGCCACGGGCCAGGCTCTGGTTGTTGTACCACTTGGTCCAGTACAGACCGTCCAGGAGTGGGCCCTGGGCAAACTGGACCACAGGCTGGGTTGGGTTAACCCAGTCTCCTCCTGACCTCTACCCTTATGATGACCTTCAACCCTTGCTCCCTGGTTTTGGACCCTTCAGTTGACCCAGGAATTTTACCAGATCTTGGGTCGACCCTATATAAAATTCATTTTGAAGTTCAATCTACACTCTGACTCCCAGTTCTAGTCTAGTTTGATTCTCAGATTTCTCAGATCAACATCCCGACCCCTTACCCACCTCCACCTCAACTCTAGCCTAACCTATTACTTTAGTTTGATCTTTTCACTCAGCCTGATTCCACACTAATCTGATCTGTGGGCATTTTGCCTGATGCATTGTCTATCGTCCACGATCTCTGGCCTGTGGCCTCAGGCCTCTTAGAAGGAGAGGGGAGGGGTGAAGGAGATCTCATACTCACATCCCAGAAGTCTGCCATGCTGCTGATGGCCTGGAAGGAGACTCCGGCATCTGATGGCGTATGTAGGAAGAGCTCAGACATCACTTTGGTGTAGTAATAGGCACTGGAGCTTGTCATTCCATAGGTCACTAGAAAACAACCCAAGAAGCTGTCTTCTTCTCACAGTTCCCATCTCCATTCCCCAGAGGAGACAGGAAAGCCCACTGCCCTGGGGCCAATGATGCTGGCAAAAGGGACCCCATTAGATCCTTAGAGTCGGCTCTGGGGAAAACAGGAGATGCATTAGGGAAGGGTGTGGCCACAAATTTACCTCAAAAAGACTTCAGTCCCCTCAGTAATTGTCTCAGCATTGTCATTCTGGAATTTCACTCTTGTTTTCTGCTTCACTTCCTAGTGTTTACTTCCCAGAACCAAGACCTGTCTGCCATCTGCACAGTATGATGTGCTTCCTTTTATTTTTCTTCTATTTGTGCCCTTTGGAACATGCCTCCAAATTTTAGAGCAGTCCAAGGCTCTAGTCAAGCATCTTATGACAGAGATGTGGTCTCCTGGGTTCTAGATTCAGTGAATCTGCAGCCATGGAAGTATCCGGTGGGCATGATGACTAGTGCATCCTGCTGGGCACAGGTGTCCCCTGGAAAAAGGACTCAGAGCATACCAGAGCAAAAGGACCTGGCCTTCGTTCTGAAGAACTGGATCTCCCTTAACCACTCTAACACACACACACACACACACACACACACACACACACACACACACACACTTCCAGGTGCCTAAAATGGGGCTGTTAAGGGAACCTCTAAGCTCCCTGGTTAAAAGACAGGATGTGAAGACTATACACCAATTATTTCATAGTTGGTCCATCAATTTTGGTTTGTCTGGTGTTTCCTCATGATTAAATGTAGGTGATGATGCTTCAAGGAGGAGTGCCGTACAGGCGATGTCAGGTACCCTCAGCGCATCATGTCAGGAGGGACACACTATCTTGTTTCCTTGCCAATGAGGTTAAATTTGATCCTTTGCTAAGGTGGGTTTGCCTGGTTTCTTCAGTGTAAAATAATAATCAATCTCACGCCGGGCATGGTGGCACACGCTTGTAATCCCAGCATTCGGGAGGCTGAGACCGGAGGATTGCAGTTTGTGGACAGCCTCAGCTACTTAGTGAGGCCCTCTGCAACTCAGTGAGACCCAGTTTCAAAATATAGAATAAAAAGCCGGGCGTGGTGGTGCACGCTTGTAATCCCTGAACTTGGGAAGCTGAGACAGGAGGATCATGCAGGTTCAAAGCCAGCCTCAGCTACTTAGTGAGGCTCTCAACAACTTAGTGAGACCCTGTTTTCAAATAAACTATAAAATAGGTCTGGAAGTATAGCCCGGAGGTAGAAAGCCTCTGGGTTCCACCTCCAGTACCACCTTAATTAATTAATTAATTAATTAAAAATAGGGCACGGGGTGTAGCTTGGAGGTTGAATGCCCCTGGGTTCCATCCCAGATCTGTGGGGGAGGGGGGATAATAGGGATAATCTCTCTCTCTCTCTCTCTCTCTCTCTCTCTCTCTCTCATGCATGTACAGGACTGGGATTTAACCCACAGGTATTCTAACTACAAGTGAGCTACACCCCAGTCCTTTTTATTTATTTATTTCTTTAGAATCATAGTCTCACTAAGTTGCTAAGGGTCTCGACAAATAGCTGAGCCTAGCCTGGAACCTGCAATCCTCCTATCCTTGTATCTTAGCCTCCCAAGTACTGGGATTACAGGCACGTGTCACTACACCCTATGATTTTTTTTTTCCGGTTCTGGGGGTGGAACCCAGGGGCATTCTACTTCAAAGCTACACCCCCGGCCCTATTTTTTATTCTTTTTTTTTTTAAACAGGGTCTCACTGAGTTTCAAAGGGCCTCACTAAGTAATAGCTGAGGATATTTATGAACCATGATACTCCTGTCTCAGTCTCCCAAATGCTAGGATTATAAGCATGTGCTTCCACGCCCGGCTACTATGATTTTTTAAAAAATAATTAATACATATTTGTGGGGAGACACTTTACACTAATATTATCTCAGGAATCTTTCATCTACTAGTTGAAAATATCCATTGAGCCAGGCGTGGTGGTGCACGCTTGCACTCCCAGCATTTGGGAGGCTGAGACAAGAGGATCATGGTTTGCGGACAGCCTCAGCTACTTAGTGAGGCCCTTTGCAGCTCAGTGAGACCCTTTTTTGAGATAAAGAATAAAAAATAGGGCTGGGGGTATAGTCGGAGGTAGAGTGCCCCTGGGTTCAATCTCTAGTACCGCAAAAAAAAAAAAAAAATCCATTGATAACTTTAGTCTGATTATTACTAGCATGATTATCAAATGTTGATTTTTTCAGTCCATTATTCTTTCTGTATTTATTTAGTTGGCATTATTTTCAGAAAGACCTTTCTTTTCTTCCTCATTATTTGTGTATATCAGCTTGAACTCATAGGTTCTTGGGTTTTTCCCCCTTATGGGTTACAATTTGTTATTGTTATTTATTTGGTTACTCAGAATTTTGGGGCCCGGTCATTAAAGACATAGAAAGGAAGATTAAGGAATTTTTCCAGATTAGGAGAGATTAAATTGAACTTTTGCCTGCTGGGAGCCCATCACAGAACTGAAGTCCAGTGAGCTGAACTTTTCCTATTGGCGCAGGCTTACTAAGCTGTCATACCTCCTGAATGGCCACTAGGTGGTACTCGTTGCTGAAGTTTTTTCTTTCCCCCAATTCCAAGTTAGCTGTCTGGAATTAACAATTTCCCCCAACTGCTTGTCAACCATTTATGGAGGCATATCTCTGATTAGTATCCAAGACAGTAAAGATCGTGTCTTCTAAGAATGATGACTTCACCTGGTTAAATACCTGTTGACACTCGGAAATTTAGTATTCACTCTTCTTTGTAACTCTGCAGTGCGTATGTACAAAAAAGACCCAAAAGACATCTTAACCCTTTCTAAATTAGAGTCTAAACTTTGTGAAGTACATATTTGACACCTTTTGCCATCCAAATATCATTTCTTTCATGTCCTATTTCTGAATAATTTGGACTTTGTATAAAGGTACACATGAAGTTACTTAGGAATAAAGAGGTATTATGTCTGCCATTTACTCTCAGTAATGGTGTGTGTGTGTGTGTGTGTGTGTGTGTGTGTGTGTGTGAATGTGTGTGTGTTTAGAGGGGGAATAGGAAGAAAAGGAGAGAGAGAGAAAGAGAGAGGATGAGAGGTACTGTCTCTTATACACAGCCTATTTTTTTTTTTTAGACAGATTCTCACTAAGTTCCTGAGGCTTCAACCTAAGATCTTCCTGTCTCAGCTTCCCAAATACTGGAATTACAGGTTTGCACCACCATCCTTGGCTAATAATGACATCTTTAGGATGCATGGAACACATTGGGTGCTCACCAAGTAGATCTAGTCATCTTGTTGTATGCTTTTTAGGGACAAGTACTATGTTATATTTATTTTGCATACTTCTTGGTATTTAATAGGTTCTCGATTACTGTTTGTTGGGATGAACAAACACTGGAAGATTTTTTAAAAACTATAATACAGGGTAGAATGAAATAAGTGAATCATTTTCAAACTAGGTAAAGAGTGATGACTCCATATCTAACCTATAACAGCAATGTCATCAAAAAAGTAAAAAAAAAAAATTCTATTTAGTAGCTATTGAAAAGTGGTTAGAACATTTCTTAGTCCAAAGGGGAGAACAATAAGTTCATGCAAGTCTTGAGTAAGAGAGACAAATCCCATCTTTGGCTCATCTAATGAGCAAGCACAGTTGGCCAGTAACTTACACAATGTGTGGGAGAAGTGGTGTAGACAGAATTCAGTCCCCCTAATAGTCATCCACCCAGAGCATCAGGGTCAGAGCCTGCTGCAATCTGAATCCACAAGCTGGGTGGGGGGAGCCCCAGGTTGCTGGATGGGATGATGACCCCAGCTCCTGTGACTTTTCTCCACTTCCTTACCCCACCAATAGGCAAACTCTAGCATGCAGCAGAATGACCTAGAAGGCTTGTTAAAACACACATTGCTGCTGTAGGTTTGGGTTGGGGGTCACCATTTTCATTTCTAACAACGTCCCTAGTAATACTGGAGCTATGCATCCAGGGACCACACTTTGAGAACCACTGCTTTGACCTGTCACGATCAATACTGCTTGACTTCCACAGAGACATCAAGAGGCAGAGGGTTTCTCAACATCTGTTTCAATTTCAATTGTCCTCAAGGCTAGCAGTGGAAAGAAGGAAACACTCCTCCTCTGGGAGCTCTCAGAGCCTCCTGGGACTGGGATGGCTTGCACACACTACACAGACCTCTTAGAAGGCACCTGAATACACTGGAAGTCATGGAGGGATTGAGTCCCTCAAGTGTGTTGTGGTGGAAGAAAATGGAAAACCTCTCTTGGTGTCTCTCTCCTCCACTCCCAGCATTCGTTTCTAGTTGATAGTAGGAGTCATCGTTTGACTTTAGCGAGACAAACCAGCCTGCCCAATGTGAATACCTACCTCAGAGATTTCTGAATCTGATGGGGATTCAACACACCCATCTTGCCATCTTCTCCATATCAGGAAAGAGCCACTTCTCTCTCCTTTTTTTCCTTCCTTCCTTCCTTCCTTCCTTCCTCCCTTCCTTCCTTCCTTCCTTCCTTCCTTCCTTCCTTTTTTCCTTCCTTCCTTTTTGTGGTACTGGAGATTGAACCCAGGAACCTTCTACCTCTGAGTTACACTTCCAGCCCTTTTTTATTTTTTATTTTGAAACAGGGCCTCACTAAGTGGCTGAGGCTAGCAGTGAACCTGTGATCCTCCTGTTTCAACCTCCCACATACTGGGCTTACGGGTACGCGCCACCACACCTGGCTCACTTACTACTTCTAAATACCTATTCTGTACCCTGTGCTATGTGTCTGACATGCTTTTTCATGTCATCTGACAGCAACCCTATGTGGTGAGTGATATTCTTATCCCCTTTTTCCATCTCAGAGAGTTGAAGTCACTTGTGCAAGGTTAAACAGCTAATGGAGACAGGATTCCCAGTACTTGGATTCAGCTACCAGGATAGAACTACATACAAGGGAGAAAGTTGCAGAGGCCCAAACCCAGGCTCCATAAAAAAAACCCTTCCTGCCAATAGTGCTTTCAGTTATGAAACAGGCCACTAAGCAAACACCCATTGCCCTATTGGGATCGTCGGCAAGGGAGCATCAGCAGAGGGTCACAGACAGGGTGCATGCACTGGGCAGGGCTGGCCTTCCAGGCGGAGTGGAATTTCACTGTGCATCTCAAAGGGTGACCCCAGGCCAGGGAGTGGAAGGAGTCAGAATTTAAGTCAGAGTGTCATTTGTCAGAATGTCACTACCTACAACAACTACATGAAAATGCTCTGAAGGGGATTCAGAGTCTAGGTGACGGTTCAACGTCTAATACAGAGATTATGTAATTTTTTTTCTTGGACAGATAGAAAATTCTCCTACCTATGCTTTATTATGCTGCTTAATCTTGGACTGGGTCAAATTCACAGTTGCCCAATAATAATATGAACCACCATTATTGACACTTTTTTAATCATCAGGCTTTTTATATTTTGCTGCCCATGATTCTGAAAAAAAAAACTGCTCATAAAATAGGAATACCATCTCTACCTCATGGAGATAACTAAGATCCAGAATGTTATTAAATAAATTCCCCAGAGACCACAGAGCTAGTACAATGTAGTTCAAACTCAAGTATGCCTTACTCCAAAGGCCATGGCTTTGACCCCCATTCTACATACACTAATATATCACTCTGCTGCCATAAATCCTTCTGATTAGGGACTTGGATTTTCCTTTCTAAAATCAATCCAAACAAGATTGTGCAAATTTATAAGGTCCTAATAGGCAAATTCTATTCAAAGAGCCCGATTATATTTTCAGTACTGGGGGTGGAACCCAGGGACTTTTCTACCTCCAGGCTATACTCCCAGACCTATTTTTGTATTTTATTTGGAAACAGGGTCTCAGTAAGTTGCTGAGAGCCTAAGTAGCTGAGGCTAGCTTCAAACCTGTGTGATCCTCCTGTCTCAGCCTCCCAAGCGCTGGGATTACAAGCATGTGCCACCATGCTGACCAAAAATCAACTGGTGATAAACATGCCTACTTATTATTAATTCTCAATGTTACCCAAGCTTTTGTTCTGGGTAAAGCCAAATGTCTAGAATATCATGAAAAAAATACACACACACACACACACACACACACACACACACACACTCATACACATATATAAATAAAAAGATTTTTTTTTTTTTGCAGTACTGGGGATGGAACCCAGGGGCTTTCTACTTCCGAGCTATACCCCAAACTGTATTTTTTTAAATTAATTTTTATTGGTGCATTGTAATAATATATCACATTGGAATACAAGACTTGAGAGGATATACAAGCCTACATCATCCAATTAGCCCTCATCCAGTCCCCATCCCATTCCCTCCCTCTCCCTCAATCCCATGCTTATTTGGTGATTAACTTTGATACCTATGTTTATGTACCTCCTGCTTTTTAAAGAGGCTCCATCCTCCCCTATCCCATACCCTCTGATTGGTCACCTTAATTGCTTCACTATAGGGCCCTTTCTATAGCTCGACCACTTCCTGTTGCCCCTTTCCTCCTAGTTACTGCTGATTAGGGGAAGCATCTGGTTTTAATTTTCTGCGATATTTCTCTGTGAATGCTGCGTTGCAAATACTGATCCCACTCTTGACAGCCACAGTTGTAGCCTGGCTACCCAGTGGACTGATCCAGACCTTTCTGGCTCAAGCAGCGGCCTTGCCTCATGGGAGGCCCCGATTCTCACTGGCCCCGACACTGGCCTAACCCCTCAGGTGGCTCCAATCCCAGCCTCGGAGGCCCCAGCACCGGCCTTGTCTCACGGCAGGCTCCGATGTCGGCCTCGCTAGCTCCAGCACCGGTCTAACTCCTCGGCAGGCTCCGATCCCGGCCTCAGAGGCCTCAATAGCGGCCTTGCCTCACAGAAGGCTCTGATGCCGGCCACTGGCCCCGGCACCAGCCTAACCCCTCAGCAGGCTCCGATCCTGGCCTCGGAGGCCCCAGCACTGGCCTTGCCTCATGGCAGGCTCCAATGCTGGTTGTTGGCCCCGGCACCAGCCTAACCCCTCGGCAGGCTCCGATACTGGCCTCAGAGGCTCCAGCACCGGCCTTGCCTCACGACAGACTCCAATCCCAGCTTTGCTGTGTCCGTCGCCGGCCTCACCCCTCGGCAGGCTCTAATCCGAGCACCCTCTTCACCCAACCATTTGTCCCACGTTCTCGAGGGTGCATGGTGGTAGCATTCTGCCTCTGGGATTATTACTTCAAAGGTTACAGGTGTAATGCATCAGATCTCTGCCTCCCCTGAGTACTGGCCACTGCCATTGCCACTGCCTCCACCATTTCAAATCTTTCCCAAGCTCTTTTTCCACTCTAAATGTTGTCCAGTGTTCCTGAGTATGGGCGACGGTAGCATTCGACCTTTGGTGTAATTTCTCAAAAAAAAAAAAAAAAGGTTCGTAGGATCCGATTTCTGTTTCTCTTGAATACAAGTCTCCACTGCCAACACAGAGACCGCTTTCAGCACCGCCTTTCTCCTTGGTCTCCGCTAAAGTCTCTCTCCTTACAGGTGATGTTCAAGATTCTTAACAATGTAGAGAAGAAGCAGTCCGCCTTAGTGGGGAATTTTTCCAATAATTCCAGGTCATTTTGATAAGTTTTGTCTGCATCTCCAGTATCCTGGCATCCTCCACGGCCTCCTTGACCCCTGTCCAGTATTTTCTTTTTTTCTTTTTCTTTTCCTTTTTTACAGGGTCCTTCCGGGTGGAAAGGGGGTCGCTGAAGGGTGCCCCGCCAGTGCGTGCTCACCTGCCCAGGGTCGGGGCCAGAGGCCTGGACCACAGCGTCCTTCCAGGTGGAGGGGGGGTCGCCTAGGGGTGCCCGCCAGCGCCTGTCCACCCGTCCAGGGTTGGGGCCAGAGGCCCGGACCACAGGGTCCTTCCAGGTTGAAAGGGGGTCGCGGAAGGGTGCCCGGCCAGCGCCTGCCCACTCCCCAGGGTCGGGGCCAGAGGCCCGGACCACAGGGTCCTTCCGGGTGGAGAGGGGGTCGCCGAGGGGTGCCCCACCAGCGCCTGCCCACCCGCCCAGGGTCGGGGCCAGAGGCCCAGACGTATTTTTTTATTCTTTATTTTGAAACAGAGTCTCACCGAACTGCAAAGGGCCTAATTAAGTAGTAGCTGAGGCTGGCATTGAACTGTGATCCTCCTGTCTCAGCCTCCCAAATGCTGAGATTACAAGCATGCATCAACAAGCCCGGCTAGAAGATATATTTTATATATAATGAGTATTGAACATAGATTAAGGGAGGCAGGTATAAGAAATGAAAACTAGCCCCAATTTTTAGCATCGCTTTTATCCATGATAATGTTTCGTGTCTTTTATGTCAAAATCAATGGCCCCAATTTTTCCTGAGTTACAGCTCCTTATAACTGGTGTGCTTTTTTCTTATTCAACAATGAACACTAAGCAAGTATTTGTGTTTTACTTTTTGCCTTGGTGGCCAGAAACCTCAGGCTTTGTTCCCCTTTGTAGTACTTGTTTATCTTAGGTTTTCTGGTACAAGTTTCTTTGTCCTCTATCTTTTTCCATTTCTTTTGAAAAGTTGTTTAGTTTTATTATATCTGTAATTTTTTTTTTGGTAGCACTGGTGTTCCTGGAAGCCATTCTACCTCTGGGCTACACTCCCAGACCTACTTTTTATATTTTTATTTGGAAACAGGCTTCAAACCTGCGCGATCCTCCTGTCTCCACCTCCCAAGCGCGGGGATTACAAGCGTGCGCCACCACGCCCAGCTATATCTGTAATTTTAATGTAAGTGAGCTCAGATCCCTCTTAGACATAGGTGGGGCATAAATATGCTACTAAAGAAGTGTGACCATCAATTATTAGTAGTAGTATAAGTCATCACCATGAGTTTGAGAATTAACCTGATTTATCCATTCCTATGCTTATAGTAGAGGTTGAATATTTTTGTTCTTTCTTTTGAACCATGGATTGACCTTCTCAGCTCTAAGCAATAGCAAGAAGTTAGCACAGAACTTTGTATTTCTGTTTTTCCTGGTGCTTTCCATAGAGGCCACCACGTGCTACTGAGCACCTTCTCTGCTCATAACTAGGTACTATTTAATGGAACACAGTGTCCTTTTCTATCAGATGTTCTTTGGCTAGGAATGGCACCTTTCTCTCACCTACCCAACAGAGAGCCTCTGAAAGCCAGGGTTCTTCTGCCAGCAAGGGTATAGTTCCTTCATGTGCCTGAACTACTCCTGTGTTGGAAATGATATCTTCAACTTTTTGACACTCAAAATGGAACTGTTCCTTCCTAAGTTGGGTAGCTTCAAAGACAAGCATTCAGTATGCTTCTCTAGTAACCTGGAGTCTTTTCTATGCCCAACCCCAGCCCTGACAGTCACTGAGTAGACAAACACTGTTCTGTCATTATCCAACAGTTGAAGAATTAGAAGTTCCTAGAGCAACCAATTCTATAAATTGATTCTTCAGTTTTATACTGGCATCTTCTAGCACTTGGCTTGTTGAGGAGTTCTCTGAAACATCTATATCTATTTTTTGGCACATGGGATTCAGATTGTCTTTGGTCATATAAGTAATATGGGTTGGGGAGAGATGTGGATAACTCTATGGTGCTGTATAAAATACAATGTTAAAAACCTAACCTTTCTTAGCCTCCCCAACAGCCTCTGGTAATAGTTTCACAATTGCTCAACTAAGCACTGTAATATTGTCATCTGGTAGAAAATAATCAGATTTCATCAATCTTCTCAATGATTTTATCTCAGTACAATTATTTGAAGTAATGCCTTGATTTATTCAGGTTCAATTAACTGTTGCTGTCCCCAGTGCCACACTGTCTACAAGATTTTTCACCTTACCTGGCACAGACTACTAGTTTTTCCTCTGATACTTTTCCTGCCCTTTTTCATGGCAATATAATTTTCTCTGGGGGCACATTTCTGAAATACTAAATACCACATTACCAAGCTTCTCTTACAGCTACATATGATACCTGTTTAAGTTCTGGCCACTGGAATGGGAGTAGAGTAACAGGCTTCCACTTACAACTTCTGGTTCATGTCCCTGAAGGGACATTCCTCTTTTCTACTTTCCTACCTCCTGCTAGCTGGAGTACAGATAGGAGTAGCAGCTAGAGCATGAGATAGAAACTGTGTGTTGAGGATGGAACAGCAAGAAGGCATAAAAAATCTGGGGCTCATGATTGTAGAGTCTCATAAGCCCAGGACTTCCTATACCCCAGTCTGTTACATAATTAGAAATAGGCTTTAGGTTGAACCTGGTGACACATGCCTGTAATCTGTTCTTGGGAGGCTGAGAGAGGAGGGTCACAAATTCAAACCAGCCTCAGCAATTTAATGAGGCTCTCAGCAACTTAGTGAGACCTTGTTTCCAAATAAAAAATAAAATAGAGCTTAGGGTGTATCTCAGAGAAATAGAATGCCCTTGGATTCCATCCCAAAACATGTATCAATCCCAAGCAACACATGCATGTGTTGTACACACACAATATAATAAAAGAAAAAAGGAAAAAATAGGCTTATCTTGTTTAAGCTACTATTGTTTTGATCCTATATTACAGCTAAATAAATATCCTAATCAATGATTTCAAATGAATATATCTGGGTACTTTGCAAAATAAATATTTCTAAGAAAATAAAAATAAACTCAAAAACAAAAAATTGTTATCCTGAGAAAGTCAAGTCTAATTACAGATCTTCTGGTTAAAACCTTTTCCTGGGTCACAGACTTTGTCCCTTTGCTTAGTAGAAAATCTCATACTAAACACTTATTGTTGATTTTCTTCTTGGGTAATTCCATTCAATCTCTTCTTTCCTGGTATCCACCTACACATTCTAGTTAATGTTATTGGTTCATTACAAGTAGGATTCCAAGTGCCTCATGTGACTTTGAATGGGCAGTAGACAGAGGAAAGTTAGGAACTAGGAATGAGGGAAGGGTTAGAGCCTTTACTGGAGCACTGTAGAATACCACAGTTTCACAACAGTTGTGCCTACAGAGATGTCAGCTAAGAGAACTAGGTCAGTCACACCTGCCACACTAACAAAGTCTATGAACATTATCAAGCCTTTTAAGAACTTAGGTTCAAAAGATTCAAGTTCAAAAGAACATGATCATATATAGTTTGTTTCTTAGGAAATCAAACTTAAGGTCAAAGAGTTTTATGAGTTTCTGCTGAAGGAAATTCAACAGGGCCAGGAAAAATTACTCTGGAAAATGAAAAATAAATTCAAGAATTGGAGCCGGGTGTGGTGGCGCATGATTGCAATCCCCACGCTTGGGAGGCAGAGACAGGAGGATCACGCCAAAAAAAAAAAAAAAGTATAAAATAGGTCTGGGAGTGTAGCCTGGACCTATTTTAGGGTTTCCAGGAACCCCAGTACCACCAAAAAAAAATTCAAGAATTGGTTAGTGCCACTAATAACTTTATCTCTCTAAAGTTTCTAGTAGCTCTGAGGTCTTAGCATAACAGAAAGAATAGACCTATACATACATATGTATGCTGAATCAATATAACAGATTAGGGGATGGAATATTAAAATCAGATACCTAGGAGATTGGAATAGGGTATAATCACACCTATGCAACCAGCTGCAGGAACTTCTTTGTTCTGTAGAATTCTGAATGAGAGTGGAAGGGAGGGCATAGCAATTAACTTAGAGATTGAGTGTAGCCTTAGCCACTCAAGTATGGGGATTACAAGTGTGCACCACCATGCCGGACTGAGTATGAGAATTCCTATGGCTGCCCAGGCAGCAGCGATTGGTCACTTCCTGCTCTAGAAGGTTACAGAGGAGGACTTGCGCTTGCTCTGACCATGTTCCTGGAACAATTTTGCCCAGGATCTCTTAGACACTGGATATCTCGGGAAAACTAGAGACACAGAGAGTCATATAGAATGAAATACCCAAAGACTTTATGCTGCCTCTATATCCAGCTGAACCAAAACTGTGTTTAATACTAGAAACAGAGGAGTCATTAGGAATCCGTGGTGCTGAAGGCTGCCAAGGCCAGAGTCCTAGAAAAATGTAGATGCAAAAGTGATGGGAAACCAAGTAGGAAAAAGTAGTAGCCACATGTATAGAGGTCACCCCATTTAGGTGCCACAATTTCATGCAATGGCTCAATAAATGTTGAGAAGGGACTAAATTAATGGAGTTGGTAATAAATAATTACTTGTATGGTCCAAGCTGCATAGATCAATAAGGTTTTGTGATGATTACAGGATAATCAACACCATGACGAAACCATATGTCTACCAGTGTCAGAATTGATTCATATTTTGTTACTAGGTCTGTTCAGGTTAGCTTCATCATTGATTGGCTCATAAACTATTGTAAAATAAAGGCAGTTCAGAGAGACTCTATGAAGACCGCTTCCCTCACCCCAGAGAAATGCCCTGCCTCCTTTTCTATGGCACTTGCTCACTTAGTGCACACCGGGAACCTCTGGGATCCACAGGAAGGGGAAGCGTATCTCAGTAATTAATGTGTTGACTGGTTCTAAAATAATTTGGACAGGAAGCATGTTATTACCACTTTAGTTGGACTTTGTGAACAATTTATCAACCTTGTCATTGGGTTCAAGAACCCAAATTGGGACTCGACTTCCGGGAAGATGGCGATGGAGGAAAGCGGGGCTTACAAGCCCCGCTAACAACCAATCTCTATTACCACAAAATCAGCGCCTTTTATAGCCAGAAAACACCATCAGCAGAGAAACAAAAAATGTAATTACAAGGGACAGAGAAAAAGAGGGCTGGAAAAACGAGGCACCAGAAAGAAACCAGACCGCAGTGCTGCAGCCGGAGCCGCGGTGCGGAACAGCGTGGGCGCCATCTTTTCTTGCAGCACCAGGCTCCAGAGAGGAGGGGAACTTAGAACGGAGCTCAGAGCCACAGAGGAGATACGCTGGCCTCACGCCCGAGGACACAGCAGCAGCGCCATACTGCCAACGGCAGCGGCGAGTTCACCGGACGGCACCAGACCAACGCACTCAACAGCCCACCAGGAAAATAACTGTAGAAATAATAGAGGTGTTTCGAAAAGAATTCAGAGAGAGTCAAAAAGAGATAAAGGATGCAATTAATGAAGTAAAGGCCTCAATTCAAAGTACAAACAACCGACTAGACAACATGGAGAATAGAATCTTGATCTTAGAAGAAGATCATTCAAAAAATGAACGCATAGTTTCTAATTTAGAAAAAAAATCCGACAGCAGGAATCTGACATGGAAGAAATATGGGCCCATTTTAAGAGAGCTAACCTAAGAATAATTGGAATAGAGGAGAGAAAAGAAGGTGAAACCAAAGGGATAAGTAATATCTTCAAAGAAATAATAGCAGAAAATTTTCCAAAACATAGAGCAAGAGGTCGATACACAGGTCCAGGAAACTTATAGAACTCCCTTTAGACAGGATCGGAGAAGAGGATCCCCACGCCACATAATTGTCAAAATGACCAATGTGGAAGCCAAGCAGAGAATCTTAAAGGCAACAAAAACAAAGGGCCAAGTGACATTCAGAGGCAAACCAATTAGAATCACTCCAGACTTCCCAAACCAAGTCATGAGAGCCAGAAGGGCTTGGAGTAACATATTCCAAACTCTGAAAGAAAACAACTTCCAGCCAAAAATTTCCTACCCAGCAAAACTTTCTATCAAATTAGATGGGGAAATAAAAAACTTCCACGACAAACAGAAACTGAAGGAATTTATGTCTTCAAAACCAGCGCTAGAGAAAATACTCAAAGAGATTAACTACAAAGAAGAAATAGGTAACACACACCAGAACCAGAGAAACAAGATTTTCCATCCAACAGACAACTAAGATTGGTTATTTGTGGAGATTCATTATTTATGTTAGTCTTTCACCTATCTCTAAATTGTATTGTTTGCTTTTATTGTTGCTTATTTTTAGGATTTCTAGTTGGTATACTAATATACCTTCAGATATAGCATTTGGAAATATTTTATCCCATTCTATCAGTAACTTTTTTTTTTAATTTTATTTTATTGGTGCACTGTATTCATACATCATAGTGGGATACAAACTTTTGTAGACATACATGCACACATCGCCCAGTCAGCCCCCACCCGATCCCCACCCCATTCTCTCCCCATCCCTCCCTCCCATACTTGGCTTAGTGGTTGACATCTAGTATTATAGCAATTTATCCAAAATTAAAAATGATAATCTCACATAACAGTTTCATTTGTCTGATACCAAGCTTTTGATGACTTAAAGATAACATTTCAATATTTCTTTTTGCTTTCTTTCTTACCAGAGAATATTTTTTTTCTTTTTTTTAGGTGAAACTATCATATATTTATTTTTCAGAAAAAAATCTATCCTGATATGGAATATGGACTCTAGATACCCAAAACAATCTCGAAGCAAAAACAAAGCTAGAAGATGTATATTTTCTGATTTCAAACCATATAAAGCTACAATAATTGAAACAGAGTAGTACTGTTCTAAAGGCAGATATATAGACCATTGGAGTTAAATACAAGCCTAGAGCTAACTTCTTCCCTATATTGTCAAGTTATTTTTGACAAGGTTTCCACGAAGATTTGGTGGTGGAAATAATAATCTTTTAACTAAATATTGTTGAAAAATAATAATTACATGGAAAAGAATAAAATTGGACCCTTACCTAATCCCACATACAAGTATTAACTCAAACTAGATAAAAGACCTAAATATAAATCTTAAGACTATAAACTTTTAGGAGAAAATCTGGGTCATAAAACCTCACAACATTGAAATTGGCAGTGATTTCTTGGATATGATTTCAATGGCACAGACAACAGAAGAATATACAAACTCCCTAAAAAATAAAAGAAAATATTGTATATCCAAAGACAATGTAAACAGAGTTAAAAGTTACTAATAGAATTGGATAAAATATTTCCAAATGCTATATCTGAAGGTATATTAATATTCCAACTAGAAATCCTAAAAATTAACAACAATAAAGGCAAACAATACAATTTAGAGATAGGTAAAAGACTAACATAAATAATGAATCTCCACAGATAACCAATCTTAGTTGTCTGTTGGATGGAAACTCTTGTTTCTCTGGTTCTGGTGAGTGTTACCTATTTCTTCTTTGTAGTTAATCTCTTTGAGTATTTTCTCTAGCGCTGGTTTTGAAGACATAAATTCCTTCAGTTTCTGTTTGTCATGGAAGCTTCTTATTTCTCCATTTAATTTGATAGAAAGTTTTGCTGGATAGGAAATTTTTGGCTGGAAGTTGTTTTCTTTCAGAGTTTGGAATATGTTACTCCAAGCCCTTCTGGCTCTCATGACTTGGTTTGGGAAGTCTGGAGTGATTCTAATTGGTTTGCCTCTGAATGTCACTTGGCCCTTTGTTTTTGTTGCCTTTAAGATTCTCTGCTTGGCTTCCACATTGGTCATTTTGACAATTATGTGGCGTGGGGATCCTCTTCTCGGATCCTGTCTAAAGGGAGTTCTATAAGTTCCTGGATCTGTGTATCAACCTCTTGCTCTATATTTGGAAAATTTTCTGCTATTACTTCCTTGAAGAGATTGTTGATCCCTTTGGTATCACTTTCTTTTCCCTCCTCTATTCCAATTATTCTTAGGTTAGCTCTCTTAAGATGGGCCCATATTTCTTCAATGTCAGATTCCTGCTGTTGGATATCTTTTTCTAGATTAGAAACTATGCATTCATTTTTGGATTGCTCATCTTCTAAGAGCGAGATTCTGTTCTCCATGTGGTCTAATCGGTTGTTTGTGCTTTGAATTGAGGCCTTTACTTCATTAATTGCATCCTTTATCTCTTTTTGGCTCTCTCTGAGTTCTTTTCGAAGCACCTCTATTATTTCTACAGTTATTTTCCTGATTTGATCTTCTAGAAATCTCTGATTTTCTGTTTTATCAGGTTCTGATGTTGTGGGGTTGTGCACATTCATTACTTCAGTGTTATTCCTCTTTCCCATGATTTCGGAGGTTTGTGCCTTCTCTGGGTTCTTCCCTTGGGTCACTATGGCTTCACTTAAGGTGCTCTGGATCTCGAGTCTGTATTATCTCAGACCCTACTACTCCTTTACTGGGTTGTATCACAGAGTCTCCGACCCAGGGAGTCGATAGAGGCTGCTTTAAACTATGGGGGGTGCCAGGTTGCACGCTCTCCTATGGTGTGATATCTCTGCCACCACCACTCCCTCACTGGGTCAAGTCCCAGGAGGCACAATACTGGGATTTCTCCTCTGTGGCCCGCAATTTGACTCACTGTTCTTGAGTACGTAGATGTAGCTGTACTGGACTCGGTGAATTCACTGCTGCTGCCGCCGCCGGTGGCAATATGGCGCCTCTGCCACACCCTCGGCCATGAGGCTGGCGTATTTTTCTTCTCTGGTTTTGATTTCCACTCTGAATCCCTGCAGCGTGTGCTGAGCTCAGCCACTGGGAGCTTTAAATACTGTCTGCGCCGAAAGATCCCGCCTGGCTGTTCCGCATCGGCTCACCTCGGCTTGCTGTAGCCGTCCGCTGAGTTCGCCGCTGCCGCCGGCAGTATGGCGCTGCTGCCGCGTCCTCAGGCGCGTGTGTCTCCTCTGTGGCCCTGAGCTCTGTTCTCAGTCTGCTTTCTCTCTGGAGCCTGGTGGTTTTTTTGTTTTTCTGGTGATGGTGTTTTCTGGCTATGAAAGGCGCTCTTTTTGTGGTAATGGAGATTGGTTGTTAGTGGGACTCTTAAGCCCCGCTTTTCTCGGTCGCCATCTTCCCGGAAGTCCTATCAGTAACTTTTAACTCTGTTTACATTGTCTTTGGATATACAATATGTTTTTATTTTTTAGGGAGTTTGTTTACCCTTTTGTTGCCTGTGCCATTGAAATCATATCCAAGAAATCACTGCAAATATCAATGTTGTGAGGTTTTATGACCCAGATTTTCTTCTAAAAGTTTATAGTCTTAAGATTTATATTTAGGTCTTTTATATATTTTGAGTTAATATTTGTATATGGTGTTAGGTAAGGGTCCGATTTTATTCTTTTTCATATAATTATTATTTTTCAACAATATTAAGTTAAAAGATAATTATTTCCTCCACCAAATCTTCGTGGAAACCTTGTCAAAAATAACTTAACAATATATGGAAGAATTTATCTCTAGGCTTTTATTTAACTCCAATGGTTTATATATCTGCCTTTATAACAGTACTACACTTTTTCAATTATTGTAGCTTTATATGGTTTGAAATCAGAAAATATACATCTTCTAGCTTTGTTCTTTTTTTGAGATCATTTTGGGTATCTAGAGTCCATATTCCATATTAGGATAGATTTTTTGTGAAAAATAAATAAATAAATATATGATAGTTTCACCTTAAAAAAGAAAAAGAAAGAAATATTCTCTGGTAAGAAAGAAAGCAAAAAGAAATATTGAAATGTTATCTTTAAGTCATCAAAAGCTTGGTACCAGACAAATGAAACTGTTATGTGAGATTATCAACGTTAATATTGGATAAATTGCTATAATACTAGATGTCAACCACTAAGCCAAGCATGGGAAGGGTGGATGGGGAGGGAACGGGGTGGGAATCGGGTAGGGGCTAACTGGGCGATGTGTGCATGTATGTCTACAAAAGTATTATTTTTATCCCATTATGATGTATGAATACAGTGCACCAATAAAAAAAAAATTTTTTAAAAGAACCCAAATTGGAAGCCAGGCATAATGGGGCACACTTGTAATCCCAGTACTTGGGAGGCTGAGACAGGAGGATCGGGGTTCGCACCCAGCCTCCGCTGCTTAGTGAGGCCCTCTGCAACTTTGTGAGACCCTGTTTCAAAATAAAAAAAATTAGCCAGGCGTGGTGGCGCACACTTGTAATCCCCGCGCTTTGGAAATGGAGACAGGAGGATCGCGCAGGTTCGAAGCCAGCCTTGCTGGCTTAGGAGATCCTGTTTCCAAATTTTAAAAATATAAAAAATAGGTCTGGGAGTGTAGCCCAGAGGTAGAAGGATTTCCAGGAACCTCAGTTCCACCAAAATAAATAAATAAATAAATAAATAATTAGCCGAATGTGGTGGCGCACATTTGTAATCCCTGTGCTTGGGAGATGGAGATAGGAGGCTCGCACAGGTTCAAAGCCAGCCGCGCTGGCTTAAGAGACCCTGTTGCCAAATAAAAATATAAAAAATAGGTGTCTGGGAGTGTAGCCTGGAAGTAGAAGGGTTTCCAGGACCCCAGTACCACCAAAATAAATAAATAAAATAAAAAATAAAAATTAGTCGGGCGTGGTGGCGCACGCTTATAATCCTCACGCTTAGGAGGCGGAGACAGGAGGATCGCACAGGTTCGAAGCCAGCCACACTGGCTTAAGAGACCCTGTTTCCAAATAAAATATATATAATAGATCTGGAGTGTAGCCCAGAGGTACAAGGATTTCCAGGAACCCCAGTACCACCAAAAATAAATAAATAAATATATAAATAAATAAATAAATTTAAAAATGGGGCTGGGGATGTAGCTCAGTGGTAGAATGTCTCTGGGTTCCATCCCCAGTACCAAAAAATAAAAAAAGAAAAAAAGAAAAGTGGAAAATGTGTTCCCCTAGAGTTTCCATCAGGGAGAGCCTTTGGGAAATATCCAGGAGTTTTTGGTCTGTGTCAGGAACAAGAGGATAGAAGAAAGACTAGACAGCACCAGGGAGTTCAGAAGAGATCAAAGCTGTGGGCAGAGCTGGGTGAGAAGGAAGCACAACGGGCCAGCACCTGGGGGAGGGAGAAGAGAGGGGAGGAAGGAGGCACTGGGAGAGCGCTTCCAGGACCCAGAGGTACTCAGAAAGAAGTAGGTTCCTGATACCCATCTCTTCACTAATTCTTCCTCTTTAACCTGCAGCTCTACCAGCTGAGAGCCAACACTGTGAAACAATGAAGCATCCCAAGAGCCATAACTTGGGCTCCCCAACAATGGCTCTTTGCCTCCTAAGGCTTCAATTGGCACCCGCTTCCAGCACCTGCAAGAGTCCCAGGTCTCCTTGGACACTTTGTCCCCCACATCTCCACGTGGGCCCCTTTGTAACTCTGAAAAGTTTTGAAAACTCTAAAAAGTTTTGTTGATTTGGGTTATAGTTCTGAATTATGACTTCATCAGAAATTAAAAGTTAAGAAAATTTTAAATATTTTTAATTCATTCAATAAAATGTTATTATAAACCCAATACATGTAAACACAACATTTATATAAAATGTTTATATAAAACACAACATTTATATGAGCCAGAGGTGGTGGCATATGCTTATAATCCCAGCCTTTGGGGGGCTGAGACAGGAAGATTGTGGTTCACCGACAGCCTCCGCTACTGCTTTGTGAGGCCCTTTGCAACTCAGTGAGACCCTGTTTCAAAATAAAGAATAAAAAAATAGGGCTAGAGGTGTAGTTCGAAGGTAGAATGCCCCTAGATTCCATCCCCAGTATCGCAAAATAAAATAAAATAAAAACACAGCATTTATATAAAACTCTAAAAACAAAAGATTTACTGGGAAACGTTGCATGGTGTTACATGTTTGCAGGTCTTAATATCTGGATTAACAGAAGACAGCTGGATTCTCAAATCTACTTCTGCATTCAGTCTGTTGCAATGTATTGCCTTGGTTGGAGTAGATGAAGAAAATATGGCCTTGCACAAATATGTTATTGTGTAAGAAAGAACCTCACAATCCTCCTGAAACGGTCACAGGTCACCCCAGAGCTCCTCAAAGCACACCTTTGGCAACCATTGCCCTATGCCTCACTTCTGACTCCAGAACCTCTGCCCAGTCCTGAGGATGGTTCTGAACTTACAACCCCAGACTTGCCACTGCCATCACCAATGACATAAAGAGATTCCTATCGTGTCCTTATCACCCTTTACCTATGTACTTCATTTCATAGCTTTCAAAGAGCTTCCCACAGCATGTCTCTCCACAACCTGTCAGACAAGCCTGATGATTCCACTTAACTCATGAGCAAAGTACCCTAGGAATCATGAAGTTCAGAGCTTCTACAATTCAGCAGCAAGAGGCAGAGCTGGCACCCAGACCACGCCTTAAGATCCCTGCCCCTTCTCTGGCCACTTACAGCAGCAGGACCAGAGCCTGATCTCATCTACAGCAATCCAGAGCATTGAGGTGATGATTGGTACTTTCCTAATTCATACCTTGATGGGAAGGCCAACTGATATTTATGGAAAGCCTACTATAGGCACTGTATGAAGTACTTTGTTTTCCACCAATTTCACAAGGTTGGACATTGTCCTGTCTTGGGAAGGAAATCAAGGCCCACAGAGGTTAAAATATATTGACCTATCATGCCAAAGATGACTGGCTAGTGACCTTTGGTACCGTCATCTGAACCAGGTGGCTTATCCCAGGCCCTGTGCTCTTTCCATCCTACTGTGCTGCCTTCACCAGTGACCAGTTATCTTTTGTCATCATCACAGCCACTTAGGGCTCACCCACAGACACAATCTGCACCTCCAATACATTTCTGCTCCTTTTCTTGTCATTTCTAAAAATGCTTGGCCAAAAGAGACAACTTTTTGCCAGGCATGAAGGCACATACTTTTTGTGTGTGTGTGTGTGTGGTACTGGGGTTCCTGGAAGCCCTTCTACCTCTGGGCTACACTCCCAGATCTATTTTTACATTTTTATTTGGAAACAGGGTCTCCTAAGCCAGCGCGCGCGGCTGGCTTTGAACCTGCGCAATCCTCCTGTCTCTGCCTCCCAAGGGCGGGGATTACAAGCGTGTGCCACCACGCCCGGCAGGCACACACTTCTAATCCCAGCTCCTTGGGAAGGAAGCTGAGGCCAGAAGATCACCAGGTGGAGGCCAACCTAGGCAACTTAGCAAGATCCTGTCTCAAAGATCAAAATAAAAGGGCTGGGATATGGCTCAGTGGTATCGCATTTGACTAGAATACATGAGGCCTCAGATTCAATTCCCAGTACAGTAATAGGGGGAACTAAGATAATTTCTTACTAATATCTTCAAGCTCACTTCATCCTCTCCTGATAATGCAAGAGTCTACCAAACTGAGGACAAAACCTTAAAACCCACTGAAAGAAAGTAGAGTGAGTAAAGACAGGTGTTTTTTTCACAGCCGGTCGTGGGTCAAGAGCATCTAATTGATGTTAATAGATGGGTAGACATGAGTCACCAAAGGCTTAGGGTTTCTGCCCTCCTTTCTTGCTTCATGGTGAGCAGACCCAGCCTCAGAACCTCTCGTACACAGGACCAGTCCCAGGTGCACCTATGAGATAACAATAATGTCTCTTAAAACAAGCAGCCTTTATTTCTACACAAAAACCTTCACTGTTTCCTCCCTCAACAAAGGACCACAGCCATTCATCCTCCAAGAAGACAAAGGGCTGGAAGCCCTTTTTATAATATCGTGATGCAGGTGTGGGGGGGAGGCAGAGGGAGAAGCAGGAAGATCTTTCATTCTCCAGCATTTTCTGAGCTGAGCAATAGCTGGGACAGGACCAACTCTATCCATCAGGAACTGTTCTGAATGACTGATTATTCGTGAACTATTTTCAATGACAACGACATCCTTCCGATCTTCAGAATGGAAACAATCATATCTATTCCTTACAGGATTGCTGTCTAGGTGCAATGAGGTCATAGATGTGAAAGCTCTTTGTAAGGTTTCAAGGGCTGCACAGCTGATACAGATATTATGAGAAGATTCACGCCCCCCTCTCCCATCACCTGCATTAAAAAACAACTCGATTTTAGCCAGATGAGACCCCAATAACCCTGGTTTCTAGGCTCACCAGTTTCCTAGAAGAATGGCTGTCTACAATTGTTTGTTTACTAGGGTCCAGCAAAGCCCAACTGCTGTGTGGTCAATGTGCAACTTTGTTGTCTTTTCTTTTTGCTCCTAGGAACCAAATGCGGAAATGGCAGTCTGGGTGCTTGGTTCCCCACCAAGAGTCAATGGTCCTACTTCTCCATGAACTCTTCCCTTCCCTTCTCCCTTTTAAAGCATATCTTATGCAATTTACACAAAAATAAATAACATGTTATAAATCAAAATATGAAAAAATTATCCATTTTCACAAGTAAAAGACAAAAAATTTAAGGCAAATTGTGCCATTTTTGCACGTATTTAACCTTTTCTTGGGGACTTGAGTTAAAGGCCTACTTGTTTTCTTCCTGCCCTTAAAGAAACAGGGATCAGATGTAGCATAATAACTAACCATATTGAACCCACCAGAGAGGAGAGAGCTTCTGCTCTCCCCAAAACTATAAACACCCACTGAGTCAGTGTCAGGGACTTGAACTTAAAAATAGGGTTCCTCTTGTTATTCTGAACAAAACCATTTTCACGGACAGTCTTTCTAACAGCCTGCTTAGTGGCAAGTCCTTTTTCAAAGAAATATCTTAAGCTGAAAAGGCAGTAAACAGGAGTTGAAGATTGATAAGACAAAGTTCCCAGGACAAAAACTACTCACACGGTGGGCACTGCCCTCAACATATTTGTGCAGATCTCACACTCAGGCCTGCTGCTTACAGACAGACGTCCACAGAGACAGATACTACTCACGCAGGCAGACGTCCACCAGGAACACGATGTATACCAGGAGCTCCCGCAGGGTGGTCTTGATGTAAAGTTCCCTGTCCTCAGCTGTGTCCTCAGTCAGGGCTGTTCCCCAGAGGCCTAAAGTATTTGTGTTGTGGTTGGTTGGTTGATTTTACATACTGGGGATTGAACCCAGGGTCTGGCATATGCTAGGCAAACACTCTACCAATGAGCTGCATCCTTTGTCCTTCTCCAGAACCCTGAGGACATCAGAGACACCCAGAGGCCGCCACAGCATGTTTCTCCCGGTCTCCCCTCTAAGCGGTGGCCATCTCCACCCCGGCCCTTCCTTAATCATCCCCTCATCTTTCCCTTGGAACTGGCTATTCCATGCACATCCATGCCTGCCCTCCTCTGAACTCCCTGAGGCAGGTGGGGTGATGACTTTGTCACAAAAGGTCTCATGGGGTGATCTTGTGGCCCTTCTTGACCTAGCTCCCATGTACCCCCCCTGGCCATCAAGGGCTGCCTGTGCCAGGTGTCCTCTGTCGGCCCTTATGAAATCTGGCCTGATTCCTGGGTGAGGAGCTTTAACACATGCCAGTCACTAAGAGACATGGAGACTTCACCTCTTCTTCAGGTCACCTGAAAGTGTGTGGTGGCCACATCTCCTAACTCTAGTCCCCAGGATCCCGCCCCCCTACCCAGCCCGATACCTCTGATGCTGTGACAGATATGGAGGCAGCAGCTGGACCTCTGTGTCCTGCGTGTCTTCTCACGCAGACCGTCTTTAGGATTCTTGGGTTGGAGCCGCAGAGGTGCCACACTGGAGACAGTGCAGATCCTCTGCGCCCCGTGCGGGGAAGGGGAGCCGCTGTAGGCAGGGTTGTCCCAGGCTCCGCTCCCCAGCTTCTGTGGCTTCTGCCCCTTGGGACTTTCCATAGCATTCATGGGGCAAGAGGTGGGTCCTCACACCCCAGGAGAAACCGGGGATGAAGACAGCCTGGCCTAGCCAGCAGAGGGACAAGGAGAGAGAGTCCAAGAGCAGCTGCTCTCACCAGCTCCTGCCTAGGTGGGGACTCTGTGGTCGCCTGGGCAACGGAGGAGAGGACCAGGGAGGGGATGATGGATGACCATCAGTCCTGTCAGGATGTCTCTCTCCTCTCTCTCTCTCTCTCTCTCTCTCTCTCTCTCTCCCTCTCTCTGTCTCTCTCTCCCTCTCTCCCTCTCTCCCTCTCTCCCTCTCTCTGTCTCTCTCTCCCTCTCTCTGTCTCTCTCTCCCTCTCTCTCTCTCTTTCTCTGTCTCTCTTCAAGTCTTGGGAAAGAGAACAAAGGGGCTGTGAGGGAATTGAAAGATGGAGGTGATATGCAGATGGAGCAGAAGCAGGGGTGAATGGTGAGGGTGCAGATGACGCCTGGGGAGGGATGTTGAGAAGCCCACTGAAGAGATGATGGAAGGGCAGTGGGAGGAGCCAAGAGAAGAGGGAAGCTGCTCAACTCCATTGTGGATATGAGCTCATTTCCACTAAATGCTCCTCAAAGGGCTGCCATGGATTGGGGTGGGGACCAAGGCCAGGAATGGGAAACTAAGAAGTGAGACCTCCTTACAAGGCTCAGCCAATGGTTTCCAGGGGAGATGATGCCTCATTTCCCCTGGAGCTGTCCCCTAATGATTGGAAAAGGGCGACTCCATCCCTTCACTCACCTTCATAGCTGAGAAAAGAATCATGACAGAGGAGGAGCCCCTGCCTCAGGTCTTAAGGAACAGGGTCTCTCACCCCTGATGGGGACTGAAAGGGACTGCAGACTTCCAGGTTGTCAGATTCTTTTTCTGAGATCAGCCTTCCATGGTTTATGGAGGCACACCCATAGAAGGTTATTCCGTAAGGGCCTGGGGCTCATCTTAGGAAAAGGCAATGTCTCCATGGGGAAGATGACCAGAGAGTAAAGGGAAAAGACAAAGTGCCTTGGGACTACTTATAGGGGAATGAATATCAGGAAAGCTAGCCACATTTTTCTAGGGTTCTGCTTAGTACTGGACCCAGAACTATATGTTTGAACAAAAAATGGGAATATAAGAGATGCTGGGATTGGTCTGCTTTCTTTCTACCTCAGGACTTTGATTAAAATCCTGGCATGGGCCCCAAGTTCCTCCCTGCTTGTGTGGCACTCTGGCCTCTGATCACCTGCCCTGGCTCACCTGCAGGCAAGTGCTGTGTCTCTGAATAGAATTGGTTCCGCAGTGGCTCAGGTCACCCTGCAGGTCCTCATCCTAGACAGCGGAGGGGACTGTCCTCTGCTGACTCCTGGCTTCCTACTTAGGATACTCAAGCTGCACTGGCATGACACCCACCATCAAGTTCAGCAAAGCATCAGACTGGTAGTGGTCTTTAATCTTGAAAATCTCTGTAAGGAGATATTGATCCCGGACAACCGAGGGCTGAGTATAGCCCTCATAGATCGGTGTATCCCACCTTCTAAGACAGTGTTGACAAAATGGCTGTTGTACCCTTGAGCCTGCCACATGACTCTCCTGTCCCAGTCCCAGACACTGGAAAGGAAGTGAACTCCCTGCCAGGACTGGAGCTGAGGGACTGTCATGCAGGGTTATCTCTCAGTACTGGCCCATCCATCTCTCCACTGTTCCAGCCAGTGAGACACACTCTGAGGTGCCTATTTTGTTTAAGGAAAAAGAAGGAGGAAGTGGGCCAGAGCCAACCATCTGTTAGATCAGCTGAGTGCAAAGACAGAGGACCTGCTGCCTGTCCCCCATGAGCCTTTGGAACAGAGCCTCTGATTTGAAAAAAAAAAAAAAAAAAAAAAAAAAAAAAAAAAAAAAGCTAGACCTCAGGACTGCAGGGAGGAACTAAAAGCCAACAGCTTGGCCTCGAGAAGCAGGGAGAGACACTGATGTCTTCTGGTTCCCTTTGGGTGGTTCTGAATTCTAGGGGTTTGAATGGATTCCAGGAGATCCGCCATTGTGACAAATCGCACCATTCTGTGAGCCTGAGGCCAGACCAAATGCTCTATTTATGGTCACCAAGCTGGGATACATCCTGGCACTTTTCCCTGCCTAGTATGGAGCACTCCCCTTGTGTGAGAGGCCCACCTGGCTCCCAGAGACAGGTTACGCAACACAGCTGGAGACATTTTATCAGAAGTTACTTTGCATTCCTATGATGTTTAACCTTACTCAAGAAGTTGTCAATGTGGTAATCAAATGGAATCTCCTGATGATTTTTTCTTCCAGTACCTCTCCACACCCTGAAGGCACTTGCCTTTTGCTATTAAAAGGGGAAAATGGTATCAGTGTCAGACACATAGGCTCAGGATGCTCTTGACCATGTCAGCACAACCTCAGAGCCTTGAACTTGAGTTTGAATTAAACTCTTGGATTTAATTATTGGCTCAGCAACCTACTAGCGATCTGGTTCTGGAAAAATTACTTTGGAACTTAGTCTACTTATCTGCAAAGTGTTGGTAACAATGCCTGCCCTGGTGAACTGGAGGACTGCTTTAGGATGAAGATAATTAGAATCTAGAAAGTTTCATAAACTGTGTTCTCTAAAGCACAACATGCATGTAATTAGCTCCCCAGAGCACCCATCCCTCTGCAGTGCATTCGCGCAGCGGTTCACCGTACAACAGACCCCTCCAGCCAGGACTCTGCTGACACTGTGTCTCAGGGACAGGGGTCCAGAATTGTCTGAGCCCACCTGGTTCCATTCCCAGCAGCTGGCACCAACAGAATGGAATAAAACCTTTTGGGCTGTAGAGAATTTGAAAGGAATCAGTTTTTTAATGAAAGCACCTGCTGGAGGAGTTTCTAACCACACCACAGGACTTGTGGCCCATCAGACCCAAGAGCCCCCTTTCATCAGGATGCCTGTTATCACCTGAGAAATTGATCACACTGTTTCTTTGGGATCCGTTTTTGGTCACATGCTATCCTAGTGCAGACACTGGGAAGAGGACCAGCCTATTTCTGCAGCCTGTGCACTCCCATTTCATACCATGGCCATCTAAACCTGCTCCTTCAGGGCTACCCCACTCTACCAGACCCTGACAAGCAGCCCAGGGACATCAGAGTCTCTAAGAAGGAAACTTATGAGCCATCTCAAGGTTTCTCGAGATTCAAATATATTTTAGTGCTAATAAACACAGAGGGACAGACCAAACTACAAGACTGAATGGAGAGATCATTACAGTGCTGCAAGTGAGGTCGGCTTGCAGCACCAGCAGCCCTTGTGGCCACTGGAATGTGAGCTGGACTACACCTGAACCCTACAGCCCATGCTTTCTTACAGACACACACCCCACCATTTTTCCATTCCTGAACTGGTCTGTCTCCTCAAGACTGGGGAAAAGGATGAAATCTATGAAGCGGCTGGACTAGCTGGGAAAACTGCCCCCTGTGTCAGTTTCCTGAGCAGAATTCAGAAGCATGAGATTTTATTTCGTTCCTTTGACTCCATATTCCCAAATCTAAGGATCTAGCTTGCCGTGGTGATTCATGCTTATAATTCCAGCACTTGGGAGGCTGAGACAGGAGGATGGCAGGTTTGAGGACAGTCTCAGCAAGTAGTTGATGAGACTCTCATCAACCTAGTGATACCCTGTTTCATAAAATAAATAAAAAGGGATAGGGGTATAGCTCAAATGTAAAATGCCCCTGGGCTCAATCCCCAGTACTGGAAGGAAAAAAAAAAACTGGAAATCTATCCTTATATTTCCACATGCATCATTAATAACAGTATATTTGTTAGGCATAGTGGCATATACCTATAATCCCAGTACTAGGGAGGCTGAGCCAGGAGGATCACAGGTTGAAGGCCTGCCTCAGCAATTTAAAGAGACTCTTAGAAACCTGGTGAGACTCTGTTTAAAAAATAAAAAGGAAT
The DNA here is from genome assembly GCF_963383645.1 of Muscardinus avellanarius. NCBI lineage: Eukaryota > Metazoa > Chordata > Mammalia > Rodentia > Gliridae > Muscardinus > Muscardinus avellanarius. The sequence continues at coordinate 132,751,914 of NC_137789.1, forward strand.
CTGGACGTGGTGGCACATGCTTGTAATACCAATACTTGGGAGGCTGAGACAGGAGGATTGTGCAGGTTCAAAGCCGGCCTCTAGCTACTTAATGAGGCTCTCAGCAACTTAGTGAGACCCTGTTTACAAATAAAATATAAAATAGGTCTGGGAGTGTAGCCCGGAGGTAGAAGGCTCCTGGATTCCATTCCCAGCACCACCAATGAATAAATAAATGAATAAATAGGAGTTGGGTGTGGTGGCACATGCTTGTAATCCCAGTACTTGGGAGGCTAAGACAGGAGGATCCCAGGTTCAAGGTGAGCCTCAGCTACTTAGTGAGGCCCCTTGCAATTTAGTGAGATCCTGTTTCAAAATAAAGAATAAAAAGTAGAGCTGGGGGTATAGCTCAGAGGTAGAATGCCCCCAGGGTACTCATTTTTTCCTATAATAATTGAGTACTATAGTACACACACACACACACACACACACACACACACACACACACACACACACAGTTGTTTTTGAAAGCCAGTAGCTGGTAATTCTGAGACCTGAGTCTCATTTCGATCCAGGACTCAGAGAAATTCCTGGCTGTCTGGCTTATACCAGGTCTCCACTTCAGCAGGCAAGCGTGAAGGTTCAGTGGTTGCCACAAAAGCTATCCCTGCAGTAAGTCTGCTTGCACAAAGATGTATTCATGACTATTTCCTTGGAGAATCCAGCTGGGGAGGAATGTGGGTGAAATGTATGACAGGTGTGAGAACTGGCACAGCGAGAGGGACCGCAGCTCAGAGGAGGGAGGGTGCTTGGGCCAAGAAATGAGAGTGCCTTGAAGGGAATTGGGGAGGAAATGTCCTGGGGATGGACTTGGAAGAATGGGCAATGTTTGAAGAGACAGAAATAAGGTGTGTTGCTGCCATTTATTAACCATCCTGGGGCTAGATGCTTTACAATGCCATTAGATTTGCTAATTCTCAAGCAATTTTAGGGAGTATATTTTTATCTCTTTTTTAATTTTTTAATTTTTTAATTTTTTATTTTTTGGTGGTATTGGGGGTGGAACTCAGGGGCTTTTCTACCTCCAGGCTATACTCCCAGATCTATTTTATACTTTATTTGGAAACAGGGTCTCATTAAGTTGCTGAGAGCCTCACTAAGTAGCTGAGGCTGGCTTTGAACTTAAATGATCCTCCTGTCTCAACTTCCCAAGCTCTGGGATTACAGGCATGCACCACCACGCCCGGCTGGTTTTTTCACTTTTAAAAGAGAGATAAACTGGGCATGGTGGTGCACACTTGTAATCCCCGCGCTTGGGAGGCTGAGACAGGAGGATCGCACATGTTTGAAGCCAGCCTCAGCTACTTAGTGAGGCTCTCAGCAACTTAGTGAGACCCTGTTTCCAAATAAAATATAAAATAGGTCTGGGAGTGTAGCCCAGAGGTAGAAAAGCCCCTGGGTTCCATCCTCAGTACGACAAAAACAAACAAAAAAAAAGTGAAAAAACTGAGCGTGAAAGAGATGTTTCCTGGTGGAATCCTGCTGCGGAATTAGAGCTGTCATAGCCAAAATTGGCTTCCTCTGTGCCCTGCCTGCAGGGAGAGCAGTGTGACCCAAGGCGGCAGTGAGGAACATGCCGAGCCTTCTTGGGAGAATAGAGCTTTTGAAAGTTAGGATTCCTACAGTGTCCACGGTAGGTGGGAGAAAGAGAGGAACATCAGATCAAATTCTCCACCCCGCTCGCTCTCTCCAGCCTAACCACACAACACAAAGGTGCTTTCCCTGACATGGACACTAGGGGGCAGCAGGAGCCTGGTCCACTTCCCTCGGGATGGAAAGACTGTTCTAAAGAAAAGAAGACAAATCACTTCTATGGGCTCTGCATTCAGAGGGTCCCCAGTCCAGGAACCACCTCTCACCCAACTCCTTCCTATTACCCTTTCCACTGGGTCATGCTGAAGGCTTGTGTCTGGCCCCGCCAGCAGGTCCTAACCCCCAGGGTTGATCATCCCAGAGGCCTGGTGGCCTGTGAAGCTGGGTCCTCTGAGAAGCAGAGACTTGAGACCTGACAAGCGTGTGGCTTTCAGCAAGGGAGACACCTGGGAGAGAACATGGCAGGGGCTGAGATAGGCCGGGCCATCAGCCCTGAACTGCCTCTGACCCTGAGTGAGCTAGCTGGGGCCCAGAGAGGGGAGACCAGTGAATGACTGGTGAAAGGGCTGATAAGAGCTTCCAGGAGCCAAAATAGGCCATCAGGGGAGTCTTCTGTCTCCCAGGAAGGCGCTTGCCTTCCTCCATTACTGGCCCAGCTGCCTCTGGGCTGGGGGAGTCCCAGGGAAATGGGGCCCCAGGTGAAGGCTCCCGGCCGATGATGCTCCAGTGATGGGTGGTCTGCGAGGCCCATCCTCAGGCCTCCCCACCTTCATTTGGAGAGGGGGCAGCCTCGGCTCTCAGGAGTCTCTGCCAAGGGCCATACCTGCTTCCTGTCTCTGGGGAGATAGTTCCTCACCGCTCACCTGTGCTGGTCTCATACACCCCCACCCCTCCCCAGTGACCAGATCACGGGCTCCTCCCACCCTCTGACTGTGGTGCTCCAGCTCTCCTGTACAAATGCAGATCCACTCTCTCCCCAAGCAGGCCCCAGCTCCTCCATGCCTCCACCTTTGACTCCTTCTTGCTTAAGTCCTTGACCATGAAGGGAGCAAAGGGATTACCTGGCTTAGGCCTCAGCCCCATCCACAGGCCCAGGCTCCAGCCTGTCCTGGCAAGAAGCTGATTGGCTGGCATCAGCCTCATCCTTTTCCTGGGGTCTCAGGTGGCCCTCCCCTGGCACCAGTCAGCCAAGATCAACTGTGTGATAGGAGAGCCTCAGCTGTGCCAGGTGGCCGGGAGGCCCAGCTGTCTCGTGGGCTGTTGAAAGTGGAGGTGTATTGGCAGGAATACTAGAGGACAAGAGTGCTGGGTGTCTGGCACGTCCCGGAGAATGACAGGTCACCAGACCCCTTTGGGGCTCTGTGAGGCTCTCGCAGCTGGAAGAATTGGGGTGGGGCAGAGGGGCCTGCTGTGTGTGGGGCTCTGGACTAGGCTCCTCTCCTGGCTGGTCCTCAGCTGAGAGGAGGTAAATGCAGGTGGCAATTTGGTCTGTTGCTTGAAAGAAGAACATGGGGAAACCAAAGATTCTCCAAGAGCACATCTCGGCCAGATGACATTGCGAATCCAGAATGAGAATGAGATAACTTTGGCCCATGAAAAGGAATCGAGCCCCAACCCCTGGTGGGGAGCAACGGAGAGAAGCCTTGCGCTGAGTTTTCCCTTTCCCCTCATGGGCCGACAAGATGGCAGAAAGGTGGAGCTGGCACTGGAGCAGGAGGAAGACACCCTAGTTGGCCCGGTGAGCCTTATGCTGCGCCTGGCCCAGGGGTCAGGACTGTACTTTCCAGGGTGTCAGCAGCCTGGTGCAGGGTCATGCATGGGAGGTTGAGAGGATAGAAGACGCAGGATGCAGCATGTCCTTCTGACTTTCTACTTAGCATGCACATTCTGTGGTTGGAAAGAACTACTTGCCAAACAAAATATGCAAAGTTCTTGCACACGCCTAGCAGGTTTTAGGTTCTGGTACATTCTGACCACAGTGTTCCCTGCCCCAGCAACCTCTTCTAAACCTTGCAAAGTAGGAGTAACATGTGGGGAGGTGTGACAAGATTGTCAGAGCACCTAGCACAGTGCACAGGAAACTTAAATCACTGCCACGTCCTCTGTCTCCAGCCTCCTCCCTTGTTTAACCTGATTCTAAGGGCTCCTCTATTGGGAAGGGCCCCTGTCTCCCTTCCCCGACCCTCTGCCCATTTAATATGATATGTTTACTCTCTGCTCCCTCTAGATGCTGGCCAGCAGTTTGCTACTGTGCTTTGTCCTATTCCTCTTAGAAATTTGTGAGCTCCCCAGGGCTGGAGCAGAGCTCAAACTCCATCCTCTCCCCAGAGCAGAGCGTTGACTTTGGCACTGACTTTTACACAGGGGAGGCTCTGTCAGCTCTCAGAGCCGGATGGATGCCTTGGCCCAGAGGGGTGAGATGGGAGAAACTCCTGGCCAGGAAACTCCTGGAGAAACTCCCGGAGAAGCTTGGCTCAGGACATGGCCCGCTGCCCTCTGGCCCTCGCAGCCCTGCGGCGGCCAGCTTGGTGCCGTGTCCAACGTGGCACCAAGAGCATGGGTGACATCAGCGTGGGCGAGGTTACTATAGGACAAAGGGCTGGTTGCCAGTGCTTCCTTCGAGCTTGATGCTGGCCGACTTAGGAAAAGTCCCTTGTAGGGGAAGTACCAAGGAGGGAAGGAGGGGTGGAGAAGAGTGAGAGTGGGTGTGAGGGAGCAGGAATGGTTGGGATGTTTCTTGCATCTCTGGGAAAGAGGGAGGTGCTGGCTCGGAACCCTGGAAAAGAGCTGGGCCTTCTCTCTGGGCACTTGCAGCCACTGCAAGAAGCCAACAGGTGTGCCTCTGTCTGACCATAAGGTGCAGTGAGAACTATCTTCTCTCTTCCCATGTCTTCCCAGAAGTGGAGTCAGGGCAAGATAGACTCTCCTTTCTGCTCGTTATTTGTTGCTGGGGGCCTGGTCTCTATCTGCCTCCCCTCCTTGTTTCCATCCTGGGTGCAGTACTCAGTTTGGGCTGGCTCTCCAGGCCGGGGGAAGATCTGCTGCTGGTCTCCAGAGGAGCGAGGGAGTAGCCTGAGAGAGCCATCCTTGGAGGTCAAGCTACCGTAGAATTCTCCAGCCCTGGTCCTGTCCTAAGACCTTTGTCCCCAGGTCTCACCTGCTCATACTGTCTGTCAGCTTGAATCATTGGACAAGGAAGAGCCCACTGCCCAGAAGGACCCTGCTCTCTTCTCTGAGCCCAGAGAACTAGCTGGGGCTGATGCCAGGGCAGGAGCAGGTGCTGGTTTCTGTCCCTCCGTCCCTCCACACATTGCTTCGTCATGGGAAAGTTCAAAAGATTTGGGGTTATGAGGGCAGTATCTGAAGTTCTGACCTCCTGCCCCAATAGCACAACACCACATGTAGTGAGGATGGACAGATAGGTGCGGCTGGTTGCATAAGAGCACCTCTTATTGTACTTGTTGACTTGTGCAAGCTGACAATCTTGGGATATGCAGTGGCTAATCTGACGGTGGCTTAAAAAAAGATTGATTTATTGGCTAGGCGTGGTGGCGCTCGCCTATAATCCCAGTACTTGGGAGGCTGAGTCAGGAGGATCACAGGTTTGAAGCCAGACTCAGCAACTTAGGGAGACTGTCAGCAACCTAAAAAAACTCTGTTTTAAAGAAAAAAATAATGAATGTAGCTTGGAGGTAGAATGCCCCTGAGCTCTATACCTAGTACCAAAGAGGCTTCACTGATGTATCATTTCTATCCAGTATGTTTTATCAATTTAAATAATATGACTTAATGATTTTTAATCTAGACACAAGGTAAGTTATTTAAATTCATTTAAGAATGTTCTACTTCAAAATGAAATCCTGTGGTCCTTAGCCATCACTTCCAAATACACGTCCTTTATTTCCTCTCCAAGCCCTAGAAAAACACTAATCTGTTTTCTGTGTCTATAAAATTGCCTATTCTGGACACTTCATATAAATAGAATTATATAATGTGTGGTCCTTTGTGGCTGGCTTCTTTTTCAAGACTTCTATTTTCAAGACTTAGTTATGTTGTAGCACATACTTCATTCTTTTTATGGCCAAATAATCTTCCACTGTGTAACTATACTACTTATTCATTCAGTTGTCAGTAGATAGATATTTTATTGTTTCCAGTTAGGGCTGTTATGAATAATGATGCCATTAATATTTATATACAAATGTGTGCATTTGTATGTAGACATCTGTTGTTACTTCTTTGGGGTATATACCTAGAAATGGAATTTCTGCATCATGAGTAATATTTTGATAGATCCAGGCCTGGTGGTGGTGCACACTTGTAATCCCAGCACTTGAGAGGCTGAGATAGGAGGATCACAAGTTTGTGGCCAACCTCAGCTACTTAGTGAGGCCCTTCACAACTTAGTGAGACCCTGTTTCAAAATAAAGAATGAAGCCAGGCGTGGTGGCGCATGCTTGTAATCCCAGCGCTTGTGAGGCTGAGACAGGAGGATTGCGCAGGTTCGAAGCCAGCCTCAGCTACTGAGTTAGGCCCTCAGCAACTTAGTGAGACCCTGTTTCCAAATAAAAAGTATAAAAATATGTCTGGGAGTATATCCCAGAGGTAGAAAAGCCCCTGGGTTCCACCTCCCAGCACCACACACACAAAAAAATAATAAATAAACAATAAATAAAATAAAGAATGAACAAAAGGCTGGGGCATAGCTCAAGGGTAGGATGCCCCTGGGTTCAATCTCTAGTACCACAAAAATTATATAATATGCATATATATATATGTATATATATGTGTGTATATATATATATGTATGTATGTATGTATGTATTTTGATAGAAAGAGTGGAGTAAAGGAAAAATAAAACAGGCATAGAATCCCGCACTTGTAGTCCCAGTTCTTGGGAGGCTGAGACAGGAGGATTGCAGGTTTGTGGCCAACCTCAGCTACTTAGTGAGTCCCTCCTCAACTTAGTGAGATCCTGTTTCAAAATAAAGAATGAAAATAGGGCTGGTGGTGTAGCTCCAAGGTAGAATGCCCCGGTAGAACAGAACAGAAACCTGTGGTTTTTGTTCAACCACAAAGAAAAAGAAAGAAAAAAACCAGAGCATATTTAAAAGTAAATAAGAGTTATTGCTTCTCAGATTTGTGGTTAAGATTAAGTGCAAACATTGGTCAGAGTACAACTTGAAGGTATAAGTTATACCAAGTATAAAGCTAGAATTAAGGCCAAAAGAGAATATTCAGAGTACAAGCATGAGACACTTTGAATATCAAAATGAAAGATCCTGAATGTAAGTAATAACATTTGCAACTCACAATGTGCTCAGTACTGTAGTGATTATGTTAATACATTATTAAACATTTGAAGCAATCTTCTAAAACAAATAGTAACATCCCATCTTATAGATGAGAATATTGAATCTCACAAAATAAACTGTCAAAGGTTAGCTGGTAACTCTGTACATTTCAGAGTGAGGATCTCAACCTAATACTCCCCCCCCCTTCTATAATGTTGTCTTATGTTTTTGAGATCACATATATCTCTAAGATTGTGTCCAACTTGTGAATATTACCATAGCATGAACACATCTGCTGGTGCTTTGATTTAGACATTCAAACTCCAAACCTGTGAGAAATTTGTTTCTATTGTAAAAGCCACCCAGGCTATGGTAGTTTTTTTAGTAGCCCAGATGGACTAGGATGAAGACTAAACCTGCAGCTTCTAAAGGAATTAAGCAGAGCAGACATTACTGAGAGATCAAAGAGGAGCGGCACATGGCTTCCAGCACCTCTGATCCGTCCCCCCATAAGCTGTACATCTCAGACGACAGCAAGTCTCCTTCAGCACTGACGAGGGAGTCAGGCCTGGAATGGAGGTCCAAGGACTATTGGCCTGCCCCTGCACCAGCAGACAGAGCTCCAATCTCCCAGGCAATTCCAAGAATCTCCCTTCCTGGGAAATCAGTTGTTGCATAGGACTCCTTATCTCTTCCTCTGGGAGGACAGGGCAGTGATGGGGGGACCTGGGCCTGGCCGCAGCCTGGGTGGATGCCCAGCCTGCCTGGCTCCAAGCCCTCCTGGGGTGGGGGGGGGCTCCCACAGACCCAGAGAAGACTAGGCCCTGGTGGAAAGGTCTGAGGGCAGAGCACCTCGGGGTCCCTGGGCAACAGGGCCCGAGCAGGGCTTAAGAGCTTGGGCACCAGCAACAGCTTCTGTGCTCAGCTCCCAGCCCCACCACCTCTGGCTGCTGCCACCATGGCAAGTTATTTGATGTCCCTACATCTCAATTTTCTCCTTTTTAAAATGGAATCATGCAGTGGCCAACCTGACAGGGTCAAAGGCCAACAAACTAACTTGTGAGCTGGCTCGCAGGGCTCTCGCGATACCTGTTCCCTACTCTCACTCCACGCGCTAGTCCTTTGGCTGCTGCTGGGAGAAAACACCTGTGTGTGCTTCCTGCCTTTTTCCAGGTAGAAGACTCCAAAATTCCAAGGTGACAATCAGAAGAGTCTCCAAACTATCCAAACATGGTCTGAAGGTGTGGGAAAGGGCACAGGATTACCCTCTGGTGCCCAGCGATGCCCTCGCTCTGCAGAGTGTGCCAGTGACTGGGCGAAGAGGGTGTGCTACTGCAGAAGTACACATTTCTGCACATGTGGCCAGAGCTTCCTGTGGTCTTTGATGAGCATCCTGGAGCCGAGTGAGGAGCAGAACCATCGCCACTCCGCACCTCAGCCTAGGTACTGACCAAGTGAAGGGACAGATACACCTGAGCCATGGGCTCGCTACCAGGGAATAGAGGCCAGCTTTTCCCTCCCACACACCTTGGGAAAAGGAAGACAGGAAGGGGTTGTGAGTGGAGGGCAATGCCCCGGCTCCTCCTCCCAAACCTCTTTCTATGTAACTGCCACAGCACCCAACCATTTACCTTGAGTCTGGGACCTGTCAACCCTCCCTGCTGAACTAAGTACTATTGTTCTTCCAGAAGGAAATTTCTGGGGTGTTCCCAAGGCCATGGGGGTGCTGGGCACAGGCTCAGCCACAGATGGAGACAAACCAAGAAGGAGGAAAAGAGGGAAGGAAGGAGCTGATGGAAGGGAAACAGCAGATAACTACGAGCCAATGATAACCGTAGGATGAGGTGGCACCAAACTCCCTTTGGCCAATGACAGGCCAGGCCTGACAGAGGCATCATTAGCATTGTCTCAGGGGCAGGGGAAGAGGTGGCCTAGTAATAGTGTTTCAGCACCCAGTTGCCCTGGCTTGGTCCCTGAATCTGCTCTCTGTCCCCTCCCCCTCCTGCTCTTACCTCCACCCTGGGTCACCTAGGCTAGCCAGCTCTGTGCACCTTGCTCCTTGTTGGCAGTGGATAAAAGATGTCTGAAGAAATATCTGACATAGTCACCACTGCCAGCTATTCCCTTTAAATCTGCTGGGAGGGAGATACACGCACAGCAAGGTCGACTGCACAGTCGGCCTGCATATAAGGGACAGAGAAGTGCAGAGAGCGCCGCACATCAGCTGCTGCCCACAAACGGGCCTTAGATCAGAGGTCCACCTTCTGGGAGTCCCGAGCTGCACTCCACAGCCATAGCCTGGGAAAGTGATCTCAGCAGCCCAGCGCCAAAATGCCAGTGCAGCTGCTGCAAGAGAAGGTGAGCTTCCGAGCAGTGCTCCCATCCCTGTCTCCAGGCTCGCTCTGGGCCTCTGGTGGCTGGGTGGCCAGGGGAGTTGAAAGGTCCTGGGAGGGCCTGGCCATCTTTTCAGAGTTGTACTGCCTCTGACTGGATGAAAATGTGGGTTGTAACCTGGGAACTTGATCCTCCAACTCTTGTTTCTTAAGCTTGTCAAAAGAAAAAATTACAACAAATTTAGTGATACATCTAGTTGGCTTTAAATTGCAAATATTAAATGGGGCAGCTTCTGTTTTTCAAAATATGATGAAAGCCGTTATGGGGCCATTATTGAAGGCGAGACTAGGGAAATGATTTTTTTAAATTCTGATTAATCAGTCAGATTACTTCAGGCTACTATTTTCCTCAGAGGGAAAGCATCATGGACTTCCGATTAATCTGAGTTGAGTAGATTAAACTCTCTTGTTTTCAGAAAATAAGTGGTCTTCTTGGGAATCTTTGTGTTTCCTTAAAGTTTCAGTTGGAATATGTGTGAGTGACTCCTTTTGGGTTTGGTTTGATCTGTTGGGTTCTATAGCAGTAGTTTAGCACAAAACAATGGCGTCCCATAATTTTCTTTTAGCCATCCCCCTCTTTTTGTCAGAATCTCACCAAGATTAAACAGTAATCAACACTGGGAACATTAGCATTACTCTCAAATCCCATTGTCTTGGGTTTCTGGCCTTGGCAAGTCATTCACAGGTTATAGTACCCTTCAGGATCATGCATTTCCTTGAGGTTTTGTCATTCCAGCTGATGAGAGACCACTAATGTGTGTGTGTGTATGTGTGTGTGTGTGTGTGTGTGTGTGTGTGTGTGTGTGTGTGTGTTGTGTGTGGTACTGGGGGTGGAACCCAGGGGCTTTCTACCTCCAGGCTTACTCCAGACCTATTTTATATTTTATTTGGAAACAGGGTCTCACTAAGTTGCTGAGAGCCTCACTAAGTAGCTGAGGCTGGCTTCGAACCTGTGTGATCCTCCTGTCTCAGCCTCCCAAGCGCCGAGATTACAAGTGTGCACCACCACTCCTGGCTTACCATTTGATATTTGAGAAGTGGCTACATGCAAACATTTAATAATCTTAAAAGGATATAGTGTGTAGTGCTTCCAGGTAATTTATTTTATGATTATCTAGTGGAAAATATCAAGAGTTTGGAGTCTGCTCCTTAGCCAGGGTCCCTGTAAACCAAACCAGTTAAAATCAAATAGATCAAAGAATGAGCTAGATAAGGAATCTACCCATTTTAGCCAAGGAGTCTGTTTATTAATTTCCTAAAAATGAGTCCCTATGATACTGGATGTGTTTACTCATGTGTAGCAGAAACTGTCAGTAACTGCACAGATTCCTCCCTAGTCAAATAGCAGGTAGCAATTCTATTTTTTAGGATCCCATGACTAGGTTTCATTAAAACAGAGAGAGAAAACAAGTGGTTCTAGAAGCCTAATTTTATCAAGGGGACCATTTGCACAATTTGAACAACAGTTGTGTCAGGGACATTGCTAAAGTTAGCTAGTTTGTAGACTAAAGTATCTCTTAGGTCATGTAAAGCTTTGGGTTTGACCTGCCAGATCCAGTGTTCAGTTGTCAACCTCTAATTACAGCATTATCCTGCCAAGGGGAAAAGGTAAGCCCAAGCAAGGAAAAGGGAGAAAAGGTAAGTCTAATTATGAGGGAATCTTGTTTTGACATCTTGGCAGAAGCTGTCTCTAGCATTAAAGTTGTCACCTTTTCATTCCAACTTATCATTTGAACATGTCCGGTTATGGCCATAGGCATTTTGGTGAATCCTGCGTATGACCTACACATCAGAAAGTTGTTCCCTAAGACTTACATCAAGTTGTTCAGCTCAAGCTTATAGGGCTTTAGGATCCGAGGGGTCCTTGTTCTTAGTGAGACTATGAGAGAAAACTGAATGGGAGGAACCTAGAAGAATTCAGGGTCCAAAATTTTGAAAATAATAATTGGGGTGCAATTTAATAGCAAGGGCACTAAATTTTTCTCTGAAATATTTTTTCTCTCTAAATTCACATTTCAAGTCAGGCGTGGTGGTGCACGCTTGTAATCCCAGCATACAGGAGGCTGAGACAGGAGGATCGCGGTTCGCAGACAGCCTCAACTACTTAGTGAGGCCCCTCATAATTCAGTGGGACCCTATTTCAAAATAAAGAATAAAAAATTGGGCTAGGGGTGTAGCTCAGAGGTAGAATGCCCCTGGGTTCCATCCCCAGTACTGAAAAAAAATTTTCACATTTCTCCCCAAAACATAAATTTAATATAACTTTAAAACTTCAAGTTAATAAAAAAGAATTCAAAAATATGAAAGTTGATTTACAAATATTTATCCAATTTGCATTCATGTATTTATTTGCAAAATGTATTTATTATTATTGGATATTGAACTCAGGGGCCTTCTATCTCTGAGCTATACCTTCAGCTCTATTTTTTATTTTGAAACAAGGTCTTACTAAGTTACCATGCACTGGCCTTGAATCTGAGATCCTCTTGTCTCAGCCTTCCAAGTACTGGGATTACAAGTGTATGCCACTGTACCCAGTTTATAACAATTATTTTTAATTGCTTGTGGAATACAAAAGTAGCCAACATCCCAACCTAATTTTTTTACACAGCAGGCATATATCATAAATATAATATCATAATATATCACAGAAGCAATAAAACTAAAAAGTTAAACATGGTTTTCTTCTCATTTTTCTACTTCTATGACTGAAATGCATCTAGCAATTTATTTTCCCCCTCCCCTCTCCTTATTCCTAGTACTAGAAATGGAACCCAGGGCTTGGGGCTTGCGAGGCAAGGGTTTTACCTCTGAGCTACATCCCAGAACTTTGTGTTCTTTCATTTTGAGACAGGGTCTCACTATGTTGCCCAGGCTGGCCTTGACCTTGCAATACCTCCTGCCTCAATCTCCCAAGTGAGACTATAGGCATGTTACACCTTTCCCTACTCAAGCAATTTATTTCTATCATTCTATTCTTACTTGGATTTATAATTTTATCATTATAGACACCTAGGAGATAACTAACTTATTTGAGTGGTAAGTCTAAATTTAAAAAGATATGCTTGAGCCGGGCGTGGTGGTGCATACTTGTAATCCCAGTACTTGGGAGGCTGAGACAGGAGGATCCCAGCTACTGACTGGAGCTCTCTGTAAATTAGTGAGACCCTGCTTCAAAATAAATAAAAATAAAAAAAAATAAAAAATAAAAAATAGAGCTGTGGATATAGCTCGGAGGTAGAATGCCCCTAGTTTCAATCCCCAGTAATGTACACACACACAAAGATATGCTTGCATTCTAATTAGTGCTGACAATACTAAAATGTACCATCAAAAATTTTAAAAGTAACTTTATTTATCCAAGGCATTTGAGTTTTGAGTTCTATTTTTCTGAGATACTTTTTATCTATTTAAGTGCTTACTTTATCTTAAAGCCAGCGAAATAAAGCTCTTTTTACATTTTGGCAATATTATCCAAAATAGAAAACTACCATTCATACAAATCACACATACACACACACACACACACACACACACACACACACATCTAAAGACATACATAAACATACTTTAAGAAACAGATCTTATAGCTGGGCATGGTGGCACATGCTTGTAATACCAACATTCGGGAGGCTAAGACAGGAGGATCGCGGTTTGCACACAGCCTCAGCTACTTAGTGAGGCCCTCTGCAACTCAGTGAGAAACGGTTTCAAAATAAAGAAAAAAAAATAGGGCTGGGGGTGTAGCTCGGAGGTAGAATGCCCCTGGGTTCCATCCCCAGTACTGTTTTCAGTAAGATTCTTTTTTTTTTTTTTAATTAAGATTCTTTATTTGCCACTTTCTAAACGGTTTCTTTCTTTTGAGTACATCTTTAAACCAACTACTTGTTCAATTTTTCTAAGTGATTGCTAGCCTTACAGCTCTAACTTTGAAATTCACAGGGATTCCTTTCTAGGTGGAAAGTTACATCTTAAACCAGGGGGGAAACATATTTTTTCCATGAAAGAGCTTAGGGCATGTTGCCTATTATCAGAAGCCAATTTTATAAAGGCTAAGTATTTAACTTGAAGTCTGATTGTCTCTAAAGCTCCTCTGGATGGACTTTTATCAAAGAGATTTTTTCCCCCTAAAACTTAATTTGGTGCATTTTCTTCTAATTTAGTCTTGAGGTTTCTCTCTAGAGAAAGCCCATGCACTCTATCCCTGCCCTCATTGGCCTATCAAAAGAGCCACTCTGTAAGAGAGCCCTCAATAGGACGACAGTTAGGTCCAGGTATGTCCTTTAAGGGACACACAGGAAGGGAGAGAGAGAGAGAGAGAGAAAGAGAGAGAGAGAGAGAGAGAGAGAGAGAGAGAGAGAGAGAGAGAGAGAGAGAGAGAAGGGAGGGGAGGGGAGGGAGGGGAGGGGAGGGGAGGGGAGGGGAGGGGGAGAGAGGAAGGAGAGGAGAGGAGAGGAGAGGAGAGGAGAGGAGAGGAGAGGAGAGGAGAGGAGAGGAGAGGAGAGGAGAGGAGAGGAGAGGAGAGGAGAGGAAGGGAGGGAGGGAGGGAGGGAGGGAGGGGTGGCACCACAACAAAATCATAGGAATTCACTATAGGGTTTTATAAGGAAGCATACAGATGAGCCTGGGAGAATTCAGAAGCCTGTTTGAAATAATCATAAAAGCTTGTTTTGGAGACTGATTTAATTAGATAGATGGCTTTTCAACTTAGTTTCTGTTTCTCAACTGAATGACTGAGTTAGGGACAGACTGACCATTTTCTCTGCCTGGATGTAGCACACGGGAGCAGCTTTTCAGAAGAGGCCACCCTGCTTGATGTGAGGGCCTGGCTTCTAGAACAACTACATAGCCTTTATTTCACCTTCAGGTAGGCTAGTAAAGAATAATTTTTAAAAATGAGCAGATGTAGTTTTTCTTAACATTCTCTTGGGCTTTTCATTTACCTTTTGTGAAGAGATTTTTAAAGGTGGGAATAAAATGTTGTGTTTGAAATCTTCTTAGAAGCCTCTGCACATGAGTAGCCATCCCTGGGTGGGCCGAATTCAGGAACCATCTTCTTAAAGTTTTCGTGGATCTGGGTATGAAACCTAAGGCCTCCCACGTGGAAGGCATGAGCTCCGCCACTGAGCGACAACTCCAGCGACTGCTTCGGGGTTTTCTTGCTGCTGTTGTTTTGTTTTTGCTGTGCTCGTGACCCAGCCCCAGCCCTTGCTCAAGCCAGGCAAGTGCTCTATTCCTGAGCTTCATCCCCAGCCCCAAGGACCCGCGTGCTAAAATGCACTTCTGAAAGTACTGTTCTAGTGGAATGTTCCACATGAAGACCATCATAATTCTAAATTAGCCTTGATCTTGATAATATTTTAGCATTTTTGTGAACATTTGCAGGTTTCAGTGTCTAATACTTAGACATGTAAAAGGTAGGTAGGTATAGTGGGTGCGTGTTTATAATCCCAGTACTTGGGAGGCTGAGTCAGGAGGATCACAGACTTGCAGCCAGCCTCAGAACTTGGTGAGACCCTTAGGAACTTAGCAAGACAAAAAAAAAAAAAAAAGAGGTAAGTATAGTTGGATGGTAGACAATCCAATTCTTTAGAAATTTAAGGATCTCATTTTTACACTGACTCTTGGGTCTCTTGGAGATGACATAAAAGAAGGCTGGGGATGTAGCTCAGTGGTAGGACAACTGCCCAGCATGCACAAGTGTGAAGCCCTGGGTTCTATCCCCAGTGCTGCAGAAAGGAAGGAAGAAAAGAAGGGAAGGAGGGAGGAAAGAAAGGAAGAAAGGAAGGAAGGAAGAAAGGAAGGGAGGGAGGGAGGGAGGGAAGAAGGGAGGGAGGAAATCATAAGAATAATCCCCGTACAATTCCTTGGGTCTTTTAATGCTTTTACTGTGTTCCTTGGTAGCTGGGATTTTATTTTTCATGTTGAAACAAATTCTTGCTAAGTTGCTAAGGATCTTGCTAAATTGCTGGGGCCAGCCTTGAACCTGCAGTCTTCCTGTCTAGGGCTCTCAGTTTCGGGGATTACAGGTGTGCATCACCAAGCCTGGCTGGCAGTCCTGTTTTTAAGCTGGTGATGCTCAGAGAACTCTTAATTTCTCAGAGCGCTGTGCCCACCAGTCAAGTGACAGTTTGGGCTCTGAGGTCTCCACAGCCTGTTTAGCCAGTGATTTTTCCCCCTACCTAAGCACAAGGAAATAAAAAGAAATAGATGATAGAAAACAAAGTCGTTGAGAAATTTCTAAAAGCTGGTGCTCAAAGTCCTGCAGTTTGTTTTCTGCACTTTCATGATTTTCAATCAACCATGGTTCAAAAATGTTGAATGGAAAATTCTAGAAATAAACAACTGCTAAGTTTTGAGTTATAAGCCACTTAGAGTAGTGTGACAGAATCTTTTACTGTCCTACTCCATCCCACACGGGTGAAGAATCACCCTTTGGTCCGGTGTACTCGTGGATAAGCCGCTCATCCCTTAGTCCCTTGTCAGACACCTTGGTGACTGGGTTGACTCCGGCCTCAGTACGGTGTTTGAACCAAGGGTTTGGCGCTCTCTGTAGCTTTAGACACCCGCGGGAGTCTTGAAAGAGATCCTCTGGAATTGCCACTAAACGCCAGGCTCCGTGTGTCCTGCTCAGAGGCCCCAGGCCTCCCTGCAGGAGCACGTCTTATTTCTTCAATAACTTTTGCTCTTGCCAATGACTCCTCAGCGCCTGCAAACTCAAAAGGCTGCATGCTTTTTCTCAGCACAAACTGACCCAGGGGACGGAGCCCTGAGTTCATACGCCCTCTCCCAGCCGGTTAACCCTGGACTCAAGCTAAGAAGATCACAGGGCAAATGCAGAAAGGAGCAGAGTCCAACCTGAGAGGAACTGGGACCCTCGAGGCTCCCTGAGGACGTCAACGGACCGCAAGAGGGACCAGCAGCGCCTCTCCTCTATTTCTCAGTGGTGTCCTTTAAGTCCCTTTGTAAATCGCCAGAACTCACAAGGACAAAACAACCACAAATTTATTCACAGATCTAACTGATTGTTATGATTCAAGAATCAGGGCAGAAAATTATATTATGTATAATTATAGTGCAACAATAAATAAAAAAGTTTTTTTTTTAAAGAGACGTAACCCAAAAAATTTTTGATCCCAAGTGAGTGGGTTCAGGGCAGCCTCCTTTCTACAAAATGAATACTCTCACCCGAAAATAGCAGAGCAATGTGTAGGTGAGGTAGGAAAAAGCAAACAGAACAATTTTTAAAAATGAGAGTGGGAGGCTGGAACAGGAGGGTTACAGATTCAAGGCCATCCTTAGCAATTTATCAAGAGCTTATTTCAAAATCACATTATTTACAGGAAAATGGATGGAACTCGAGAATATTAGACTGAGTATAGCCAGTATCAAAAAATAAATACATGTATGCTTTCTCTTATATGTGGAAGCTAGAGAAATATTTGGAAATAAGGGTAACATCAGAGAGAGGAGCAGAAACTCCAGGGGAATGACTGAGAGGGATTAGGGAAGGGAGGGCAGGGCAAAGACCTTAAGAATGCAACAGTTGTGGTGGCGCAGGCATCTGACTTGTGATCCCCGCATTTGGGAGGCTGAGACCGGAGGATCGCGGTTTGCAGACAGCCTCAGCTACTTAGTGAGCCCTTTGCAACTCAGTGAGACCCTGTTTCAAAATAAAGAGTAAAAAATAGGTCTGAGGGTGTAGCTCAGAGGTGCTCCTGGGTTCCATCCCCAGTACCACCACACACACACAAAAAAAGCAACAGTGGAAATCATGCTATGAATGTATACAAAAGTACCAATTCCAATCTCAAAGACATTGGAGGGGAGGGTGAGGACGTGGGGAGGCACCTGGTCAGGAGGGCGCCAAGTGCTGTATACATGTGTTTTTCTGACACTTTGTACCCCAATATAATGTAAAACTAAGGTGCACCAAATTAAAATAAATAAAAGGGCTGAGAGTGTAGAATGTCCATGGCTGCAACCCCCATGACTAAGGGGGAGGGGAGTAGAGAGTAGTTATCAGATTACTTTAGGTTTTTGTTGTTTTTTTTTTTTTTTTTTTGAGGGTTAAATTTGGAGACTTCCCTTATTTTACTAATCAGGGACACTGGAATCTCCTGTTTTCATGAGAAACTTGTTTGTTTTGTGAATTATCTGCTTCCTAAAAGTTTTGATTTGATTATGTGTCATTTAGAATGAGTGAATCCATTTTAGGTGGGTCTTGTCCACTGGTGTCTAATGTGGGATTTAGTCCCAAACAATGGCCTCCATTGTTTTTCTTTAACAATGGCCCTAACATCCCGAGTTCCCTGACATCCTTGGCTTCCAGGTGGTTTGTTGGCAAGGGAGAGAGTTGAGTTCTGGAGAGAACTTAGCCATCTTTCTGGAGCTGCACTGCCTTCATTTGGTGAAAAAGTGGGTTGTATTTGGGGCACTTGATTCTCCAACTTTTGTTTCCTAAGCTTTAAAGTAAAGAAAATGCCAGCAATGCTGGTACCCCTGTGTATAGGTACAGGGCTTCCTTTTGCATTGATAGCATTTCCCCCACTGTCTCCTTCTACCCCCTCACCCTGGGGTTTCACTCTCAATTTGCACAGTTTCTAGAAATTTCATCTTCCACTTAACCCTACTTCACCTGGACACTGGAGCAGGCTTGTGCCTGTGCTGCCCCCGCCCCCAGCTACAGTAGAGAGCAGAGCCCCCTGCTGCCCCCGCTGCTCCCTCTGCTCCCTCTGACTCTCCACCTCCTCTCCTCGCAGGTCTCCAGGACCTACACGACCACCACCACCATCACAGAGCCTTTCCCAGGGGCCCTGCAGAATGGAGGAGAGAAGCTGGAGAAGACGTCCCTGTTCTCTGAGGAAGAAGACATCCGCCCTGAAATGAAAGAGGACATCTACGACCCCAGCTACCAGGATGCGGAGGGCCCCAAGCCCAAGTTCCAGTATGTCTGGAGGAACATCATTCTCATGGCTCTGCTGCACGTGGGAGCCCTGTTTGGGCTCATACTGGTCCCCTCCTCCAAGGTCTACACCTTGCTCTGGGGTAAGCGGGTCCCTTTGTCTTGACTAGTACCCCAGATTTCTCACTGTGGACCCTCTGTGTCTAGATTTTTCCAACCATGTGTCTTTGGTTGCCTGAGAAACAGACTGGGCTGGAAATACAGCCTAGTGGGATTGGGATGTAGGAGAGTCAGTTCTGGGGGTGCTTTAACTTGGGAGGTGCACTATAAGGCCACCTGCTGAGATATGAGGTGTACACAAGGGGCAGAGAGGCAGATGTCTCGGAAAGAGCTTTTCTGTGTCCTTCGCTTGACTACCTGTCTTAGTCTAGCCTGTGACAGAGAATGGGTAGGTAAGACCGTGGGAAAGGCAGAAAGAGAAAGGGAGTCATTCAGGAAACTCTTTTGACCTGACCCACTGGCCAGTCCAGACTCCTTTGTCATACAGGAAGAGGAAGAAGGTTCCTATAAAACCCAGGTTGCACAGCGTTGCTCTGTTGCTCCAAGCAGGTCTCCAGGGTGCAGCACATGCCAGATGACAACACATTCTTAGAATGAAATGTTTCAGGTTCCATTCCTTAGCCTTCCCGCTCCCGCCCTTCTCTCCAGATGCCATGATTGCCAAGGACCCAGCACCTTCTAACACTGGTCCTTCCTGCCCCCACCACATCACTCTTTGGCAGAGAATAGAGCCTTGAGCAGCCCCAGCCTCCAGGCTGCTGTAACAAGGGAGGGAGCGGCCCGTTAGCCCCTGAGCCGACCCTGGCTCTTTCAGGGACCCACAGGTGGGAGCTGATTGCAGGTCTGTCCCCAGTATCTACACATGCACCTTATGCATAATTTTACCCCTGACCCTGAAGTCTGGAGTTCTGGAGATCCAGAGGCCCAGCTGCTGCTCTCTGAGGGGCAGGAGCTAGGACTCTTTCTCCAGAAGACAGCTGGATGTTTTCTGAGTCAGTCTCAGGTGTGGGGAGCTTCGCAGGCAGCTCTTGAGGGTAGTGCTGTAGAAGGCCTGGCCGGGCAGGTGTCAGTGGGACTCCTCCCCTGCACCTTTCAGATCTTATCGCTATTGAGAGTGGGTCTCTTGAGCATCGTTCTGGTAAATCTTCCTGTGGTCACAGGGAAATACAACTGAGAAGCTCCTTTTCTTCAGGAACACAGCTTTTCCAAGGACCGATTAGGGTAGGGACATCTTCATGAGAAATCTGATCACCTGTAAGCCTCTCCCAGACTGGGAGCTCCCTGGAGGTCTCACTCCGTGCAGAGTATGAGCAGGCCGTGAGTGCAGGGGGCAGACCCATCCCTACCAGGTTGTGCTGTGTGCCTTTCTGTGCCCTGTCAGTGTGTGGGCGGCCACTCTGTGACTCTTGTCCTGAGGCCCTTTGGCGAGTGGCTTAGTTGACAGAATAGCCATATTGAAATGGAGATTTCAAAATTCCTTTGTCTTCAAAAACAAGGTCAGAGGTCTCAGCTCGGGCATCTCTGTCACCATGATTAGAGTTTAGAAGTGTTTTTTGTTATATCTCAACGGATGATGCAAAATTACTAACTGGTTATGATTCCAGTATTTTAATGACTGGACATTTAAGACAGTTCTGTCTCTTTCATTTTGAAGCTGCTCAGAAGAGCCCTCAGGTCATGGCTAAGGAGATATTTCTGACTATACTGAGGGCAGAAGGGCACAACCCCTCCAGCTGCTTCTCAGGGCAAAGCTAGGCAATGTTGCTGAATGTGGACACTAACAGTCCTTTCCTGCACAAGAGGGTGGGCAGTGTCTATCTGACTGAGCTTTCTACTTGACAAATCCAGATGTGCGCGGAACAGGCACCAGCCTTCTTTTACTTTATTTTATTTATTTATTTATTTATTTATTTATTTATTTATTTATTCATTGTGGTTCTAGGGATGGAACCCAGGGGTATTCTACCTCTGAGCTACACCCCCAGCCCTAGCCCTATTTTTTATTCTTTATTCTGAAACAAGATCTCACTGAGTTGCAAAGGGCCTCACTAAGTACAAGCTGAGGCTGGCCTTGAATGGCTGGCCTCCTGTCTCAGCCTCCCAAATGGTGGGATTGCAAGCATGTGCCACCACGCCCCACAGCACCAGCTGTCTTGATGTCCACAGAACAAGAACCGGTGAGGTGGCCGGGCGTGGTGGTGCACACTTGTAATCCCACCATTTGGGAGGCGGAGACGGGAGGATCGCGGTTCGTGGACAGCCTCAGCTCCTTAGCGAGGCCCTTCGCAACTCAGTGAGACCCTATTTTAAGAAATTGTAAAAAGACTAAAAAATAGTACCGGGTGTGTAGCTTGGAGGTAGAATGCCCCTGGGTTTCATTCTCGGGACCGCAAAAGAAAACAAAAACAGAAACAAAACAATAGGGTTCTTGTCCTCACTCCCCTGTTAACACAGGACCCCATGTGCTGTTGGAGCCAAAGTTTCACGGATTGCACCACGAAACAGTCCTAGGTGTCCCTTGTCTCCTGGCTAAGTGCTTCTGCATAGCCTGAGTCCCTTGCTTCCTCCTGATGAATGTGGGGCTCTGGATCCACTGGCTTTTCCAGCCACAGGCAGAGTCAAGTGCTGTATCCGGGAATAGGATTGCAATTGCCCCATGGCTGAAACCAAAGATGATGTGGGGCCTCGTGCTCAGTTCAGAGGGAATGTGGCCAGAGCTTTTCTTGGGCCAGGCTCTGGCTCCCTGGCTCTCCTGGGATCCTGTACGAGGAATAGAACAGGGTGCAAAAGGTAGAGGAGGGAGAGGAGGAGACTGTTTAAGAAACTGTTAAATCTTATTAACAGTTCTCCCAAGACCTAACTTCTGCCTCCTAGAGCTTCCAGACAGAGAAAGAGTAGGCATGCCCTTGGCAGTTAGAGAGCATAGGTAGCATGCCTTGATCCCGAAGGCCTTGGGGACCAGGTCAGTGAGGCAGGGCAGTGTCAGGGTGCTCACTGCAAGATGGCAGAGGTCAAGCATGAACTGCTTGTTGGTAGGAAACCTAGCTCCAAATCAGGGCTCCAGTTTTCTTGCCTGTGTGGCCCTTGATAAGCAATTAACCTCTCCAGGATCTATTTGCTCACCTGCAAAGTGCAGTGTTAATGGCACCTGTACCTTTGAAGGTGTGCAGGGAAGATGAAAATATAAACATCCATGGCAAAACCTGAGTCACTGTGCAAATATGGCAGCGTGCAGGACTGGTTTCCCTGAAAACGGCCCTACACCCTGCTACAATACTAAAATGCTTTGTACCAGCTGGTGGATAGACTCAGCCCTGCCTCTCCTGAGAGTCCCACACATCTTAGGGCTCCTCCAACTGGTCAGTGCCTGGATTGCTGGCTGCTATTTTCAGAACACCCTTGCTTATGTTCCTAAGCTTGCAGGAGTAGTGTGAAGCCATGAACACTTTAGAAAAGTCAGCTGAGTGTCCACTGATAAAGGACCAGGTATATGGCCCCTGGAGACTGACAGTAGTGGTGGCCCAGGGATGAGAGCCCTATTTCCTCTGCCTTTCTGTCTCCTTCCTTTCTGGGACTCCTTACCTCATCTCTCTTCCTAGAGGGAGAGACTGGCAGGTGATGGTATTTTTTTCAAGTGGCACAGGTAGTAGGCCTCAGAGACCAAGGCATCCTAGGATCAGGAAAGGCAGATCTCCACCCAAAGCCTAAAGATGTCACGGACTGTCATCAGGAGTGTCCTTGAAATGCTTCCCCTGATGGAACTCCTACCTGGTGCTGACTCCCACTGTCTTGATCTGGCAGCACTTTTCTGCTACTGGGCCAGTATCGAGGGCATCGGAGCAGGAGCACACCGCCTGTGGAGCCACCGAACTTACAAAGCACGGCTGCCCCTGCGGCTCTTCCTGATTGTCACCAACACCATGGCGTTCCAGGTAAGAAGCTGGCACTGCTCAGCTGTTGGGTCTCTACCCTACTGATGATCCAGGGCAGAATGGAGAGATCCACTCCAAGAAGGAACCCCAGAAGGCCAGCCACTGCTCTTTCTAGTCCCCTGTGATCACTCCAAGTGCAGGCTTAGTGCTTAGGTCCATACTGGAGACTTCAGTTATGGAGATACAAATAGAAGATGCTCTCCAGGGCGGTGGTTATTCTCTTTCCAAGGTCCCTGTGTTATGACACAGTCTGGCTGTTGTGGTCCTGCAGCATAAGGAGCCATAGCATAAAATCCAGACACTGGTCTCATTTTCCTGCATAGTGGACAATAAACCAGTGCTTTGGGGAGACTATGTTAGGACCTCACCACAGTGGGATGGAAGGTGATATGTCACAGGCATATGAACTTTGTTGTTGCAGATAATCCCTTGTGGTGCAGGGCTTAGCTTGCAGAAGAAGAAATTCTGGGAAGCAATTAGACCCCTTTATCTTGGCAATATCTGAGGTGCTTAGCACATTTGTGTAATCATCTTTGTCCTGGCAACTTATACTGTGAAGTTCCTGATGTTGTCTTTGTAGTGCAAAGGAAAGGAGGAAATGTTGGTACATTCTTGAAGGGATGAAACGAGTCCCAGAGAAGGTCAGAGGTTATTGGCTTGGGTGAGCTGTCACTCACAGAGGCATCAGGATAAAGCTCCCCACTGCTTTACCCAAAAACCAGGACCATGTGTCCCAAGGCTCTGCCTCACGCTCTGTATTCCTAGGGATTGGGCATCCTGTGAGGACCTCAGCCCTCACCCCTTGTTGGCAGGGTTGCAGTGTTCTCTCCTGCTGAGACTGTCTGAGCACAGGACTTTGCCCGCACTCTGCCATCATGTCACCTTCAGGAAGCAGCAGCACTGCCCCATCGTCTAGGGCTGTCAGCTGTTTTTCCTCATAAGCTTTAGGGCAAGGTGCAGAGCAGGGAAGGCACCCCACCCTATGCCGGACTGGGACCAGAACTCCTGGGGACTCTGAGATGGTGCTGAGAGCCTGGGGCCCTCAGGACATCGGCACTGCACTTCTAGGATGGGTCCGTTCTCAGGCCTGCCTTCCTCTTCTCTGTCTCTCCAGAACGATGTCTATGAGTGGGCCCGGGATCACCGCGCCCACCACAAGTTCACAGACACCGATGCCGACCCACACAACTCCCGACGTGGCTTCTTCTTCTGTCACGTGGGCTGGCTGCTTGTGCGCAAACACCCAGCCGTCATAGAGAAGGGGAGATCGCTGGACATGTCTGACCTCAAGGCTGAGAAACTGGTGATGTTCCAGAGGAGGTGAGTGAAGGGCGGATGGGGCTGGGATGTGGCCCTAAGTACCTGAGACTTGGGGACTCCACTTTTTTTCAAGTTTTGTAAAACAAATCCTAAAGACTTAACTTGAATTGGCATGCTTAACAAACCACAATTTAACATTCCATTTTTAAAAATCACACAGGCCCACAGTTACAGTTTAGTCTCTGGTTTCTTTCTCTCTCTCTCTCTCTCTCTCTCTCTCTCTCTCTCTCTCTCTCTCTCTCTGATCTTAGAGAAACTAATTAAATGCAAGGAATACCATTGACCAGGGATTGTCATGGACAATTTCTTACACATTTAAAAATTAAATGAAGTGTGTATATGTTTCTATCACTCTAAACCTTATTATAAGGTATAGTTAAAATGCACTAATAAAAATAAAAATAAAGCTGGGTGTGGTACCCCACGCTTGTAATCCCAGCATTCGAGAGGCTGAGACAGGAGTATTGCGCTTTGCGGACGGGAGCATCATGCTTTGCAGACAGCTTCAGCTACTTAGTGAGGCCCTTTGCAACTCAGTGAGACCCTGTTTCAAAATAAAGAATAAAAAATAGGGCTGGGGGTGTAGCTTGGGGGTAGAATGACCCTGGGTTTCATCCCCAGTACTGCAAAAAAAAAAAAAAAAAAGAATAGGAAACCACTAGTGTTTCCTCTGCAGCAGCGTGGCTCGGTCACAGGCGGGCTTCAGAGGGGCCGCTCTAGGACGTCACGCTGAAGGGATGCGAGGCAGGGACACGGGTTCGACAGCAGGCGGGACCCAGGCTGGGGAAGCAGAGCCAGGACTGGAGGCAGGGGAGCAGGGACATGCGAGTCACAAACATGGCTGCTGTGGGACACAGCAGTCAGCTCCCTCGCACAGTCGGGGCCTGGTGTGCACGAGAGTGAGGAGTGACAGGGCCTCCCTCGGGAAGGACAGACCTGCAGGATCAAGGACATGCAGTGTGGCTCCTGAGGGGAAAGCGGGCAAAGAGTCCGGGGTCTCTGGGAGTGGAGGCCAGGCCCCTCACATGGACTGTGTCAAGACCCTGATGGGCACGAGCCCAGGCAGCAGAGCTTGTCATTTGACAACCTTATACTCTTGTCACAAAGACACCACAGTTTATTTATTTATTTTTGGTGGTTCTGGGGGTGGAACCCAGAGGCTTTTTACTTCTGAGCTATACTCCCAGACCTATTTTATATTTTATTTGGAAACAGGGTCTCACTAAGTTGCCAAGAACCTCACTAAGTAGCTGAGGCTGGCTTCGAACCTGCGCAATCCTCCTGTCTCTGCCTCCCAAGTGCAGGGATGACAAGCGTGCGCCACCACGCCCGGCAAAGACACTACAGTTTAGAGTCACGAGGCAGGCGTTCCGATCCTTGCTTCCCCTGCTTCCTGGTGCAGTGATCTTAGAAAAGTCTTTTTTTTTTTTTTTTTTTTTTTCGGTTGTACTGGGGTTCCTGGAAGTCCTTCTACCTCCGGGCTATACTCCCAGACCTATTTTATATATTTTTTTTTATTTGGAAACAGGATCTCTTAAGCCAGCAAGGCTGGCTTCAAACCTGCGCGATCCTCCTGTCTCCGCCACTACGACCGGCTAGAAAAGTCTTTCAATGCATCCACATTGCCTCTTCTAATAGGTGATACATTGTGCCAAAAGCTTGCCCAGCCCATTCCCTCAGGCTGCTTTCTGCCACCCTGTACTCAGCCCGGCCCAGCGAGAGTGCGCGGTCCAGGGAGGTGTGTGAGTCCCCTCCCCGCAGACTCTCTGTCGTCTCCCACGTAGGTACTACAAGCCCGCTGTCCTGCTGATGTGCTTCATCCTGCCCACCCTGGTGCCCTGGTACTTTTGGGGTGAGACCTTTCGGCACAGCTTGTACGTTGCCACCTTCCTGCGATACACTTTGGCGCTCAATGGTACCTGGCTGGTGAACAGCGCTGCCCACCTCTACGGGTATCGCCCTTATGACAAGAACATTGACCCCCGAGAGAATGCCCTGGTTTCCTTGGCAACTATGGGTAAGTCCCCAGTGCACAGCAAGACCACATCTAGCGGTCAGCTGGTGACCGGGTTCAATTTGGAACCAGAAATAACCAGATAAATCTGTTTTTGTGGCCACTTTGTATCTCAGTTCTTCCAACACAAAACTGGGTAGGGGTCACTGTTTGGGGCAACCATATGAAAGTCAGGCAGAAAGGCTTATGTAAAAAAGAAAGGGTGCAAAATAAGAATGCCCTGCATTCTCGTTTCTAAAACCATCTCCAAATGCTATGCATATTGAACCCTTTCAAGTTTTCCTGTCTCCGGTCACCTCTGGGCTGGACTGTAGATGTGCTTGGGGCAGAAGATGCATAAATGGAACAGCAGACTCACTGGAGAGGCCAGTAAGCCTTAGATTTAGCCATACTGTATAAAATGCAGAAAAAGCAATTATGAGTAAGTTCAAAAAATGCTGAGGATGCCATTCTGAAAGTGATTTTTTTTTAAATCTCCATACTGTAGTTTCATGAATTTCCCTCCTTTCAGGCACCTTTTACCATTGTGCATATTCTTACTTTGACTGGGTTTTGAGATAAACCATGTCGCCTGTACAATTCTGTGATTTTTCCCAGAAATGGAAAAACCTGGGCTGAGTTGTATCCTGTATTTTGTTATTATTATGTTTTTTTTTTTTTTTTTGTGGGTCTGGGGATGGAACCCAGGGGCATTTGACCACCGAGCTACACGCCCTGCCCTTTTTTTTTTATTCTTTATTTTGAGGCAGGGTCTCACTAAGTTGTGAAAGGCCTCAACTAAGTAGCTGAGGCTGTCCGCGAACCGTGATCCTCCAGTCTCAGCTTCCTGAATGCTGGGATTACAAGTGTGCACCACCACGCCTGGCTTGTATTTTAAATAGAACTATATAGTAAGTTTACCAGCCTCCGGCCTGCAGCCTCCTTATGGCTGCCAGTTCAGCGTGGCTGCTGGCATCTCCTTGTCTGTCTGTGCCTGTGAATGTGTTTTAAATGTGATGCCTGAAGGCCCAGGTCGTGCTTATCGTAGACCTTACTGGGAAACAAAGCGTGTAAGTCAGCCCTCCTCTATCTGCACTCAGCCTTCACATTATCCCACCTGCCCGTCACAGTTCTCACAGTGGACAGCTGGGTGTGGAGACACATACATGTGTTTAGAAGCCCTGGATGGAGGCATTGCCTTGTCAGGACTTCTTTGCC
Source organism: Muscardinus avellanarius (assembly GCF_963383645.1). Lineage (NCBI taxonomy): Eukaryota > Metazoa > Chordata > Mammalia > Rodentia > Gliridae > Muscardinus > Muscardinus avellanarius. The sequence goes on from NC_137789.1 coordinate 132,778,661, forward strand.
TTGCTTGCCATTTACAGCATCACCACTCTAACTGGGAATATTTTTATCCTAAAGGATTCGACAAAATCTTATTAATTATTCTTGTGTGTGTGTGTGTGTGTGTGTGTGTGTGTGTGTGTGTGTGGTGTGGTGGTACTGGGGTTCCTGGAAGCCCTTCTACCTCCGGGCTACACTCCCAGACCTATTTTATATTTTTATTTGGAAACAGGGTCTCTTAAGCCAGCACGGCTGGCTTCAAACCTGTGCAATCCTCCTGTCCCCGCCTCCCAAGCGCAGGGATTACAAGCGTGTGCCACCATGCCCGGCTTTTATTAATTATTCTTGATCCCAACCTGACATGGGTCCAGATTGCTAGTGTTAGTTTATTAATTCTGTTAATTAACTACTGAATAATGCTACCTACTGTTAGGAGGTGTGCAAAGATCAGGAAGGAAGCCGTCACTGAGCTCCCTAACTTCTCTCCTTGCTTTTGTTCCAGGCGAGGGCTTCCACAACTACCACCACGCCTTCCCCTATGACTACTCCGCCAGCGAGTACCGCTGGCACATCAACCTCACCACCTTCTTCATCGACTGCATGGCGGCCCTCGGTCTGGCTTATGACAGGAAGAAGGTGTCCAAGGCGGCCATCTTGGCCAGGGTTAAGAGAACTGGAGATGGAAGCTACAAGCGTGGCTGAGTTCAGGATTATCTGGGGTCCTATTCCAAAAGCCAACCAGACAGAGATCGAGTCTTCTATTAATTAGTTACTGAGACCTGGATGCTAAAGATGGTGACCTTAACCCATTCCAGCATAGCATTCTTGTAAAATGCACAACTGTTGAAAGGCAGTACTTCTTCTTTACTATATTAAGCAGATATAATTGTTTTCTCCCTCTCCTCTCCTCTCCTCTCCGACTGGGTGTTCTGATGTTTTATTCCATCACCTTTCTCTCTCTTCTCCCTCATTGCCTTCCACACAAGCAGTTGGCCGGTCATAGTCTCTGCCCAGCTTGAAAAGCCTACTTCTCTTTCTAGAGTGTGAAAAAAAAAAAGTCTTTGCCAGAGATAACTCTTTTTTTCTTGAGCTGTCCAGAGCTTTGAGCTAGGTGGGTCAAGCAAGAGAGGCAACAAAATATTCTGGGAAGTTGTCTCTTAAATATTTGCTATCTGAAGCCTGGTGTGGTGGCTCACGCTTGTAATCCCAGCATTTGGGAGGCTGAGACAGGAGGCTCGCGGTTCACAGACAGCCTCAGCTACTTAGTGAGGCTCTTTGCAACTCAGTGAGACCCTGTTTCAAAATAAAGGATAAAAAATAGGGCTGGGAGTGTAGCTCAGAGGTAGGATGCCCCTGGGTTCCATCCCCAGTACTGCAAAAAAAAAAAAAAAAAAAAAAAAAAAAATGTTGTTTGCTTCCTGGAAGGGAAAGTTACCTTTATTTGACACAAAACTTAACAAATCAGGTAAATTGTCAGGGGAGAAGGTTAGCATGCAGGAAATGGTTTGGAAATAAGGATGGTGCTGAGATGGAAAAGAAGCAGGAGAAACTTCTGATCCATCCCAGCTGACTACCTTCCTGTTTCTCCTGGCTCTGAAAAAGAATAGCAATGTCAGAACATGACACCAACTCTCAGTGTCTCAACTGAGCGTATTCTAAAAATATAGGATATATGCATACTAGGAAAAATGGTCTCTGCTGTGCAAGGGTTTTATTTTTCTTTAATAAGGAGCATATTTCTTACTTTATGGAACTGGAAGTCTTCAGGTCAGCTATGTCCAGAGAGAATCTTTACAGGCATTCGTATAGTTTTGATCATTCTGTGAGCTGTTCATCCAGCTTCTTTCATTATTCTGCTCTGCAGGCTTCGGGAATTGGTTCCTCCTCTCATAATAATAACGTGGGTGTGGCATTTTCAAGCATCCAAAGGACTGTGGGTTTTAGAAGGTGGATATGGGTCAACCAGAACATATGTAGACATATGTACTTTGCTTGAATCTTGAAAATGTTTCCAAGTATTTTGTTCTGAAAGAGGGATGTTGAAAGAATCTGAAGTAGGGAATAATTGGGTATCTTGCCTGTTCCTCCCACTGCTGGGCTGAAAATGGAAAAGCTGAGGAGCAGCTTCTGTAGGCAGCTCCTAGGAGATCACTTTCCAAAGGAAGGGCTCTGCGAACACATCCAAGGGATTCAGAAGTTATTACATTATTAGGCATCATAATGAAACAAATTCCCTTCATTAGTCCCCATGGCTCCCTGGATGAGTGAAGGCGAGGCTTTTGTCCATGGTGGGTGTTATATACTCATGCATCCCTTATTCTGTTACCATCCAGTCTACAGTGGACAGTCTGGGAAGAAGGCAGGAACTTCGTAGCCATTCTGATTCTGGGTTCCTGGTTCTACGTCAGCAGTCCCTTTTATCTGTTCTCTCTGTTCCCTGGCTTTTTCTTTCTCTGGATAGATAGGCGGTCACCCATGTGTACACAGGGCAGTGAGAAACAGGCAGCTGCCTTCCTGCAAACTCAGTGCTCACGGGCACTGTAGCACTGTGTCTCCTTAGCAGGCAGGGCTCACTGCCGTATTTCTGTGGCCTTAAGCTCATTACTACTTTCACCCCATGCGTTCCTGCCACATTAATGATCTCGGGCAAGGCTAACAAACTCTTCTTGTAATATCACCAGACCAGAGTGGTCCTTTGTCTCATGAATCATGGCCAATTCCAAAGCTCACTTTTTGCCGGCGAGCCAGACACTGAGCAGAAGTGTGAGGTCAGAAGCCGGGCGTGGTGGCTCACGCTTGTAATCCCAGCATTCGGGAGGCTGAGACCAGAGGATCACGGTTCGTGGACAGCTTCGGCTACTTAGCGAGGCTCTCTGCAACTTAGTGAGACCCTGTTTCAAAATAAATAATAAAAAATAGGGCAGGGGGTGTAGCTCGGAGGTTGAATGCCCCTGGGTTCCATTCCCAGACCTGCAAAAAGATGTGGTCAGTCTCCTCTGTCTGAAGCAGAACAGAGCACGTGCTGAGCACCCCTGAGTGTTCAGCAAAGTAGCCTAGGATGACCAGTGCTTTCAGCAGACAGTGCAATGCTTTTAGGAGGAGGAGGAAGGGGACGAGGAAAGAGAGGAGGGGGAAGAGGAAAAGGAGGAAGATGAAGAGGAGGAGGAGGTGGAAGAAGAAGAATGAATCTTGAATTCTGGGAAGGTCAATTTCCCATATGACTCTCATTGAAAAGAGATCTTTACCTGGAATCAGGGTTCAAGACAGAGCTTTGGCTGAAATGGGGGATATGAGATGCCATGAATTTTGCTAAATAGAATGTCCAGCCAACTGACTTCCCCGACCCCACAGTCAAGGGTAGCAGAAGTTTATAAAAACACATACATCAGTGTTCTGAAAACCACTGACCTTTCCTGCCCTATTTTCAGTCACCAATGCAGAAGCCTGGCTCTGTTCTATTAGGATTGGCAGTGTACAATACCAAACGCTCTGTCCACTGGTGAGGCCCAGTGGTGGGAGGGAGCAGAACCTGTGTTAATTGAATGGAAGCTACAGGGAACAGCCCGCACTATGGTAGCCTTGTCTTTGAGCTGCTTTTTAAAGTAGAAAAGATTCTCATGGAAGATCACTGTAGAAGCTCTGCTAATCTGTGTGCCTACCCCTGGAAATGTATCTTGAGTTTTTTTATTCTACAGGCCATCAGATGCCTGCTTTATGATATATAAGCAATAAAATCAACTTTCTCTTCTAGTCCTTTCTGTTCATGCCATGTCCTTCCACGAGTGGGGACAGAGACCTCAGGGCGAGGACACAGTGTGTATGTGAGTGTAGGTAGGGGCGTGTTGACTCAGTAAGTACTCTGGTCTCAAGATTCCAGAGCTCAATTCAAGTGACGCATCAATGAGACACTCTGATCTGATCAAGCGTGGTGTTTCTGAGAGTTCATGCCTTGTGTCCTGCTGGCAGTTATTTGGGTACCTTACTGCCTCTCATACGTGTTGCACGTGGGCCTGCTCTTACTCTATGTGGACACCCTTTACAATTGCGAGCCCGCAGATGTGGCTGCTATGAACGGGAGATCGGCTGGAGAATGATCAGCCAGGCGATTTCACTGTGGGTTTCATTTTGGAAACTTTGCTTATGCCTATTTTTATTAAGTGACCTTATTTGATGGAGTTTGGTTGTAATTTGAAGATGGTTGTATCGTTTAAGATAGGCACTTTTCTCCTTGATTTGCTTATAACCCTGTTGTAATTATACTTAGAAGGATAAATGTAAAAAGTTAAGAAACCAAGGTGACCAAGTTAGGCTGGTGTGGAAGGCCAGGACCACCTACCACCAGGCCACTGACTTCCCATGTGACCCCAGGCAAGCCACTTAAGTATAATAAAACTCCCTTTTCCTTCTGTAAAAATGGGGGTAATATACTGACCCAATGTCAAGGGCAATTTTGAGACATGACTAATGTTTTTTATAAAGTATTTTGGGACCCTCAACAGAGAAATTGTCATGTCCTGTGTATTTGTATAGTAGCAATGTCCTCTATGAACTTGACATGTCTAAATATCCCAGGTGGCATCATTAGTTTGCATGGTTTCCTGAGAGATATAATAAACGCATTCCATCAATAGTGAGCAACTAGATGGACACATTTTAACAATGTGTACTGATTGCCATGAACATATACACTGGATAACTTTTCCTCCATTGGGTGGGATTTTCCCTTTCTTATGTGAAAGAGTAGTTGTTTGTAGCCTAAGGAAATTTTTGAAATAATATTCATTATTATCAATTCTGAAGCTAGTTGTACTGATCTGAGATTGTGTTTGTTCCTAATAAAGGTGAACTGAATCTGATGGGGCTGTATCTGGGATATGATTTTCTAGGACCTATCTGTATGGCCCAGCACCTTACCCATGTATTGCACCTTTTAAAATAAAAAATATGAGCTAAAAGGACTGGATCATACCCTAGTACCTGCCCTACCCTACCAAAGGGTAACGAGGTTGAAATCTAGGCAGCAGGAAAGCAGGAGTCTACCGCTATTCAGGTGAATACGTAACCATGAGCTGGCACCTTGGCTTGGGGAAATGCCAGGTGACCGTGCATCACATGGTCACTTGGATTCAAGACCGAGATTCTGGGAGAGGCCAAGAGCAGCAGTAGCAGCTCTGTCTGGAAATGCAGCAGAGGCCGGGCCATCCAGCTCATTCCCGTCTCTGCAAAGCCCTGGCCTCGGGGAATAAATAGCCTCCTAAGATCACTGATGCACATCAGAGGAAGGAGGAAACATGACCAGAGGAGAGGTGTGTAAGTTCATGGAGAAGAGGGGGCTTTAAGAGCACAGGTGGAAAGGTGGGTTTTGTTTTGGTATGTTTTTTACTTCTAGCTTTTTCTACTTTATTTTAAAATCCTTCCATGGAAAAAAGTAAGACAGATTTTGCAGTTGGAAGAGGCTCCAAATTCTAGCAGGAGCCTTCTTTTTTTTTTTTTTTTCGGGTCTGGGAGGAACCCAGGGGCATTCTACCTCCGAGCTACACCCCCTGCCCTATTTTTTATTCTTTATTTTGAAACCAGGTCTCACTGAGTTGCAGAGGGCCTCACTAAGTAGCTGAGGCTGTCCACGAACCACAATCCTCCGGTCTCAGCCTCCCGAATGCTGGGATTACAAGCATGTGCCACCACGCCCGGCAGCAGGAGCCTTCTTAATCAAGAATGTGTTGACCTAGGCTTCTTTTTTTGGGGGGCGGGGTGGTACTGGGGGCGGAACCCAGAAGCTTTCTACCTCCGGGCTATACTCCCAGACCTTTTAAATATTTTACTTGGAAACAGAGTCTCACTAAGTTGCTGAGAGCCTCACTAAGTAGCTGAGGCTGTCTTCAAACCCGTGCGATCCTCCTGTCTCAGCCTCCCAAGTGCGGGGATTACAAGCGTGCGCCACCAGGCCCGGCTTCACCTAGGCTTCTAAGAGGTCATGAGAACCAATTTAGTAAGCACAGGCTTCCCAAGAGTCTAAAGCTTGAATTTTAAAGCATTTCATCTCCCTGTGTATATGGGGAGGATATGCTGGGGGTGAACCCAGGGGCATTCTACCCCAGCCCTGTTTTTTATTCTTTTTTTTGAAACATGATCTCACTAGGTTGCAGAGGGCCTCTCTAAGTAGCTGAGGCTGGCCTTGAACCTGCGATCCTCCCCTCTTAGCCTCCCAAGTACTGAGGTTACAAGCATGAGCCACCATGCCTGGCATTCATCTTACTTTTTGGTGAAACGTTGCTCTCACATTTGAAAAGAATGACTTTGTCAGAGTCACTTATTCACAGGACCCTCTGTAATTCTGAAACTGCAAAATCAAAGTTTATATACACTGAGACTTTTCTAGACCTTAATAACTTAAAATGATGGTGACATTTACTTCATCAATTAGTAGCTGGATTTCTACTGTGAACCCCTTTCCCTTTTTATTTTGTTTAAAATTATGTGGCCAGCCGGGCGTGGTGGTGCACGCTTGTAATCACCGTGCTTGGGAGGCGGAGACAGGAGGATCATGCAGGTTCGAAGCCAGCCGCGCTGGTTTAAGAGACCCTGTTTCCAAATAAAAAAAAGTATAAAAATGGGTATGGAGGTGTAGCCCGGAGTTAGAAGGGTTTCCAGGGACCCCACTACCACACACACAAAAATTTATGTGGCCAGAATGTTTTTTCTTTGTTTTGCTAAAAGTAAAGTCTTTGAGTAAAGAAAGCACTGCATATCCTCTTAATTATACAGTGATATGATCTCTGGCCTCTGATTACCATGGAGATGAATACTCACATGACGAGGGTAGTTTTTCCATTAACTGGAATTTAAGATGACAGTGTTCCTACACCCAGTTCCAGTAGTAGGAAAAAGCCAGATGCCATGTGTTACAGTGTGTGTGTGTGTGTGTGTGTGTGTGTGTGTGTGTGTGTGTGTGTTGGGGGACTGTACAAACACAAATCAAACTTCTGTTGGAGCAGAAAGGAAATCTATATCCTGAGTCCACCAGACTGGAGAAGACTGATAATATCAAGAACATTTCCAGGCCAGGCACTGCCCTGCGGGCTGGACAGCACATCATCTCACTGCACTCAAGAGGTGGCCAAGTTTTCCTCCAGAGAAGCTGTGAGAGAGGGAGTAGCGGCGCTGTGCTCTGGCTCTGGGACTGTGGCCTCACCTCCTGGCTATTCTGGATGAGGACAACTCTCTCTTATACCCAAGGACCTGCTGGTGATACCCAGTTATACTCAGAGGCAAGGCCTGGTGGGTAGGCCCTCCTCTCCAGCTGGCCCTGAGAGGGAACGGAACTTCCACATGCTCAAATTGCACAAGCTGTCTGTGTTCTCCAAGAACCCAGCTCACCCCACTTTACCCCACCTCATGACATATGTTAACATTCAGCCACACTTGATTTTTAAGCTCTTCTTTCAAACCATAGAAGCAAATGACATTTCCTCTGCTTTTCCAACCATACCCCAGCCTTATGTAAAGTTCTGAATTCCTCAAGGGTTTGTTCTTCTGTTGGAAATGTCTTTCACCATGTAAACAGCCAGTGGCAATTGAAATGACAGAAAAATCTTGTGTCAAGCTGGGCTTGCTGGTGTGCTCCTGTAATCCCAATATTTGGGAAGCTGAGACAGGAGGATCCCATGTTTGAGACCAGCCTCTGCAACTTAGTGAGACTCTGAGCAACCTTGTGAGGCCCTGTTTCAAAACAAAAACAAAAAATGGGCTGGAGGTATAGCTTAGAGGTAGAATGTTTCTAGGTTCAATCCACAGTACACACACACACACACACACACACACACACACCCCTCGTGTCTTCTTTTAAGTTCTGTCTGTGCTATAAACTGGAGGAAATGTCACAGGGAGGGAGGGGGAAGTCCTATTCCTATGGTCCAGGCAAAAATCTGATTCTTGACACTGAGGCAAATGGAAAAATCCTCAAGGGTGGGATCCAAGGAAGGCCTCTCCTATTCTTCTTTGCTTGTTGGTTTCAGATATGTACACATTAAAACTGAAGAGAAATTTCACAACACAAAACTAGTTGTTCTATTTATTTATTTTTATGGTTGTTTTGTGGTGCTGAAAACTGAACCCAGAGCCTTAAGCATGTTAGATGAGTGCTCTACCACTGAGCTACTTCCTCAGCCACAAAGTAGCCTTTTTAAATAATTTTATTTTATTTGTGGTACTGGAGATTGAAGCCAGGAGCTTCTACCTCTGAGCTTCACCCCGCCCTCTAACTTGGTGAGAACCTCCCTAAACTGCTGAGGCTGGCCTCGAACCTGCAAACTTCCTGTCTCAGCCTCCCATGAACTGTTATTACAGGCGTGCACCACCACACTGAGCTCCAGTGTGGCCATATTGATTACTGTTCTTTTCCTGCTTTATTTATTTATTTATTTATTTTGTGTGTGTGGGTCTGGGGATGGAACCCAGGGGCATTCTACCTCCTGCCCAATTTTTTATTCTTTATTTTGAAACAGGGTCTCACTGAGTTGCAGAGGGCCTCACTAGGTAGCTGAGGCTGTTTGCGAACCGCCATCCTCCGGTCTCAGCCTCCCGAATGCTGGGATTACAACCGTGCCTACCACGCCAGGCTGTTCTTTTCCTGCTTTTAACCAGTATCTTTTTTTTTTTTTTTTGGTTTTGGGAGCAAGTGGCCAGACCTGGTTTGTTGGAACCACGGAATTCAGGCCTCTGGCCCAGGACTCCAGTTAACATTATCTGACAGCCTTGCCTTTTGCACAAATAAGGCACTGCGAACAGGCACAGGGAGGACAGCTGTCACCTCCTTGGGGGCACTAAGCACCCCTCCCACTGCAGTCATTCATGTGATTGCACAAAACTATAGTCCTAGCGACTCGGGCATCTCCTTCTTCATCCCTACTAAATTCTAAACAGGAGGCCGAGGTTGGCAGGAAGCCGCCCTGCCCTGCTCAGCCTGCAGCAGAGGCGCTGGCTCGCTGCCCCACCCCGCCGCCTGCTCCGGCCGCTGCCCTCCGCCCGGGCCGACCCCGCCTGCTGTCAGTCAGAGACCCCGCCTTCCCGGGTCTCAGCACAGAGCGCCTGAGCCCGCGCAGCCAATCAGCGGCCGCCCGGCTAGTCCGACGGCGCCTGGGCCAATCAGGAGGCGCGCCTTTCTCCTAACCCTACCCTGTCACCCGGCTCTGCCCTTCACGCCCCGCCCGCCACGCCCTGGCGCGGGAAGAGCTGACGGCCTGGTGGGGCGGCGGCCCGGTGCCCTGCGACCCGGAGAGCTCCCTAGGAGTGGAGCCCGTTCCGTCTGCTGAGGCCGCCTACACTGCGGGGAGGAGACGCCCTGAGCCTGCGCCTCCCACGCCCGGGGCCACCGCCTGTGCGGGCTGTAGGCCCAGCACTATGATCCACAAAGCGGACTAGAGATTGGCGGTGATCAGGGGCCTGCCGTACAACAGGAGCAGAACGTGTTTGGGAACCTGACAGGCTGATCTCAGCGGGAATGAAGGGGTGTGGAGTGGAGAGTGGGAGGGAGGGCGGAGGGGAAGGCTGTGATTGCTGCCACCCAACGCAGCACGCAGAGCGCTTCTTTTTACCTGCGGAGGAGTCTTTGGATACTTTCAGGCAGGACAGGAAAATAATCGCCTCTGTGTTCAGAAAGTTACCCTGGTGGCCGAAGCCAAGCAGAGGCGAAAAAAATAGGGCTGGGTGGAGACTTTGGTAGAGTCACGTGAGGGGGGACGGAACCTCCAAATCTGGAATAGCGATGGTTGGAAAGGAAAGGAAGGCCACATCTGGGGCATGTCGGATGAGAATCAATAGCACTCAACTGATAGGATCTGCAGGATGAGAGAGGACCCAGGCTAGGGCGCAGTGGCAGTCACCGGAGGCAGGGGGCGGCGAGGCAGGGGGCGGCGGTGACAAGCAAGTCAAGTCTGACTGTGGAAGGGACACAGCGGTCAGCTCCCTTGCAAAGTCAGAGGCCTGGTCTCCATGAGAGTGAGGAATGAGACAGGGCCTCGCCCCAGAGGGACAGAGACTGCTGGTGACCAAGGACACTCAGGTGCCTCCTAAAGGGAAAAGCAGGGCAAGAACTGGGATCATGACACTTAACACACACTTTGGGCCAAAGACTCCCAGCCAGGAGGCAGAGACAACAGCCCACCTAGCAGAACATGCTGAGTTTGTAATTTTGCCCTCATTTGTTTGCCAGTATGGTCTCATGGTCTGGTGAGAAAGAAAAGTAGATCTCAAGGTAGGTGAAGGATTTTCCAACATTTAACCTACTGTTTCTAGTGGAGTGATCCTAGGAACATCATGTAACACATGCCCATTGCCTCATTTACAAAGTGCCAAAGTTAACAGTATGTGCTCAAAAGATTTTCCACCCCATTCCCTGCAACTAGTTTCTGCCACCTGGTACTCATAGTGTAGGAGGAAAGGCACAGCCCCATCCAGCGAGAGCGGACAGTCAGGTAGGTATGCAGTCCCTTCTCCACAGACTCACTGGTCCCTCAAGGTAGGTACTACAAGCCTGCTGTCCTGCCGATGTGCTTCATCCTGCCCACCCTGGTGCCCTGGTGTTGTTGGGGTGAAACCTGTCTACACAGCTTATAAGTTGTCATCCTCTTGCCACACACTGTAGTGTTCAAAGCCACCTAGTTGAATACCATGGATATCATCCTTATAACAAGAATATGGCCTCAGAGGATATCCTCTCATTTCTCTGAGAGCTGTGGCACCCACAGAAAGAAAAACAGACAAACACAAAAAGTAAACTAAACCAAAACAAAAGTGAGGCAGATCTGATTGCACTCTGTCTCCTAGGACCTATTTCTAGTCCCACCACTGTGTCCATGTCCTGCTTAAAAGTTAGGAAGAAGGACAAGCTGCCCTGCCCTATCTAAGGGTGACTTAAGGTTAAGCTCTGGGCATCAGGAAACCATGAGTCTGCTGCCATTAAGTCAAACATGCTGTCACAAGCAGCCACCTCAGCCTGGGGAAATGCCAGGTGTTCATGTGTCACATGGTAGCATGGACCCAAGAGAGAGGTCCTTGGAGAGGCTGAGAGCAACAGCAGATCTACTACCTGTGGGAGCAGGTCTTCCCTGGGCAATCCAAGCTGAGCAGTCAGGCTCATTCCTGGGTCTGCAATGTCCTGACCAAGGAATAAATAGCTTTCTGAGAGCGCTGATGCACAACCGCAGAAAGAAGGAAATACAGTTCAAGGGAGTGTAGGTCTGGCATAGTAAAGACTTCATGATCACAAAGAAGTCACACACACACACACACACACACACACACACGCGCGCGCGCACACTACTACTTTCATACTTTGAGGATCTTGCTGTGAAAAAGAAAGAATGGGATATTTATCATTTGTAGAAGTTCCACATTCTAGAAGGAGTCTCCTAAACCAACACTCAGGCTTCTATGAGGTCCTGAGAATCAGCTGTCAGTTTAGCTCACTTTCTAATCTAAGGTTGTCCTCACCTTGGACAAGAAGCACGATTCTTGCCGGGCGTGGTGGCACACAGTTGTAATCTCAGCGCTGAGAGGCTGAGACAGGAGGATCACACGGGTTCGAAATTAGCCTCAGCTACTTAGTGAGGCTCTCAGCAACTTAGTGAGACCCTGTGTCCAAATAAAGTGTAAAATAGGTCTGGGAATATAGCCCAGAGGAGGATCGCACAGGTTCGAAGCCAGCCTCAGCTACTTAGTGAGGTTCTCAGCAACTTAGTGAGATGCTGTTTCCAAATAAAATATAAAATAGGTCTGGAAGTATAGCCCCCAGTACCACCAAAAAAAAAATTTTTTTTTAAATAAGCATGATTCTCTCAGAGTCATTATAAAGTAGGTCTGCCAGGCATGGTGGCGCACACTTGTAATCCCAGCATTTGGGAGGCTGAGACAGGAGGATCATGGTTCACAGGCAGCCTCAGCTACTTAGTGAGGCCCTTTGCAACTCAATAAGACTCTGTTTCAAAAAATAGAGAATAGCTGGGCATGGTGGCCCACGCTTGTAATCCCCACACTTGGAAGGCGGAGACAGGAAGATTGTGCTGGTTCAAAGCCAGCCTTGCTAGCATAAGAGACCCTGTTTCCAAATTTTTAAAAGTATAAAAATAGGTCTGGGAGTGTAGCCCAGAGGTAGAAGGGTTTCCAGGAACCCCAGTACCACCAAAAATAAAGAAATTTAAAAAAGGATAAAAAAATTAGGGCTAGGGGTGTAGCTTGGAGGTAGAATGCCCCTGGGTTCCATCCCTAGTACCGCAAAAAAATAAAAAAATAAAGTAGGACTCTTAGTAATTCCAAGTATCCAAAATCAAAGATTATATACATTGAGGCTTTGCCAGACCTTAATAAGCTAAGTGATCATGGCATTTACTTCATCCACTGACACCTACCATTCTGTATTGAGCCTTTTTTATTCTTTATTATGTTTCAGGCTTGGATTTTTTTTTTTAGTTGTTCTGGAACTGAACTATCCTTTCCAAGTCTCTGCTTTGCTTCTCCTGAACTGACGTCCAGTTTAAATGCCGTATCCTCTTGTGCTTTTCCTTCCTTTATTATTTCCTCCTATTTCATGCCTGGCTGTCCTCCCTCTCACTACACACACCCCATGGTTCTTCCAGAAAATCCATATTTTGTATACTTTTTATTTCATCTTGGGGCTTTCTTATTTCTCCCTCTGAACATTCAAAAGGAAGAGGAAAGGGGAGAGGTCTTACAGCCAGGAATTTGAGAGCCAGAAAAGAGTTGATGAGCAAGTTTGGTTGAATCAAGCTTGAGCAAGGGAAAAGGTTACTTGTGATGGTGCAATGCAGAGTAAGTGCTCCCAGGGGCAGATTAATGGACTCTGGTTTTGACATGTTTTATATGTGAAGGTATAAGGAGGTTAAGATCCTATTTAGATATCAGGATTTCATTGTACGGCAAAAGGAGGGTCACGGTTCACGGACAGACTCAGCTGTTTAGCGAGGTCCTTTGCAACTCAGTGAGACCCTGTTTCAAAATACAGAATAAAAAACAGGGCTGAGCCGGGCGTAGTGGCACACGCTTGTAATCCCCATGCCTGAGAGGTGGAAACAGGAGGATCGCGCAGGTTCGGAGCCAGCCATGCTGGCTTAAGAGACCCTGTTTCCAAATAAAAATATTAAAAATAGGTGTCTGGGAGTGTAGCCCAGAGGTAGAAGGGTTTCCAGGAACCCCAGTAACACCCAAAAAAAAAAAAAAGGGCTGAAAGTGTCTCTCGGAGGTGAAATACCCCTGGGTTCCATCCCCAGTACCCCAGAAAAAAATTACAGGAGACTTAAATAAATGAAAAGAAATTCTATGTTCATGATTAAAAGATTTAATTATGTTAAGACAGTAATTCTCCCAAGTTAACTTATAGATAGGAGTTCGTGTAAAGGATATGGAAACTAAACTGCAAGTTCTGGTTGTTCTTCCCTGTCCCCGCCTTCCTCAGCCCTGGAGAGACGTCTAAAAGAGGCGGGTTCAGCTGCGGGCTCTCAGAACCCCTAGCCCCGATGCTGCCGCTGTGGGTGTCCGTGGTGGCAGCCTCGGCGCTGGCTGCTCCGGCTCCGGAGGCCGATGGCCGGAGGCCTGGGACGGCCGAGGCGCCCAACGTGGTGCTGGTGGCAAGCGACTCCTTCGACGGAAGGTTAACATTTTTTCCAGGAAATCAGGTAGTAAAACTTCCTTTTATCAACTTGATGAAATCACATGGCACTACCTTTCTGAATGCCTACACAAATTCTCCAATCTGTTGCCCATCACGTGCAGCAATGTGGAGTGGCCTTTTCACTCACTTAACAGAATCTTGGAATAATTTTAAGGGTCTAGATCCAAATTATACAACATGGATGGACATCATGGAGAAGCATGGATACCGAACACAAAAATTTGGAAAACTGGACTATACTTCAGGTCATCACTCCGTTAGGTAAAAAAAAATTTAAACAAAAGAAAAATATCCCAAATAAGCTTGCCCTGTGGTACAGCACATACATGTATTCTTTGTTATTTTTTTTAATTCTTTCACAAAGTTGAAAGTAAATCTCTTAATCCCTTAATTGTATTAATTTAGCTAAACCTTTAGATTTCTTTAATCTTCTTAAAGTACACCAGCCGGGGCCCAGGTCGCGGGACTCTGGGCCCCGGGCCGAACTGCGCGTAGCACGCCAGACCCCTGGAGAAACCGGGCCCAGAGCAGAAAAAGATAAAGAAAAATATCGGAGAGGAGGTAAGAAAGCCGTTATGGATGCCAGGACACTGGAGATGCAGACAAAACTTATCTAAATGCATTGGAACTTATGGAAAAATTTGCCGTGAAAGAGGACTGCTATTTCTCTATATTGTTAAGAATCTCAGAAATCACCTGTAAGGAGAGAGTTTAGCAGAGACCAAGGAGAAATGCGGTGTTGAAAGAGTTCTCCGCGATGGTGGTGGAAACTTGTATTCAGGAGAAGCAGAAACCGGATCCTACCAACTTTATTTTTTTGGAGAAATTACACCAAATGTCGAATGCTACCATCACGCATGCTTAGGAACACTGGACAACATTCAGAGTGGAAAAAGAGCCTGGGAAGGATTTGAAACGGTGGAGGCAGTGGCAATGCCAGTGGCCAATACTCAGGGGAGGCAGAGATCTGATACATTATACCTGGAACCTTTGAAATAATAACCACAGAGACAGTGATCGGAACCTGCTGAGAGGTTAGGCGGGTGCCGGGGCCAGTGGCCGACATCGGAGCTGCTATGAGGCAAGGCCACTACTGACCTCTGTGACCGGGATTGGAACCTGCCGAGGGGTTTGACCGATGCTGGGGCTAGTGAGGCCGGCATTGGAGCCTGCCATGAGGCAAGGCTTGTGCTGGGGCCTCCGAGGTTGGGTCCAGAACCTGCTGAGAGGTTAGGCCGGTGCTGGGGCCAGCGAGGCCGGCATCGGAGCCTGCCGTGAGGCAAGGCCGGTACTGGGGCCTCCGAGGATGGGATCGGAGCCTGCTGAGGGGTTAGGCTGGTGCTGGGGCCAGCGAGGCCGGCATCAGAGCCTGCCATGAGGCATGGCCGGTACTGGGGCCTCCGAGGTCAGGATAAGAGCCTGCTGAGGGGTTAGGCCGGTGCTGGGGCCAGTGAGGCTGGCATCGGAGCCTGCCACGAGGCAAGGCCGGTACTGGGACCTCCGAGGCCGGGATAAGAGCCTGCCGAGGGGTTAGGCCGGTGCTGGGGCCAGCGAGGCCGGCATCGGAGCCTGCCGTGAGGCAAGGCCGGTGCTGGGGCCTCCGAGGCTGGGATCGGAGCCTGCCTTGAGGCAAGGCCGGTACTGGGGCATCCGAGGCTGGGATAAGAGCCTGCCGAGGGGTTAGGCCGGTGCTGGGGCCAGTGAGGCCGGCATCGCAGCCTGCTGTGAGGCATGGCCGGTGCTGGGGCCTCCGAAGCCAGGATAAGAGCCTGCCGAGGGGTTAGGCTGGTGCTGGGGCCAGCGAGGCTGGCATCGGAGCCTGCCATAAGGCAAGGCCGGTGCTGGGGCCTCCGAGGCTGGGATCGGAGCCTGCCTTGAGGCAAGGCCGGTACTGGGGCATCCGAGGCTGGGATAAGAGCCTGCCGAGGGGTTAGGCCGGTGCTGGGGCCAGCGAGGCCGGCATCGGAGCCTGCCATAAGGCAAGGCCGGTGCTGGGGCCTCCAAGGCTGGCATCGGAGCCTGCCTTGAGGCAAGGCCGGTACTGGGGCATCCGAGGCTGGGATAAGAGCCTGCCGAGGGGTTAGGCCGGTGCTGGGGCCAGCGATACCGGCATCGGAGCCTGCCATAAGGCAAAGCCGGTGCTGGGGCCTCCGAGGCTGGCATCGGAGCCTGCCTTGAGGCAAGGCTGGTACTGGGGCATCCGAGGCTGGGTTAAGAGCCTGCCGAGGGGTTAGGCCGGTGCTGGGGCCAGCGAGGCCGGCATCGGAGCCTGCCATAAGGCAAGGCCGGTGCTGGGGCCTCCAAGGCTGGCATCGGAGCCTGCCTTGAGGCAAGGCCGGTACTGGGGCATCCGAGGCTGGGATAAGAGCCTGCCGAGGGGTTAGGCCGGTGCTGGGGCCAGCGAGACCGGCATCGGAGCCTGCCATAAGGCAAAGCCGGTGCTGGGGCCTCCGAGGCTGGCATCGGAGCCTGCCTTGAGGCAAGGCTGGTACTGGGGCATCCGAGGCTGGGTTAAGAGCCTGCCGAGGGGTTAGGCTGGTGCTGGGGCCAGCGAGGCCGGCATTGGAGCCTGCCGTGAGGCAAGGCCGGTACTGGGGCATCCGAGGCTGGGATAAGAGCCTGCCGAGGGGTTAGGCTGGTGCTGGGGCCAGCGAGGCCGGCATCGGAGCCTGCTGTGAGGCAAGGCCGGTACTGGGGCCTCCGAGGCCAGGATAACAACCTGCAGAAGGGCTAGACCGGTGCTGGGGCCAGCGAGGCCGGCATCGGAGCCTGCCGTGAGGCGAGGCCAGCATCGGAGCCTGCCGTGAGACATGGCCAGTGCTGGGGCCTCCTAGGCCGGGAATGCAACCTGCCGAGGGGTTAGGCCGGTGCTGGGGCCAACAAGGCCGGCATTGGAGCCTGCTGTGAGGCTAGGCCGGTGCTGGGGCCTCCGAGGCTGGGATTGGAATCCTGCCAAGGGGTTAGGCCGGTGCAGGGGCCAATGGCCAGCATCGGAGCCTGGCGTGAGGCAAGTTCACTCCTGCGGCCTCCAAGGCCGGGACCAAAGCCAGCTTAGGGGTTAGACCGGTTCAGGGGACAGCGAGACCAGAACTGGGGCCTCCCATGAGGCAAGGCCGCTGCTTGAGCCAGCGAGGTCTGGATCAGTCCACTGAGTAGCCAGGCCACTACTGGGACCATCAAGAGTGGGATCGGTACTTGCAACGCAGCATGCACAGAGAAATATCGCAGAAAATATAAATCAGACGCTTCTCTTAATCAGCAATAACTAGGAGGAAAAGGGCAATAGGAAGAGGTTGAGCTATAGAAAGGGCCCTATAGTGAAGCAACTAATGTGACCAATCAGAGGGTATATAATACTGGAGGACGGAGCCTCTTTAAAACGCAGGAGGTACATAAACAAATGTATCAAAGTAAATCACCAAAGAAGTGTGGGATGAAGGGAGGGGGAGGGAATGGGATGAGGGCTGGAGGAGGGCTAATTGGATGATGTGTGCTTGTATATCCTCTCAAGTCTTATACTCCAATGTGATTGATATATGACTACAATGCACCAATTTTAAAAATAAATAAATAAATAAATAACTTATAGATAGCAGGACTATTCTCATCACATTTGAGCTCCTTGTTTTACAGAAAGTGACAAGCTTATCTTAAAATTGTTGTGGAAATTGAAGGGACACAGAGTAGCCAAAACTAATTAACACACACACACACACACACACACACACACACACACACACACACCTGACACTTTCTGGTTTCAAAATTTCTCCAAAGGACCACTAATCAAGGTGGAGTTTTGATGAGAGTGCCTAGCCAATTCAAGGAGGAAAGACTAACAGACTTTTCAATAAATGATACTATGACAACTGGATATGCTGAAGGCCTTACTGAGTTGCTGAGGCTGAACCAGGTGTGGTGGCACACACCTGTAAGCCTAGTACTTGGAAGGTTGAGTTTGGAGGATAACAGGTTCAAGACCAGCCTTAGCAACTTAGGGAAGCCCTCAGCAAACTTAGTGAGATCCTGTTTCAAAATAAAAAATAAAATAGGGCTGGGAAAATAGCCCAGAGGTAGAATCCCATGGGTTTAATCTCATACCAACAAATAAATAAGTTACTGAGACTAGTTTTTTTGTTTGTTTGTTTGTGGGTCTGGGGATGGAACCCAGGGGTATTTGACCTCCAAACTATACCCACTGCCTTGTTGTTGTTGTTGTTGTTGTTATTCTTTATTTTTGAGACAGGGTCTCACTAAGTTGCAGAGGGCCTCACTAAGTAGCTGAGGCTGTCCACAAACGGCGATCCTCCAGTCTCGGCCTCCCAAATGCTGGGATTATAAGCATGTACCCCCAGGCCTGGTTCTGAGGCTGGTATTGAACCTACCATTTTCCTGTCTCAGCCTCTCAAGTACTGGAATAACAGAGGTGTGCCACCATACCCATATTGAGTAGATATTTCTATAAAAAGACACAAATGTCCAATGAGCACATGAAGTGATACTCAGCATTAGTAGCCATCAAAGAAATACCAGTCAGAACTGTAACGAGATACCACTTCATGCCTATTTGTGTGGCAATAATAATAATCAGTAAAAATTAAGTGTTGGTGAGGATGTGGACAAATTGTAATCCTCTTATTTCTGGTGAGAATAAAATGGTGCAGCTCCTTTGGAAAACAATTTGGACATTCCTAAAATGTTTTAAGATACAGGTATTGTTTGACCCAGTAAATTCCACACCTAGGTATATACCCAAAACAACTGAGAAGATGTGTCCACACAAAAACTTGAACATGAATGTTCATACCTGCATTATGTAATAGCCAAAAGTAGGAATAATACAAATGTCCATCAACAGATAAATAGATAAACACAATGTGGTATATTTGTACAATGAAATACTGATATGTGATTTAACATGGATAGATCTTGAAAACATTTTTCTGAGGAAAAGTGGTCAGACAAAAAGAACAAATATTGCATGATTCCATTTATAGAAAATGTTCAGAATAGGCAAATTTAAGGTCAGAAAGGCAAATAAATCTAAAGCCAAAAGCAGATTGTTAATATCCAGGGGCTGGAGAAAAGGAATTGGGAGTTACTGCCAATGGGCATCTTTTTGTGAGAATTGATGAAAATGTGTGACTGTTAGATGTGGTGATACTTGCAAGACTCTATAAATAAACCAAAAACCAGCTGATTTATATAATGTAAGGGGTGTTGTTATATATAAAATTGTATCTCAATTTGAAGTTGTATTGGAAAATACTGTGTTTTAATGTTTTTAATATTAGTTGTAGCTGAAATTGAAACCTAGATGAAAGAAGCAACGATTAAATGAATCAATTAAAGGAAGTATTACATATTCTTTTAGTTAAACAGTGATACAGTCTCTAGTCTCAAATTTCTATGGAGACAAATAGTAGGCCCATGACAAAGGGCAATTTCCACAAACTGGACTCTAAGATGACAGTCTACAGTAGTTGGAAGAATCCAGATCCCACGTTCTGCATTAGTGAAGGGGCAGAGGGAGAGACTGAACAGATACAAAGCAAACCTTGATTTGAGCAGGAAATTCATGTTCTGAGCCCACCAGACTGGAGGACACATGATAATATCAAGAACAACATTTCCAGGACAGGCACTGCCCTGCGGGCTGGCGGCACGCCATCACACTGTACTGGGAGCTGGTGCTGTTACTGCCCAAATTTGGCTGGTAAGATGGTGAGTTCTCCTGCACAGCAGCTGTGAGGGGTGAGTAGTGGCCCTGTGCTCTGGCTCCAGGTCGGTGACCTCACCTGCTGGCTCTCCTGGGTGTGCAGCAGAGGATGAAGGAGACAGGCCTGAGTCTCTCTTATACACAAGTACCTGCTGGTGATACCCAGTTACATTCAGAGGCAAGGCCTGGTGGAAGGGCCCCTCCCCCCGCCTGGCTGGCCGTGGCAGGGAGTTGAAGTTATACACAAACTACACAAGGCTTCTGTGTTCCAAGAGAAACCAACTCATTCTACCCCCTGACCCATCTTAACGTTGAAGCACACCTGGGTTTTCAGGCCTCCTCTCTGATCCTGGAAGCCAACCTGAGGCTTCTTCTCTCCTCAACCGTGCTCCACCCTCCTGGAAAGTTCTGAGCTCCTCAAAGGTATCTGCCTCTTTTAGAAATGTCTCCCTGCCACTAAACAGTCAATGCTCAAATGATGGAAAGCTCTCACATCTCCTGTTAGGTTCTGGCTGTGCTATGAACTGCGGGAAATGTCACCGTGAGCAGGATCAAACAGATTACCTGCAGAGTCACACACAAAAAAAGAAGATGCCAAGACATCAGAAAAACAAGCCTGAGAACCCTGAAAATATGAGAACTAGGAACAGTAAAATTTCTATGACGCAGGAAAGGTGCTCATTTGCCTACACTGACTATGGGGCACAGGCCACAAGGAGCCTGTGGTTGCTGGAGGCAGAGAACCCTCCCGCTTAGGAGACTGGGCAGCCTGCAACAGCCCAGCCACAAGGGGCTCACGAAAAATGCTAGCGTGCTGTGCTAATAGTGGCTCTCAGCCCAGAAAGACCTTCTGGGAAAGGCTTGGGGGGTTCTCCCTCTTGGCTATTTCTCATGGGGAGCTCTGAGGAGGGAGGCCCAGGCCAGGCTCTAACAATGTGAACAACTAGAGAAATCGAGGAAAAGAGAAAAGAGGCTGTAAAAGGCAGCACAAGCTTCAGGATTGCACAGGGTGATCCTAAAGCTCAGTCCTCGTCCCAGTGCCAAGCCAAATCACAGAGGGCACGGTTTTGAGAAAAAGGAAAAGGAGGTTTTATAGATTTGCTAGCAAATGGGGAGAACATTGGAATAAGGGCCAGAAACTATCTTCCCCCCCAACAAGGGGACACAGGATTTTATTTATTCTTTTGTTTGTTTGTTTTATTAAATGGTACTGGGGTTCCTAGAAGCCCTTCTACCTCCGGGCTACACTCCCAGACCTATTTTTACATTTTTTAAAAAAATTTGGAAACAGGGTCTCCTAAGCCAGCGCGCATAGCTGGCTTCGAACCTGCGCGATCCTCCTGTCTCTGCCTCCCAATCACGGGGATTACAAGCGTGCGCCACCATGCCCGGCAGGGACACGGGATTTTAAAAGAAAGATCCAGAAGCAGTGCTCTGAAGACACTTGTTAGAAGATGGGATTTACTGTCCAGATGGTAGTTCAGGGTTGCCCCACTTCCGCCTCGCTGGCATCAGCTCCAGGTCTGCGTGTCTGGCCGACAGGATTTCTTTATTCTTCTTATCAGTGAGCTGAAGGACATGATAACCCGGCCTGGGAAAGAATTGTTAATCTTGTTTCCCAGATGGTTAGGAAGGGGGAGAAGGAGAGGAGGGAGAAAAACAAACCACAAACAAAAATGTTGGTCTTAAAATGTTCGCCTGGCCAAGCAGCAAGGTCCATACTCAAAGCATGAAATGGACACGCACCCCCTTTACATTTGCCCACGGCCAATGTCTACATTCCATTCCTATGGACAGGGGGTGAAAACCTCCCAAACTACTTCCTGGTACAAATGGGCAATAAGGGAGTACCTAATCTCTCCCACTTAAAAAAAAAAAAAAAGAATATTCTGTTTTCTTCTAAAGAATTTAGTCTTTTTTTTTTTTTCAGTACTGGGGATGGAACCCAGGGGCATCCTACCTCTGAGCTATCCCCCACCTAGCTCTATTATTTTACTTTTTATTTTGAAACAGAGTCTCGCTGAGTTCAAAGGGCCTCACTATGTAGCTGAGGCTGTCCGCAAACCGCGATTCTCCTGTCTCAGCCTCCCAAATGCTGGGATTACAACCGTATGCCACCATGCCCGGCTTTCCAAGCCCTATTTTTTATTCTTTATTTTAAAACAGAGTCTCACTAAGTTGAGGAGGGCCTCACTAAGTAGCTGAGGCTGGCCGCGAACCCTGATCCTCTTGTCTCAGCCTCTGAAGTATTGGGATTTCCAGCAGGTACCACCACGCCAAGCTACATTTCCTCTTCTTGAATTATAACACGCTCCAACAAAGGCAGAACAGAAGCAGAGCCAAGGTAAGAGGAAGGACAGCGGCACCAGCAGATTCTGTTAGATGTTGTGATGTGCGTCGTAGGAGTCAGCTGCTCAGCTCTGGAGAGAGAACAGTCAATGAGACACAGTTCTTATCCTTCTCTGATTTTTCTAGCAAGAAGCTGAAACAGGGCAGGGCAACCAGGGAGCCTCGGCCTGAGGCTCCAGCGAAGGCAATCACTGAGCAAGGCCCTTTCCCTCTCTGGGCTCAGAGACAAATTTTACTTGCCTAGAAAATTGTTTCCAAAGTATTTATATTTAATTTCAAACGGGCATGTGCCTTGTAACGCTTTTTTGGTAAGCCCCACACCCTCTTTTCCCTCCACTCTGCCACTTTCCTATGAGCATTGTCTGCTGGGTCCCTGGAGGCTCTGGAGCGCGGGTCCTGGGAGCAGACCATTTGCAAGGCCATCCTGCTCCAATGCGATGGAGGGAGCTGTTTAGTACATGCCTGGCTTCACACCAGGGGAACTTAATTAGAATCTTACAAGATCACCCAGGAAACAGCACTTTCATCCATTCCCTCCCACTCAAATATGTTGCTCACCAATGTTCCTGCTGGGGTAAATTCCCATGCGCTCACACCCCCGGGGTGGGAGGAAGAGAAGGAAGAATGGGCCAGTAGGTTTGTGTCATGCACCTGCCTTGGTTCTGGAGAGGAAGGACAATTTCTTTGCTTTCCTTTCTTGAATCACTCAAGCCAGGGCCACACAGCAGGCCTCAAAGCTGGGCACCGGGTCGTGGAAAGAACATAAAGCCTCCAGGTCACAAAGACCAGGAAGGAAGTTGTAGAAGCCAGGGCCTAAAAAGAGAGATAAGGCCGTCCCTGCTACTAGTCGTAACTGGCACACAGTGATCATCCCGTGCCAGACAGTCGCTCAGGACGGTACAGGAGCTCATTCGAGAAAACAGCCTTCTGAGGCAGGTGTGCTTGTCTCTACTGCACCTAAGGTCTTAAAAAGGCTAGAAAAAGTGTGTGTGTGTGTGTGTGTGTGTGTGTGTGTGTGTGTGTGTGTTACTGGAAATTAAACGCAGGGACATTCTACCTCCGAGCTACACCCCCATCCCCCCCCCTTTTTTTGGTGGGCAAGACAGAAAAGTTTATTATGTACACGTATAAAGTGAGGGTGGGAACCGGTGTGGGCGAGGCCAGGAAGATGCTCCTGCTCAGTCGGTGATGATGGGCTCATCGACCCCCCAGTCTTCATAGCTCCCGTCAGCAGGTAGCAGCGAATGATGATGGGGATCCTTCGGGCCTTGAGTTCCTTCATGGCGATGAGCAGAGGGTCCGTCTCCCCCTCCAGCTCCGCCATCACGGGAGCGCACATCGCGATCTGCAGCGCACGGGTGCCCAGCACACCGGCCCGCTCATACTTGGTCATGTACCGGGAGGTGATCCGCTTCGTGGGCCTGCTGTCGCTCCCCAGAGGGGAGGATCTCCACGTTCTCCTGGCCCTCCTCCTCGGCGTGCTCCAAGTCGCCCAGTCCTTCATCCTCCTCCACATCATCGAAGTCACCGCCATCAAAATTGTCTTCGTTGTCTGACATGACGCCCTTGGCGGCAGCTACCGGACTCTGCGACCCAGGACCGCGGACAGACCGGCAAACCGCGCCGCCACCACCTCGCGCAGCGCCCCGCGCCTCCCGCGCATGCGCCGTCACCCCCATCCCTTTTTACGTTTTTGTTTTAAACAGGGTCTTGCTAGATTGTTGAGAATCTTGTTAGGTTGCTGAGGCTGTGCTCCAACCTGTGATCCTCTGGTCTCAGCCTCCCAACCATCGGAATTAGGGCCATCATGCCCAGCTGCAAACGTCTTTACCATCCCATGGTGAGGGAGTTGTTGAGTTAGGATTCAAACCTGGGTCTGAATGATGCTGAAGACGGTCAGATCCCCGTGGATGCTGGGCAGTGTCAATCTGTTGGGTCACAACGCACAAATGGGCTGCAGCGAACACTGAACACAGTTTGTTTGGCAGGCAGGGTCCTAAATGCTAGATTGGCTTACTCAGTAAACTGAGCACCTGTTTCCTAGAGAAGTCACTGGCACATAGTCAATTCTCAGTAAGTTCGTTGTTAATGAATTGAGGTTTGAAACTGTTCATACCATTCTGCATGTACAGATTCCCTCTATAATAGCCTTTTCCTTTCTCTATCTTGTATGATACACCAGATCATCCTACGAGACTTAAGAGAGGTTTACCAGCCCATATTTAGGACTCATTTCTTGGTATTAAATCTGGCTATCTGTACTTTTTTATTTTATTTTCTTTTATTTTATTTTATTGGTACTGGGGATGGACCCCAGGGTCTTTCTACCCCCGGGCTACACTTTCAGACCTATTTTATGTTTTATTTGGAAACAGGATCTCACTAAATTGCTGAGAACCTCACTAAGTAGCTGAGGCTGGCTTTGAACCTGTGCGATCCTCCTGTCTCAGCCTCCCAAGTGCGGGGATTACAAGTGTGCGCCACCATACCCGGCTCTATCTGTACTTTTTAAAAGTTCCTCTGGATTCTGTTGGTCAGTCAGGTTTGGAAAGTAATTAATCAAATCATCCCAGAATGAATTAGTGGGCGTAAAGGATAGCTCCCTAATTGAAATGGGTCAGATGGTGGGGGTGGGCGGAGTGCGGGCAAGCCCCGAGTGGCAGAAAGCCTGCTACCTTTCTTCCTCAACCTCTCCCTCCTCCTGTTCCCCTGGTGCCCTCCCTCAGCCCTTCTCATTCTTGCCATCCGGGTTTCCTGCCCCAAACTGGCTAGACAACAGCGCTTGGACTGCAGCGCCTCTTGGTGGAGAGAAACACTAAAGCCCTACAGCAAAGCAGAGGTCAAAATCCTCTTGGATTGCTAGGGCTGCAGGTACCCGTAAGACCTGTAGGGGGCAGCACGTCCTTAGTTTTACCTGCAGCCGCTCCTTTGCCTTCCAGTTCTCAGTAGACTTCAACTGGAGAAGGCCTGGGGTGGAGCACCTGTGCCCGGTCAGAAGTCAAAAGCCTCCACGTTGTGAGAATAGAATAATCTCCAAGAGGCTTAGTACAGAGGCTCCAGCAAGTCTTGGGCTAAGGTTAAGATTAAAGGGCCTTTCTGGTCAGGGTGGAACCATGGAGGGCCCCAACAATGTCTTTCTGGAATGTCAGCCACTGTCAGATATGTCTTGAAAAGAAGTTTTTTTCATATGGTACACATGAGTCAGGCACTAATTAATGAATCAGGCCTCTTGACTGGTGACATTTCTACTGATGACTCATGGGTTGGTGGAGTTAGGTTACTGGAGTGTTGTTCTAATTATGCATCTTTTGATTGATTTCCACCTGGCAAGGTCTCTCTGCTCATCTGTCTCTATATTTCTCTCTCTCTCTCTCTCTCTCTCTCTCTCTCTCTCTCTCACACACACACACACACACACACACACACACACACACACACACAAACACTTCCTCTCCTTACTTGACACTAGGAATTGAGCCCAGGGACATCAGAGTCTCACTTTGTTCTGAGAGTCTTGTTAAATTGCCGAGGCTGGCCTCCAATCTGTTTCAGTCTCCAAAGTACTGCGTTTACAGGCGTAAGCGACCATGCCTGGTTATTATTTGCATTCTAAGCAGAGTGAGGTGAAATCTCAGTGTAGTTTTGATTTGCATTATCCTGATTGCTAAGAGTGTCGAGTCTATTTGGACAACAGGAGTTTTTAAACATTGCTATGTAACACTACGCAGAAGCATGTGTGTAAGGGGTAGGGAGTTTCAGATGAGTCCCTATTCGGGGGTTGCTTATAATCTCATAGGAGGCAGACAGTAAATAAATAATAGCACAACCACCACCCAGTCATAATTGTTATAAGCTGGGCAAAGGAAAAGATGCATCATCTGAAACTCTTCCTCCTTCCTGCGCTGAATCACCAAGTCCTGTGGATTCTAACCCGTGAGTGTCTCTTCCATTTGTCCTCTGCTTTCTGACCAGCCGCTTAGATCAATGACATCACTCTCTGCCTGGCTTCCCCTGGCCGCTGTGGTCCACTGGCTACACTACATCCACAGAGGTCTTTGAAAAATGCAACTCTGCGTGTTACCTCCCTCTTGCAAACACTTCAATGGTTTCTATTGCCTTTGGAAGGAGGTCTGCTTTCACCAAGGCCTTGGAGGCCCTCTAGGACCTCACCCATCCCTGCTTAAGTCTCTCCCCTCCTTTCTGGCCACCCTTCCTCCTTGTTCTATTTCTATGACACTCCCTGCTAAAGCATGCAAATATTCCTTTCTTTCTGCCTAAGCATCCACTGCCCCCTTCCCTTCCCCCAGTAATCTTTCACTTAGCCAATTTCTGTGTCCAGAAAGTCACCCAGGCCAGTTCCCCATAGCACAGCCTCCCGAGCCCCTGTGCTTTCTGCTTTCGTCATATTTGTACCAAGATGTCCCGTAAGGATAACCCTGCATCCGGTTCATTGTTATCTCCCTGGCACAGTTCAGGGCCTGAGAGGGGGAGGGGCTCAGCAGATACTCATTAAACTAGTTGTGTAAGTCATAAATAGATGTTTAAAGCACTTTCTCTTTGAAGACTGCTGTCTCTCAGGCAGCAGTTGTGCATTATAATAAAGTTTTATAGGAAACTGTGTCACAGTGGTGTGTTTTTTCTTCCCCGAACGGGTGGCAAGGGATAGGAAATCCAGAGTATTCAGAGAGAGTAGAGTCATGGCAGACCAATGGAGAATATATATATATATATATATATATATATATATATATATATATATATTTTTTTTTTTTTTTTTTTTTTTTTGGTGGTACTGGGGTTCCTGGAAGCCCTTCAACTTCTGGGCTACACTCCCAGACCTATTTTATATATTTTTTTAAAATTTGGAAACAGGGTCTCCTAAGCCAGCACGCGCGGCTAGCTTCGAATCTGCGCGATCCTCCTGTCTCTGCCTCCCAAGCACGGGGATTACAAGCATGCACCACCACTCCCGGCCCCAATGGAGAATATTTTTCCAATAGGAATCTAGGACCTGGAAGTAGCCTTCAAACCACCCTGTGTCAGTGATGCCTCTACCTCTGATTTCTAAACCAGGGGCAGGAGCTCACCAGGCAAAGGGAGTAAAGAGGAGGTGGCCACAGCCTTAATCCTGAAAGGTTTCATCCAGGCTCAGCAAACCATTCACCACAGAGCCTAGAGAAACCTTTTTCTCAGCTTTTCCATGTTAAAAAATATCACAGTGTGAGTGTTATCAACCCATGAGGAAAAAGAATAAAAAATAAAAGTAGTACAAACAATTATTCCTAACAATTTTTAGATTCAAAACAAGTATTTCCTAACATGGAGTTATCATTAATTCAGTCTATTCTCACATTTGTCATAATGCAGGTCAATCAACATTGTTCTTTCTCTTTCCCTTCTTGACCTATTTCACTCCTCCTGTTCCTCTTTTCATCTCCTCCTGTCTTCATTTATTCTTCCCTTGTGAACAATTGCAATCCAAAGGACGTTAGGTGAGGAGTGTTGATTACTTCGTGGTGTTTGAGGTCGGGAAGGGCGGCGGTGAGTGAGTGGGGCTCTACCCCAAAGGCAGTGAGGGGTGCCCAGCTGGTGGAGAATGGGGGGCTTCAGCCTCCCAGAGTCACCCTGTAGCAGGGGTTGGAGGCTGGGGCTGGTTGCAAGCCCTGCCCACAATACTGCTTTCTGCTTAGGAGCTACGGGCAGTTTGAGAATTCTAAATCCAGACCCAGCCTTCAAGAATAGGAATGTCTGCCGGGCGTGGTGGCGCACGCTTGTAATCCCCACGCTTGGGAGGCAGAGACAGGAGGATCGCGCAGGTTCAAAGCCAGCCATACTGGCTTAAGAGACCATGTTTCCAAATGAAAGATATAAAATAGGTCTGGGAGTGTCGCCCGGAGGTAGAAGGGCTTCCAGGAGCCCCAGTACCACCAAAAAAAGAAAAAAGGAAAAGAAAAAAAAAAAAGAATAGGAATGTCTATGTGTCAAGGTAAAAGGAGAGGACAGACCTTTCTCTTACTTTATTTAACAATTAGCTTGCTTCTTAGGTGTGGGCTTCCTTTGTTCTCTTTCTGGGGCCCTGAAAATGGTAGGGCAACTCTCCTGCTAACTCTGCTTTCCATATTATTATTCTAAAAACAGAATTTAGAAAAGCATCATTTAAAAAGCCCTCTGGGCCTGTCTGGGCCTTTTCATATCATAAATTGCTGGTACACATTTCCTCAGACAAGCTGGCACAGGCATAATTCAGCCTTGGGAACAGCCAGCACACACCAAGCAGCCACTTTGGAGCCAAATGTCAGGGACTGGGGCGGCCTGGCCTGGGCACAGCCCCCCAGGGCCCTTCCACCTTCAGGATGGAGCACCTTGCTCTGGCAGCCCCAGCTCTGTCCGGACTGAACCTCTCTGCTCTCGATGCTCCTGACCTTCCAAGTAGTTCACCTTGTGCTATGAAAACCAAGATGTTGTGCTCAGCTTACTGAAAGTCCAAATTT
Source organism: Muscardinus avellanarius (assembly GCF_963383645.1). Lineage (NCBI taxonomy): Eukaryota > Metazoa > Chordata > Mammalia > Rodentia > Gliridae > Muscardinus > Muscardinus avellanarius. The sequence continues at coordinate 132,806,880 of NC_137789.1, forward strand.
TCAAATTGGCCAAATTTGTATAAACAAATCCTAAAACATTCTGATTTTCTCCTTACATTTTTCTTTTCTTCTCTCCCTTCATCACTCCTTCCTCTGTGTGTGTGTGTGTGTGTGTGTGTGTGTGTGTGTGTGTGTGTGTGTGTGTTTACTGGGGATTGAACCCAGAGGCATTTTTTTCTTTGACCTAACACCCCCCCCCCAGCCCAACTTTATTTCTTATGTGAAAACAGTCTAGTGAAGTTGACAAGAGTCTCACTACTTGCTGAGGCTGTTCTTGAACTCATAATCCTCGTGTCTCAACCTCCCACATACTGGGATTACAGGCGTGTACCACCACCACACCCGACCTTCCTTCCTTCCTTCCTTCTTGACAAGGTACAAACACAGGCATCTGTTTCCAGAAAATAAAGTGAATGAGGATTTCTTTGTGAAGCTTTTGATAGGGAAGAAGCAGTTCTAGTCTATGCATTCAGGGCCTGGGACAATTGCTTGACATCCTCCCTCTCACCTTGCACCCCCCGGCAAGCTCAGGAACATCATCTTGCCTCTCTTGGACCATCACTACCGCAGAGAGTGGACACTTCTCTTTGCACACTGGACGTAGCTATCAGCATAAGCTAAATGAAGAAGAAAAACAAGCTGTCACGTGACTGTGTCTTATTCATGAGCCTTGGTGTGAAATCTGTGGCCTGTGGAGAGAGAACCCTGGTCCCAGGGATGATCCTCCCAGGCAGGCCCACGTGTCCCAGCAATTGCAGGCCGTTGAGTCACAAAGAAGTAACCCAGAACATTTTGGCTGCAGCCAAGGAACAGTTTGAAGACAGGTCTTGGGTATCAAGACTGAGTGGTAGTCATGCAGACAAAGGTCCCTGCCAGAGACCCTTACCACTGAGCTATGTTGCCCTCGCTTTTTAATTTTCAGATAGGGCCTCCCTAAGTTACCCAGGGTGGCCTCAACTTGTGATCATCCTGTCTTGGCCTCCTAAATAGCTGGAAACAATATATACCATGGCATCTAGTAAGAAATATAAATATAATACAGAGTGAAGAAAAAAAAACAAGGCTTAAAGACTACAAAGGCCAGAGTCCTTGAAAATGGGAACCCAGAAGAAATGAAAGATCAGGCAAGAAATGTCAGTGACCATATATAGAGAGGTCACCCATTCCTGTGCCACGATGTCATGGTATATCTTAACAAGTATGAAAGGAGAAGTGACTAAATTAATGGAGTTGGTAACGGGTAAATTCACTATGTAGAAGCCCTGGACTTTGCCTGCACCTATATAGTCTGAGCTACATGGATCAATAAGGTTCTGTGATGATTACAGGATAATTAATACCATGACCAACCAGTATATTGGCCAATGCCAAGAACTGATTCCTTCTGGAGTCACTGGGTCTGCTCAGAGTAGCCCCATCATTGGTTGGTTCATAAAATATCACAAAATAAAAGCTGTCCAGAAAGACCCAATAAACAGCTTTCCTTACCCAACAGAAACACATGGTCTCCTTTTCTTTCGTTCTTTTTATTTTTTTAAATTTTTTTTTTCGGGTTTGGGGGTGGAACCCAGGGGCATTTGACCTCTGAGCTACACCCTCTCCCCTATTTTTTATTCTTTATTTTGAAACCAGGTCTCATTAAGTTGCAGAGGACCTCACTAAGTAGCTGAGGCTGTTCGCGAACTGCGATAGTCTGGTCTCAGCCTCCCGAATGCTGGGATTACAAGCGTGCGCCACCACGCCCGGCTTCATTCTCTCCTTTTCTACAGCACTGGCTCACTCAGTGCACACCAGGAATCTTCCAAACAGATCCACAGGAAGAGGAAGCGTATCTCAGCAATTCATATACTCAAATACTCATGGATTTTTAAATAGTGCAAAATTCTACAAAACTGTGGGTTCACTGGCAGGAAGTAGTGTGAATAGAGGCAGGCATGCCTTCGCAGCCCCTGATGGGTAAAGAGCACCTACTCAACACTCATTGATGGGTAGAGAGTAGAGACCAAGGCCAAGGGTCTTCCCTCCTCCCCCACTCCATGATGACCAGGTCCAGCCTTGTCCTGCCTCAGAGCCTCTCCCAAGCAGGTCCAGCCACAGATGTACCTTTGAGATCATTACCATGTCTCCTAAAACAAACAGCCATTGTCCCTACACAAAGATCTCTCCTTTGACCAAAGGCCACAGCTATCCCTCCAGGGAGACAAAGGGTTGGAAACCCTTTTTACAATAGATAATGGTGGTGTGGGGAGAGGCAGGGAGACCATTCTCCAGCACTTTATCTGTAGAGCAATATCTGAGACAGGACCAACTCCACCCATCAGGAACAAACACTCTCTGGCTTCACTTGTTCTTGGTCAACTTAAAACTAAATAATTTGCAGATCACAGCTGGACAATACATTAATAGTTTCACACTAGATAACAGCTCTGCTGTGTGGGTTAGGTTAACAGTTGCCTAGGTTACTTTCAGGGATTCCAAGGAGGCCGAAAACACTGGCTTGCCACTTGGACCATCCCAAGACAGGATGATGTCTGATGGGTGACTGGACTGGGATGAAGAAAGCTTTTCTGACTTGTAAAAGGGGAGTGATTAACAGTCAACTTCATGGAGTCCTTGGGAACAGGTGATAAAGAACACAGTACGGTTCTAGGCACACTGAAAGATTATTCAATAAAGATTTGACATTTGTTCTGTTAACTAATGATGATGGTGGTAGTAAACTTAGGCTTTGTAGAAAAAAGATGCCTCAACTTAAAAGTCTACCATTACTACAAAGTTACTACCAAACGATACTGTCCTGTATAAGTAGAGCTAGCTACAACTTCTGAAAGTCTTTTTAATGTAATTAATTTATTATCTTTTAATTGACAAATAATAATTATATGTATATAAGAATTTTTATACTGGGGATTGAACCTAGAGGCATTTTACCTCTAAGTTATACCCCCAGCCCAATTTTATTTCTTTATTTGGAAACAGAGCTTCATGTTACCAAGGCTGGCTTTGAACCTGAGATCTTCCTGTCTCAGCCTCCTAAGTACTGGGATTGTAAGCATGTGCCCCCATGCCCACCTATATGGGATGTTTTCTTAAACATATGTCTGTGGCTTGATCAGATCAGGCAAATTAACATATTCGTCACCTTGCATACTTACTTATTTGTAGCGAGAACATTTTAAATCTTTTCAGCTATCCTTCAATGTACAGAACATTATTTGTGTTCTTACATGTTTTCTTATGTATATGAAAAATAATTTACACTCATGAGTTATTTTAATGTACTTTTAAAATTAGACTTTATCTTTAGAGCAGCTTTAGTTCATAGCAAAATCAAGTGAAAGGCACAGAAATCACCATACATCTCCTGCACCTACATAGGTAAGCCTCTCCCTCCATTGAAATCCTAGACCAGAAATATACATCTGTAACACAATGCATCTACATTGGCATATCATTGTGACCCAATGTCTGTTGCAATACATCAGGGCTTACTCTTGTTATTGTAGATTCTGTGGATTTGGTCAAATGTATGATGGCCTGTACCCACCATTATCGTATAATACAGAAGAATTTTACTGCCCTAGAAAATCTCTGCTCTTTGCCGATTCATCCCTCCTGCTCACCCCCATAACCACTGCTGAGTTTTACAATTTCAAACTCATTGTTTGGCTTTACCCAAAATGTCATATACTTGGAGTCATACAGGGTATAACCTTTTCAGATCAGCTTCTTTCTTGAAAGGTTTATTGTTTGATTTTTATTCCCGGTCAGTGTTTTGGAATTCCTCTAGAGAGTACAATAATTGCTACCAGTGATTGAGTTAGATTCTGTGTACATGTTATTTTCATAAGATAAATGCTATCCTTGTTCTACCAACAAGAAAGTCTTCAGGGTGAAAAAGGCAGGAGATGGCAGAGCTAGTATTGAATCCAGTTTGTCTACACTGCAGCCATTAGGCAACAGTGTTTGCCCTAACACTAAGTGTGAGTCTGGAGTCACTGAACCAGGAATGATGCTCAGGGCTAAGGGGCAGCGCCAATAGCAGGTGCTTGATTCCTCGGAGGACGCATCTGATAGAACAGCACAGCAGCCTCCACACTTGGATTCCTCTGCTTAGGCCTGAGAGCTCTGTCAGCAGACCGAGCTGCAAGATTAGGTGAGCCCCATGTTTCTGAACTTTTTCTACAGTCATCCATGCTTTTAGACATTTTTCTTCCCAATCACCACCACCCTAATTAAATTTCAAAACTGCAGATAGACTCTGTATTTGCCTAGAGAGCCGGCAGAGGGCCCAAAGACACTGTAATATCAAAGATTTTGTTTTCCCACCAAGAAACTACTTTCACCCCCTCGGGGCTCCACCACCAGCACTGAACATGTGTCAAGGAGTTGCAGATGGTCAGAGCTCAGGGAGCCAGGAGGTCAGGAGGGTGAGGTCAGGACATTGGAGAGCGCAGCAGTGGCTCTACAGAGACCCCGCCCAAGGCCTCAGGGTGCCCAAAGAGTTGCCTGAAAGAAGGAAGAGGCAGGGAAGGATGGGGCTAGGAAGTGAGCCTAAGCATTATTCTATGAATGTTATAGGAGCTATCAGAATAGGAAGTTCTCCGAAGTCTGTTTCATAAAAAGTCCTCGTGGAGGCTGGCACCTGTGTGTGTGCAAAATTCAGTTCTCAGGGCTAGCCTGCTCCAAGGCAGAGACTGGGGGGCAGGGCTTTAGGGCATGTTGAAGAAGTCACACAGCTCAGGATGGAAAAACAAAAGGGAAAAGGAGAGAAAGAGGGAGAAGAAAGTAGCCAGATACAGTTCCTGGCCACACAGCCAGAGATCACCCCCTCCAGCTATGTCCTGCCTCCAAACCTGGCCCCACTGCCCACACATGAGGTTTGGGGGGACATTTTAAATCCAAATTGTAACCCCAACAGAGGGACAAGGAAAGGGTGTCTGAGAGCAGCTGGTGTCCCACAGCCTCTGCTTCCTGCCTTGGTAGGGAATCTTTTGACATGTGATCTGTGGCCAGGTGACTAGCTGGGGACCAGCAATCCTGTCAGGGCCTCTCTCTCTCTCTCTCTCTCTCTCTCTCTCTCTCTCTCTCTCTCTCTCTCGCAAGACAGGGGCTCTGAGGAACTAAGGGTCAGGGGTCTGAAGATGGGAAGGTGAGAGTGAAGGGGACATGAGGATGGAGTGGAAGCAGGAACAGGTGACAGAGGTGAATGCTGGGGATGTAGTTGGAGCCTGGGGAGAAATGTCAGAGGCCTAATGGAAGGGCAGTGGGAGGAGCTAAGAGAAGAGGGAGGCTGCGGGCTCCATTGTGGGTCTGAGCTGATTTCCACTAAACACTCCTCAAAGGGCCACCATGGATCGGGGTGGGGACCAAGGCCAGAGATGGAGACTGAGAAGTATGGCCTCCCTCCCAGGCTCCGCCAGTGGTTTCTCGAGCTCCATCAATGGCTCCCTTTGAGCTGTCCCCTAGTAAATGGAGAAGGGTGGCTCCCATCCCTCACCTACCCCCATAGCTGGGGAAAAGGATATTGAAAGGAGAAGCCCCTGTCTCAGATTATCCCAGATAATCTGAGGCTGAGCCCCTCGATAAATTCAGTGTGCCCCTTCTAAGTGTGCACCTTCTAAGACACTGCAACTTCTTTTGTGCCCCTTAGTGGTTCACATGAATCTCCTACCCCAGAAAAGGAGGTGAACTCCACGCCTGGATGGGAGCTTTCAGTCAGGCTTCCTAGATGGGTCAGTGCCCAGGTCTTCACTGTATCAGCCAATGAGACACACTCTGAAGTGCCTGTTTTTAGGGGGAAAAAGATGAAGAGCTGCACCAGTGCCAGATGTCCTGTTTTATTTATTTATTTATTTATTTATTTATTTACTTACTTACTTACTTACTTATTTTTGTGGTACTGGGGATGAAACCCAGGGGCTTTCTGCCTCTAGGTTACACTCCCAGACCTACTTTATATTTTATTTTATTTTATTTTATTTATTTATTAATTTTTCGGTGGTACTGGGGATGGAACCCAGGGGCCTTCTACCTCTGGGCTACACTCCCAGACCTATTCTATATTTTATTTGGAAACAGGGCCTCTTAAGCCAGCTGAGGATGGTTTCAAACCTGCACGATCCTCCTGTCTCAGCCTCCCAAGTGCGGGGATTATAAGCATGTGCCACCACGCCCAGCTCTACTTTATATTTTATTTGGAAGGGTTTCGCTAAGTTGCTGAGAGCCTCACTAAGTAGGCTGAGGTTGGCTTTGAATCTACACAATCCTCCTGTCTCAGCCTCCCAAGTGCTAGGATTACAAGCATGCGCTACCTCGCCTGGCTTGACGCCTTGTGTTAGCTCAGCTGAATGTGAAGGAAGGGGGACCACCTGCCTGTTCTCCGTAGGCCTTTAGAAAAATTGCAAGCCAGGACCTCTGACTTGCAAAACTGGGCCTCAGGACAGCAGGGAGGACCAAGAAGTAGATAGCGTGGCCCTGAGAGGCGGGGAAAGGAACAGGAGATGTTTCTGGTTCCCTTTGGGTAAGTCTTTATTCTGCAATCAGTGGGGGTTGAATGACCCCAAGGAGTTCCATCATGTGACAAGTGTTCCCATTCTGAGAGCTCAAGGCCAGGCTACAATGAGTTATTCATGGTCACCTGGCTGGGACGCATCCTGCCCAGTGCTGACGCGCCCCTGTGTGGACCAGCTCCTGTGTGGACCAGCCCACAGGGCCCCAGGAGACAGACACTGCAGCACAGCTGGACACATTTTTCTCAGAAGTTACTCCGCATTCACATGATGCTTAAACTTACTCAAGCAGTTGCAAATGCTGGCCAGGATGTGGGGAGATAGGGATGCTTATACACTGAGGTGGAGGAAGGGAGACATAAAGAATATAACAGTTGAAATAATGCTGCATATGTACATAAAATTACCAACTCCAATCTCAAAAGAATGTATGGGGAGAAGCGAGGGGCTGAGACCCGGGGAAGAGCCCCAGGAGTTGTGCGCACAAATGTTCCTATCACTCCATATCTCAGTATGATGTATAATTACAATGCACCAAACAGAACTTTTTAAAGGTTGCAAATGTGAGAATCCAGTGGAATCTCCTAATGATTTGTGTTCAATGCCTCTCTGTGCCCTTGAGCCTTCGCAGCACTTGCCTTTTCCTGTTAAGGGGCGGGGGGGGGGGGAGCAGGTACCTGGGCTCAGGATGCTGCCTGACTGTCAGCAAAACCTCAGAGCCTTAAATGTGAATTTGAATTAAACTCCTGGGTTTAATCATTGGCTCAGCAACCTACTAGTGATATGGTTCTGGATAAGTTGCTTTTGAAACTGGTTTATCTACTTGCAAAGTGTTGATAACAATGCCTGCCTTGATGACCTGAAGGACTGCTTTAGAGGGAAAATGGTAGAATGTAGAAGGCTTCATAAACTGTGTTCCCTAAAGCACAACAGTGTACTTAGCTCTCCAGAGTTCCCATCCCTGCACAGTGCACTCGCACGCTGGTGTGGTAGACCCCTCTAGTCAGGACTCGGCTGACACTGTGTCTCAGGGACAGGGGTCCAGAGTTGTCTGAGCCCACACTGTTTGGTTCCCAGCAGCTGGCACCAGCAGAATGGAATGAAACCTTTTGGGCAGGGGAGAATTTGGAAGGAATGTTGAATGACATCACCCCCTAGAGGAGTTTTTAACCACACCACAGGACTTGTAGCCCATCAGAACCAAAAGCCCCCCCCCAACCCCCCTTTGTCAGGATGCCCAACAGCCCACTTGGTGAACTGGTCCATTGCTTCACTAGGATACACTTTTGGGCTCATGGTATCCTAGAGCAGACACTGGGAGAAGGACCACCCCCATTTCTGCTGCGTGTGTGTTCCTGGTTCACACCATGACCATTCAAACTCACTTCTTCAGGGGTACCCCACTCTACTAGAACCTGACCAGCAGCCCAGGGACATCAGAAACTATAAGAAGGAAACTTATGGGCCATCTCCTTATAAGTTGTCTAGAATCCCTGGGACAAGTCACTTTCTACATCCAGACAAAGGAACCCTGGGGTGATGCACACTCTAGCTTCTGCAGGGAGAGTGAACCTTAAGCCCCCTCCTGTATTCTTTATATTCACTCTTAGCCATTGTCACCCCAAAACAGCACAAACAATGGGACACACTGCACTGTCTCCATGGCAACAGAAGCCAAGCAAATGGAAAGGCACTAGAAATCTCCACAAGGAAGAATCCTGGGCATAAGATCTAATACATAATCAACATATTAGTCATCTGTGTATAGAGAACACTAACAGAGGATCCAGGTTTGCAGCATGGAAGTGGATCCTCACCAGGCACCAGCTCCACTGATGCTCTGCTGTAACTTCCAGCCTCTACAACTGTGAGGAGTGTTTCCACTGCAAAGGCCGCCCGGGCTACGGCAGCTCAGTTAGCAGCCCAAGTGGACCAGGACACAGAGTACACATACAGCTCGTAAAAGAATTAAGCCGACACTGCTAAGAGATTGAAGAGGAGCACACGTGTGCACTTGGCCTCCACACCCGCACTTCTGAGCTGTCACTCAACAAGCTGTCCATCTCTGAGAGCGCCTTCCCAATGGCCAGCGAGCCAGGCCTGGATGGAGGTACCTGGTCACTGTCCAGGAAGCTGTGGCTCAGACCAAAGGGCAGGGCGCTGCTCTCCTCCCAGGCGCCTCCCTTCCTGAGAAGCCAGTCACTGCATAGGGCTCCTTATCTCTTCCTCTGGGAGAACAGGGCAGTGATGGGGGACCTGGGCCTGGCCACAGCCTGGGTGGATGCACAGCCTGCCTGGCTCCAAGCCCTCCTGGGGGTGGGGGCTCCCACCCACCCAGAGAAGACTAGGCCCTGGTGGAAAGGTCTGTGAGGGCAGAGCACCTCGGGGTCCCTGGACAACAGGGCCTGAGCAGGGCTTAAGAGCTTGGGTGCCAGCAACAGCTTCTGTGCTCAGCTCCCAGCCCCACCACCTCTGGCTGCTGCCACCATTAGCGAGTTCTTTGATGCCTCCACATCTCACCTTCCTCCCATTAACCCAGAGTCATGCAGGGGTTAAGTGCTGAAGCCAGTACTGGGCTTGTAACCTCGCAGGGTACAGGTCAATGAAATGACTTGTAAGCCAGCTCGCAGGGTTCTCAGGGTTCTCTCAGTACCTGCTTCCCTACTCTCGCTCCATGTTCTAGTCCTTTGGCTGTTGCTGGAAGAAAACACCTGTGTGTGCTCCCTGCCTTTTTCCAGGTAGAAGACTCCAAAATTCCAAAGTGACAAGCAAAAGACTGCCCAAACCAGCCCACACATGCTCTGAAGGTTTGGCGTGGGTACAGGATTGCCCTCTGGCGCCTGTGTGCCCAGTGACTGAGCAGGCTGTGCAGGGCGCGTTCTCGTGCCTGCAGGCACAGGAATCTGCTTGTCAGCAATTGAGTCCAGAGCTCCGGGTCCTGGGGCAGCAAACAGGAGGCGGGGCGGGGCAGAGCCTCGGTTCCCCGCGGCCTTTCCCAGGGCACTAGCTGGGGAGGGAGACCCCCCTCTCCCCGAGCCTGGTCTCCCGGGTGGAAGTCAAGTGTGCCTTCCCACGCACCTGGGAGACTGGGAAGGCAGGAGGGAGCTGTGAGTGGTGGGCGCCTCGGAGGCTTCCCTACTGCCCCTGTGCAGTTTCCCAGTGGCCAGCCATTCGCCGTGCACTGGGGTCCAGTACTGGGCATGTAACCGATTCCCGGTACGGAATCAAGTACTCTCCCTTTTCCAGAGAGAAATCTCCGGGGTCACGGGTGTGGAGCAGAGGACCAGCAGCCGGTAGAAGGAGAGAAGGAAAAAACGAAGGGAGGGGAGCGAGTTGCTGTGGGCAGAAGAAACTGCAGATTGCGCCGAGCCAATGGCAAGGGCGGGATGAAGTGGCATCAAATTCCCTTTGGCCAATGACAGGCCAGGTTTTACAGGAGCCTCATTAGCATGTCCCCGGAGGCAGGGGCTGGGGCGGCGTGGGCATCGCAGCATCCTCGCTGTGGCCCTGGTGGCGACGTACTCTGCCTGGATCCCTCCCTCGCGCGCTCACCTCCGCACCCCGGCTGCCTCGGCCCAGCAGCGGCGCCTTTGCTCCTGTCCAGAGATGATAAAAGTAGTCTGAGTTAATACCGTCACCCACTGCCCACTGTACTCATTAAATACACATTCTGGAGACATCTGCGCGCTGCCTGGCAGGCCTGAACAACTTCCCAGAGCGCAAAAGCAAGGAAAGAGTTCCCAGCGAAGCCCCGCCCACTGCCCCGCCCACTGCCCGCCGGAACTGAAGTCGCCCTCCCCCTCAGCGGTGCCAAATCCCCCTCCGCTGTCGCAGCCCCGGGACCGCGATCCCAGCACCCGGGAGCCGCGATGCCCGCCCACTTGCTGCAGGAGGTGAGCGCCCCAGAAGTGGCCCCAGCTCGCAGCTTAGCCTGCGCCATTGGGGCTTCCAGGCGATGGTTGCCCCGGAGAGTTGAGAGCCTGGGAGGACTAGGCCGGCTTCCCCGACTGTGCTGCCCTCGGTTGGTTGGGGGTCTGGGTTGTATTCTGGCAGGTCAGCTCTCCAATCTTGAGCTTTAAAATAAAGAGAAATCCGATCCTGCGGATACTGGTGCATTTATCTGCAGGGTTTCCTTTGTGTTGCTGGGGTGCAAATGTTTATCCTCTAAGGTTCTGTCCCTTCACCTTGAGACTTAAGGCCGAACCAATCTGCACATTTTCTGGAAACTTCTCTGTTCCATCTTGGGGCACACATCACCCCCTTGTACCCTGGGCCCTGGGGCAGGCTTATGCCTGTGCTGCCCCCCCACCCCCCGCCCTCAGCTATATAAGAGAGCAGAGCACCCTGCTGCCCCCTCTGCTCCCTTTGACTCTCCCCTCTCCTGCAGGTCAGCAGGACCTACACAACCACCATCACAGAGCCTTCCCTGGGGGGCCTACAGAATGGAGGAGAGAAGCTGGAGAAGACACCCCTGGCCTCTGAGGAAGACATCCGCCCAGAAATGAAAGAGGACATCTACGACCCCAGCTACCAGGATGCAGAGGGCCCCAAGCCCGAGTTCCAGTATGTCTGGAGGAACATCATCCTCATGGCTCTGCTGCACGTGGCAGCTCTATATGGGCTCACACTGGTCCCCTCCTCCAAGGTGTACACCTTGCTCTGGGGTAAGCGGGTCCCTTTGTCTTGAGAGAATACCCCAGGTTTCTCACTGTACTTTAAAAAAAGAGAGTGTAGCCGGGCATAGTGGCATGCTTGTAATCCCAGCATTTGGGAGGCTGAGAAAGCAGGATCACGGTTTGCAGACTGCCTCAGCTACTTAGTGAGGCCCTCTGCAACTCAGTGCAACCCTGTTTCAAAATAAAGAATAAAAAAAGTAGGGCTAGCCGGGCGCATGCTTGTAATCCCCGCGCTTGGGAGGCAGAGACAGGAGGATGGCGCAGGTTCGAAGCCAGCCGCGCGCTGGCTTAGGAGACCCTGTTTCCAAATAAAAATGTAAAAATAGGTCTGGGAGTGTAGCCCGGAGGTAGAAGGGCTTCCAGAAACCCCAGTACCACCAAAAAAAAAAAAAAAAGTAGGGCTGGAGATGTAGCTTGGAGGTAGAATGCCCCTGGGTTCCATCTCCAGATCCGCAAACTTAATTAATTAACTAATTAATTAAAATAAATAAACAAAAAGGGAGAGTGTTAACAGATCAGTGACCCCTCTCTGACCAGATTTTGCCAGTCGCGTGTCTTTGGTTGCCTGAGAGACAGACTGGGGTGGGAGTGGAGCCTAGTAGGACTGGGATGCAGAAGTGTTAGTTCTGGGGGTGCCTGATCCCTGAAGTGTGAGCAGGGGCTTTGAAGTATAGATATGTGTCCACTGTCCCTGAAGGAGCTTTTCTGTTTTAGACATTTGATTGGCTACCTCTCACAGCCCTACCTGCCACAAAAGATTCAAGAGCCCTACCTGGGAGTCCCGGGAATCTAGTGCTAGACCAGGGGCTTTGTGGGCTCCGTGTTGAGCTCAGTGAGGGAGCAGCAATGAAAAGCTGCTCAGGAGAGACTGCAGGAGAGGGGAGAACACAGGGGTTCTCCACTAAACTGTTGGTCTGACCACCGTGGGCCAGACCAAGCTGATTCTCATAGAGGAAGAATGACCAGGCTCCTGTATAACCTGAGTTGCACAGATGTGTTGCTCTGATGCTCCAGGTAGGTCACCAGGGTGCAGCAGGTGCCAGTCAACAGAATGTTCTTAGAATGAAATAACATTGTAGAAATGCTTCATGCTCCATTCCTTAGCCCTCCAACTCCTGCCCTTCTCTCCAGATGCCCTGAGTGCCAAGGACCCAGCACTTTCTAACACTGGGCCTCCCTCCCCGACCCCCACCCATCCCTGTGATAGGCACAGCCCATCCAGAGAATAAAGCCTTGACAGTCCCAGCCTCCAGGCTGCTGTCACGAGGGAAGAAGTTGCCAGTTAGTCCATGGCCTGCCCTTAGCTCAGCCTTTTCAGGGATCCACAGGCCCATCCCCAGATCTGTGCATGCACTGGCTGCTCTCAGAGGGGCTGGGGGCCAGGACTCCCTCTTCAGAAAACAACCAGAGGTTTTCCCGAACAGACATGGTAGCGTCATGCTTTGGGACAGCTCACTAGGAGGGTATTGATATTAAAAGGAAACTTGGGCAGGTGTTGGGCTATTCCCCCCTCCAGGCCTCGTAGATCTAGGAGGGGTGAGATCTGCTCCCTTGAGCTTTGCCTTAGAAAATCCTCTAGGTGCCACTGGGAAGTGCAACTGAGAAGATCCCCTTTCTCAGGGCTGCAGCTTTTCCAGGTACCAAGGGATAACAACATTATCTTTTTTTGATTGGAAAAGTCATATTCCTTACACCACCATGTGTCACCCCAGCATTTCTCTCGACTCGGCTACTTCTGGACACTTCTGTCCCTAGATTGTAGAACAGCTTTCAGGGCAAGGCTGAAGAGAGAGCTCTGGCAACACTGAGGGTGAACAGGGGAAGCCCTGCTGGTTTACTTCTCAGGCCAAAGCTGTGAGAAGTTTAACCATCAATGTGGACACTAACAGTCCTTCCCTAGGGGAAGAGGATGACTAACTGACCTGAACCTTCCATTTGACAGACTGACAGGTGTGGCCAGAACAGGCATTATAGTGTCTGGTATCTTGTCCCAAAGGACCTGTTGAGATGGGGTTGTATGTCCAGTACCAGGGCGGCTTACACCATGAAAGGACCCCAGATGCTCCTCTGCCCTCGGCTGAGTACCTCTGCTTTGCCTAAAGCTGGTACCTTTCCTCCTGGTGATTTTAGGGCTCTGGCTTCTCTGGGTTTTGCAGGTACAGGTGCAGTCAGACAGCATATCAGGAGGAAGATCTCATTCACCACATGGCCAGAGGCTGCAAATCACCTGGGGCCTCACTTGCCTTGGGACTACGTCTGGCTCGGTGACTCTCCTATGACTCCTGTAGGAGGAACAAGATAGGGTGCGAGACTGAAGGGAGGGAGAGGCCATTTAGGAAGCGATAATCTCTGGCTGTAAAAGAATATAGGGCAATATTGTACAATGTATGATTTTCTCCAAATAATTTCTGTGTTCCCATTGTTTCCAGCTGTCCCCTTGGAATGACACATCGTTGTCAGGTCTCCCGAGGCCTCAGCCCCTGCCTCCTAGAAATGCTGCCTCCTTTCCCAATAGAAATCCAGTCTGGCGGCTTCTGAACCTGCGGGTCTAGAGGAGGCCGAAGCAGGACGGTGTCGCAGTGTTCCACTGCCGTCTTTAATTGTCCCTTGGCATGGGGACAATCATGCCAGGGCGTCCTGGCTAGAATTAACATTGACTGGGAGGATCTGGGATGGGAGAGGGATATTGCAAAGGAGAGAAACACAGAACTAGGGAGATGAATGGCAGAGGTGGAACAGGAACTGCTTGTTGACATCAAACCTAGCTTCAACCTACAGCCCAAGTTTTTTTAATGGGTGACCCTTGATAAACAGAAAACCCCTACAGCAATTACTTCTTCACCTCTAATGTGTGATATAATACCATCTACCCATTTTAAGGTGTGCAAAGAATATGAGAATGTTAACATTCATAGTAAAGCTTGAGCGATCATAGCCTGGTGTGGTGGCGCACGCTTGTAATCCCAGTACTTGGGAGGCTGAGACAGGAAGATCCGGGTTTGCAGCCAGCCTCACCTACTTAGTGAAGCCTTCCACAACTTAGCGAGACCCTGTTTCAAAATAAAGAATAAAAAATAGGGCTGGGGGTGTAGCTTGGAGATAGAATGCTCCTGGATTCAATCCCCAGTCCCGCAAAAGAAAAAAAAAAAAAAAAAGAAGCTTGAGTAATCAAATATGACTGTGCACAGGGCTGGCTTTCCCTGATTGGACACGCTGCCTGCTACAATAGTGAAATGCTTTCGTACAGCTGACAAATACTCAGCTTTGCATTTCCTGCATATCCGCTACAACTTCAGGCTCTACCAATTGCTCAGTGCCCAGGTTGTCCTCACTATTATCTTTAGAAGACCCTTGCTCATAGATCCTAAGCTCTGTGAGAGTCATTTGGGGACATGAACACCTTAGAGAGGGTCAGCTAAAGATTCAAGCAATAAACCCCAGGATAAGACCCCTGCAGACAGACAACAGCAGAGGCACAGTGGTGAGAGCCCTAGTCCTTCTCTTGCTGTTCTGCCTCCTATTTCCTGGGACTCCTTAGCTTGGCTCCATTGCTCCTTGGAGAGACTGGAAGTGCTGGTATCTTTTCAAGTTGCAAAGTGACAAGGTCTCAGATGCCAAAGCATCTCTACGGTTGAAGGAGGCCGACATTCGCCCAGAGCTAAGGAAGACACAGGCTCTGGCCTCAGGAGAGTTGGGAGATGCTTTTCCTGTGGAGTGTGCCTGTTGGTGACTTCCCCACTGTCTTGTCCTGGCAGCATTTTTGTGCTATTTAATCAGCGCCCTGGGCATCACCGCCGGAGCTCATCGCCTGTGGAGTCACCGCACTTACAAAGCGCGGCTGCCCCTGCGGCTCTTCCTGATCGTCGCCAACACCATGGCGTTCCAGGTAGGAAGCTGGCACCACTCAGCTCTCTTGTCTCTAACCTGCTGAGGATCCGGGATAAACTGGAGGGGATAGGTACCTAGAGAGGGGCCCCAGCAGGACAGCCATTGTGCTTTCCAGTCTCCTGTGGTCACCTCAAGTGTGGGTTCAGTGTGTAGGTCCATCAGACATGGGTTGCTTCAGGGTCCTGGGACAGGAAACAGCGAGTAAGTAGGAAAGACTTTCAAAGTACAGGGTCACTTTCACCCCAAGGTCCCTGTGTTCTCACACTGTGGCTATTGTGGTCCTTCATTACAAGGGGCTGTGTCCTGGTCAGACGGTGAACAATAAACTTGTGCTTTAAGATTATCCTCAACTGGGCGTGGTGGTGCACGCTTGTAATCCCGGGATTTGGAAGACTGAAACAGGAGGATCATGGTTCGTGGACAGTCTAAGCTACTCAGTGAGGCCCTTTGCAACTTAGTGAGACCCAGTTTCAAAAAAAAAAAAATCAAGAATAAAAATAGGGTTGGGGGTGTAGCTCAGAGGCAGAATGCCCCTGGGTTCCATTCCCAGTACCACAAAAAAAAAAAAAAAAGATTATCCTCAGCAGGGTGTGGTGGTGCATGCTTGTAATCCCAGCATTTGGGAGGCTGAGACAGGAGGATTGCAGTTAGTGGACAGCCTCAGCTACTTAGTGAGGCCCTTTGCAACCCAGTGAGACCCTGTTTCAAAATAAAGACTAAAATATAGGGCTGGGGGTGTAGATTGGAGGTAGAATGCCCCTGGGTTCCACCCCCAGTACCACACACACACAAAAAAAAAAAGATTATTCTCAGGGCCCATCACTGTTTGTTTGCAATTTATGTCACACACACTTAGCAACTTTATTTTAAGTAATTAAAGCAAACACTTATATAGCACTGACTGTGTGCCCAGCACTGTGCTCATACTTGACATAGCTTAACTCATTAAATCTTCAGCAGCATCTTAGGGTGAAGGCCCTGTTATTATCCCCAATTTGCAGATGAGGAAATGAAGCCCCTGAGAGGTTCTCTTGGGCAACCTTCTGGTCCTTTCTGGAGTAGCCATGCTGGCTAAATCAACTATTGAGGTTGGTTGCGGTACAGACATAATGGAGGGTGTTGGGGAATTGGAACTATGCAGTCACGGCAGTGGGCACAGGATAGCCTGTGGTGTGGGGCTTGGCCTGCAGAAAGAAGGAAGCAAAACCAGGTAAGTCCCCATTGTTTGGGCTATGTCTGGAGTGCTTTCCACAGTGGTAAAACCATTTCTTCCCTAGCAGCTTAAACCTTGAAGGCTCCTGATGTGCTTGTGGGTTGAAGGGAAGAAGAGGCACTGATATATTCTTAAAGGGATGGAAAGAGTCCACGACAAGCCCACAAGCTCTTTGGAAATGTGGTCTAGTCATGAGTTTTATGCTGAGCTTGTCATTGAATGGAGTGAACCATTACTAGTGAAGCCATCAGGATAGAGGTTTCTGCAGATTTATCCATGGCCTAGGACCCAAGACCCCCTGCTTCAAAAAATCCGTGCCCTCAGATTAGGCACCCGTGAGGGCCCCGTCCCTCACTCCTTGCTTGCAGAGTTGCAGTGCTCTGCACTCTCCCACCTGTCCCTTTAAGAAGCCTCTGCGCTGGCCTGTGGCCTGTGGCTGCCAGTTGCTTTTCCTTGTAAGCTTCAGGACAGGTGTGCAGAGCAGGACAGTCACCCTCCTCCCCCAATACACACACACGCACACACACAGACACACACACACACACACACACACACACACACACACACACACGCCAGACTCCTGGGGACTCTGAGGTGGTGCCGAGAGCCCGGGGCCCTCAGGACATCGGCGCTGCGCTTCTCACAGGAGGGCTCCATTCTCAGGCCTGCCTTCCTCTCTGTCTCTCCAGAACGATGTCTATGAGTGGGCCCGAGATCACCGCACTCACCACAAGTTCACAGAAACAGACGCCGACCCGCACAACTCCCGACGTGGCTTCTTCTTCTCCCACGTGGGCTGGCTGCTTGTGCGCAAACACCCAGCTGTCAAAGAGAAGGGGGGCTCGCTGAACCTGTCTGACCTCAAGGCTGAGAAACTGGTGATGTTCCAGAGGAGGTGAGTGAAGGGCGGATGGGGCTGGGATGTGGCCCTGGCCACCTGAGATTGAGCCCCCTATAGTCACTTATAAAATAAGACCTGTGAATTTATTGGGTTTGTAGCTTCAAAATCATTAAAAAAAATATATTAGCCAGGTGTGGTGACACGTGTTTGTAATCCCAGTAGTTGGGAGGCCGAGACAAGAGGATTGCAGGTTCACAGCCAGCCTTAGCAATTTAGTGAGGCCCTCTACAACTTAGTGGGATCCTGTTTCAAATAAAAGAATGAGTAGAAAATGGGGGCTAGAGGTCCAACTTGGAGGTAGAATGCACTTGAGTTCAATCCCCAGTACTGAAAACAAAAACAAAAAAACCAAAACAATATTTACCATCCCACAGGTCCCCAATTATAACTTAGTATTCTGTCCCTTTTCTTATATCCTGAGGATTGAACCTGGAGGCTTTCTACCTCCGATCCAACCCCCCCAGCCCTTTTTTTTTTTTAATTTGCAAACAGAGCCTCACTAAGTTGTGGAGGCTGTCCTTAACCCTACATTCCTCCTATCTCAGCCTCCACATACAGGATTACAGGCATGTATTGCCATGCTCTATTTCCTGTCTCTCTGAGATTTCTTGCTTTCTTTTTTCCTTTTGAGGGTAGTGGGGGTTAAACACAGGGCTTCAAGCATGCTCATAAATGCTCTACCACTGGACTATATACACCTCCAGCACCTCTCTAAACCATCTTAATGAAAACTATTATTAAATGCAACAAATATTGGAATCCACCAATGGAAACAGACAGGGACAGTGACCAACTGTGAACAGGGACACAAAGGGTAAGGTATTTAGAACATTCCAGAAACAAAGTTCTGCTCAAAGCATAGAGTAAGACAGGAAAAGGATGAGACAGGAAAAAGACTGCAGACTGACACCATTCCTGTAGAGTCCTAGACACAGGCGTAGGATTTTATTCAGTTGGCAACATGGAACCACTAGTGTTTCCTCTGCAGCAGCGTGGCTCGGTCACAGGCGAGCTTCAGAGGGGCCGCCCTAGGACGTCACGCTGAAGGGACACGAGGCAGGGACACGGGTTCGACAGCAGGCGGGACCCAGGCTGGGGAAGCAGAGCCAGGACTGGAGGCAGGGGAGCAGGGACATGCGAGTCACAAACATGGCTGCTGTGGGACACGGCAGTCAGCTCCCTCGCACAGTCGGGGCCTGGTGTGCACGAGAGTGAGGAGTGACAGGGCCTCCCTCGGGAAGGACAGACCTGCAGGATCAAGGACACGCAGTGTGGCTCCTGAGGGGAAAGCGGGCAAAGAGTCTGGGGGTCGCTGGGAGTGGAGGCCAGGCCCCTCACATGGACTGTGTCAAGACCCTGATGGGCGAGTTAAAGGAGCCCGAAGGCAGATGGGCACGAGCCCAGGCAGCAGAGCTTGGCTGATGAGGCTGAGATTTGACCCTCATCAACACATCCTTATGGTCATGAAAATGACCAATGGATTTCATGTCAAGAGACAGGTTTCCCAACCCTCACTTCATTGGTCCCTAGCAGGGTGACCCTGGAAGTCACTCGAAGCATCCACACTGCCTCATCTAAAGAGTGAGGTAAAGTTATGTGCTCACCAGTTTTCCACGCCATTTCCTCATGCTGGCATTGCCACTCTGTGCTTAGAGTGTAGAAGGAAAGGCCCAGCCGGCCCAGCGAGAGTGCGCGGTCCAGGGAGGTGTGTGAGTCCCCTCCCCGCAGACTCTCTGTCGTCTCCCACGTAGGTACTACAAGCCCGCTGTCCTGCTGATGTGCTTCATCCTGCCCACCCTGGTGCCCTGGCACTTTTGGGGTGAGACCTTTCTGCACAGCTTGTACGTTGCCACCTTCCTGCGCTATGCTATAGTGGTCAACGCCACCTGGCTGGTGAACAGCGCTGCCCACCTCTACGGGTATCGCCCTTACGACAAGAACATTGCCTCTCGGGAGAACATCCTGGTATCTCTGGGAGCTGTGGGTAAGTCTCCAGGCCCTGACATGACCACAGCTAGTGGTTTTCTGATTAGGATATTGAGTTAGCAGCAAGAGGAACCTGAATGACCTGTTTTTATCCCCACTCTGTATTTCAGGTTTTTTTTTTTTTTTTCACTATTAAGCTAGGGGCAGCCGGACGTAGTGGTGCACGCTTGTAATCCCCGCGCTTGGGAGGCTGAGACAGGAGGATTGCACGGGTTCGAAGCCAGCCTCAGCTACTTAGTGAGGCTTTCAGCAACTTAGTGAGACCCTGTTTCCAAATAAAATATAAAAAAGGTCTGGGAGTATAGCCCAGAGGTAGAAAACCTCTGGGTTCCAACTCCAGAACCACACACACACACACACACACACACACACACACACACAAAAGACGAAGGGCAACTTATTGGTAAACCCTTATGACAGTGAGGCAACACTCTTAGGTAGAATGGAAAGGGAGAAAAACAGTACTGCGTTTGACTTCTAGTTCCTATGGATGCTTCTCTAACGAACTCTTTGGGGTTTACCTTTCTTTTTCTTTTTTCTTTTTTTTTTTCTTTTTTTTTTTTTTGCCGGTCTGGGGATGGAACTCAGGGGCATTTGACCCCCGAGCTATACCCCTACCCTATTTTTTATTCTTTATTTTATTTTATTTTTTGGTGGTACTGGGGTTCCTGGAAACCCTTCTACCTACGGGCTACACTCCCAGACCTATTTTTATACTTTTATTTTATTTATTTATTTATTTTGGTGGTACTGGGGGTGGAAACCAGAGACTTTCTACCTTCGGGCTATCCTCCCAGACCTATTTTATACTTTATTTGGAAACAGAGCCTCACTGAGTAGCTGAGGCTGGCTTCGAACCTGTGCGATCCTCCTGTCTCAGCCTCCCAAGTGCAGGGATTACAAGCGTGCACCATCACGCCTGGCTTATACTTTTTTTTTAATTTGGAAACAGGGTCTGTTAAGCCAGTGTGGCTGGCTTTGAACCTGCGCGATCCTCCTG
This sequence comes from Muscardinus avellanarius, assembly GCF_963383645.1. NCBI lineage: Eukaryota > Metazoa > Chordata > Mammalia > Rodentia > Gliridae > Muscardinus > Muscardinus avellanarius. The sequence goes on from NC_137789.1 coordinate 132,827,056, forward strand.
TCTCCGCCTCCCAAGCGCGGGGATTACAAGCAAGCACCACCACGCCCGGCTTTTATTCTTTATTTTGAGACAGGGTCTCACTAAATTGTGGAGGGCCTCACCAAGTAGCCGAGGCTGTCCGTGAACAGTGATCCTCCGGTCTCAGCCTCTCAAGTACTGGGTGTATGAGCCTGCGCCACCATGCCCAGCTTCGAATTGCATTTTAAATCTAGCTCCTATAGATGTCACGAGTGCTTACTCAGAATCTTTCTGTTTGGAAATAGAATCCTCCATCAACACCCTTAGCCTTGGTGTTCTACCCCCTACACCCAGTGGAGGAGGGATCCGTACCTTGAGATGCGCTAATTAGAGTCATTTACTTGGCAGGACTTTCTTCACTAGCTTGTTATTCATAGCATGTCTGCCCCATCTGGGGATATTTATCTACAAAAGGTGCAACAGCCTCTCTGATCAGCTATTCTTTGCCCAGGTCCAATAAAGGTGAGTGTTGTTAGTGTTGGAAGCTGTTCAGAATGAAGAGTCTTGCCAAGAGTTGGTAAATACTTCATTCATTACAGAAATCACCCTGAACCCCAAATTTCTTTATTTTCTACTCTACCTCAGTAAAATGCTTGATGTTTGTCCCAAGAGTTCTTAGAAACTCAGAGGTTGGGGTGAATCTGTTTGAAACCAAGAGCATTCTACCTCTGAGCTACACCCCCAACCCTATTTTTTAATTTTTTATTTTGAAGCAGGATCTCACTAAGTTGCAGAGGGCTTCACTAAATTGCTGAGGCTGGCCGTGAACCTGCAGTCCTTCTCTTTCAGCCTCCCAAGTACTGGGATTACAAGCATGCGCTACCATGCTCAGCTTCAGATGGTTTCAATTTTATCAACACGTCCCTCATCCCCAAATCAAAACTCAGAATTGGAAGCCAGAGCAGCCCACCTGACTCTACTGCTGTGAGGGAACACCTGGACCTTTCCTGGGGGTTGGCTGCTGTGCCGTGAGGGGCCACAGTGCGCTGGGGAAGGGGTGCTACTTACTCACCTTTGCAGGAAGCACAGCCACAGCTCTCCCTCTGCACTCCATTCCATCACAAGCACAGAGGCTCAGCGCCTGTAGTCTCAGGCCAGGATTTACTAAAGCCTCAGTATTTTCCAAAGCAAAATCTTTTCTCAGTGGAACCAACTCTTTTCTTTCTCTCCTCTCTCCTCTCTCCTCTCTCCTCTCTCCTCTCTCCTCTCTCCTCTCTCCTCTCTCCTCTCTCCTCTCTCCTCTCTCCTCTCTCCTCTCTCCTCTCTCCTCTCTCCTCTCTCCTCTCTCCTCTCTCCTCTCTCCTCTCTCCTCTCTCCTCTCTCCTCTCTCCTCTCTCCTCTCTCCTCTCTCCTCTCTCCTCTCTCCTCTCTCCTCTCTCCTCTCTCCTCTCTCCTCTCTCCTCTCTCCTCTCTCCTCTCTCCTCTCTCTCTCTCTCTCTCTCTCTCTCTCTCTCTCTCTCTCTCTCTCTCTTATCCACCAAAGAAAACTTGCTATCACAAAGACTCCCAGGCATCTATGGGTGAACAAGGCCTCTTAACCCATTGCTTAAGATGCCTGTAAGAGCATCAGTTTGCTTTAGAGTAGACGACACAGGGTTCATCTGTTCATTCAACAACAGCAGGTTTCTCTGAAGTTTGAACTACCATGCTGGAAGTAGGTGTGTAAAGATCAGGAAGGAAGCTGTCACTGAGCTCCCTAACTTCTCTCCTTGCTTTTGTTCCAGGCGAGGGCTTCCACAACTACCACCACGCCTTCCCCTATGACTACTCCACCAGTGAGTACCGCTGGCACATCAACGTCACCACCTTCTTCATCGACTGCATGGCGGCCCTCGGTCTGGCTTATGACAGGAAGAAGGTGTCCAAGGCGGCCGTCTTGGCCAGGGTTAAGAGAACTGGAGATGGAAGCTACAAGAGTGCCTGAGTTGGGGCTGTCCAGTTTCTTTCCCAAAAGCCAGCTGCGCAGAGATTTAACATTCTGTTAATTAATTACTGAATAATGCTACCTGGATGCTAAAGGTGATGATGTTAACCCATTCTGGTACAGTATTCTTTTTAAGAATTTGATTTGATTCTTTTTAAGCTTTGATAACTTTTTGAGGTAATGCGTATTTTAGTTAGCTAGATTTAACCACTCCACAATATACATATTTCCAAACATGTTATACATGATAAATGCATACAATTTTGTGTGTCCGTTTTTTAATATAACTAATAAATTCTTAAAAAAGTATTGAAAGGAAACAACTCACTATTATGCTAAGCACATATACTTATTTCTTCTCTTATATTCTCTCTTGTTTCCATTGTACTTTGCTTTGTTTCTGTCGCATTCTTTTCTCTTCTTTATCGTAGCTTCCCACAGAGCTGGTCAGCCATGGGTCTGTATCTGCTTTCCAAAGTCTAGACATCACTTCAAATGTCTAAACATAATGATCTTTGCTCCATATAACTCTTATCTTGATCTCTCCTGAGATTAAAGGGTAGGTGGTTCAACCTAGAACTATAATAAAACCTTCTAGGAAGCCCCCGACCATAATCTTCAATCCAGGCTTTGCAAGATGGAATGGGGGGAAAAATTATATATATATGCAAAGCACACAGCTTGGAAAGCAGGCAGATTGGCAGGAAAGAGAGTTAGCATGCATGGTGTGATTCATAAGTAAGGATGGTGTAGAAGGGGGAAAAGAGAAGGAATAGGAAGCTCTTGCAGAGACCAGACTGTGCCTCAAAAAGACAGCGGGCCCCTCCACACGGCACGCTTCCTGTCCATCTGACTTGGAGTTGTAGAGCTTGGTGATGCTGGAAAACAAAAGTGAATTCATGATGAGCACAAAGAAGCGTGCCTCTGTAGTAAAAGTGTTCTCTCCTGGAAAAGGATTTTGTTCTTTGTTAGTAACAAGGTGTCTGATGTTGTTGAAGTCTTCAGGTTAAGTGTGTCCGGAATCGGTGACGCTGCAGCTCATAGAGTTTTCAGGAGTCCACGCAATGTTCATCCAATCTTAATCTTTCTGCTGCGCCATCTTCCCAGGATCTCGATGGCATTTGCAAATGTCCAAAATTGAGAGGATTTTAGCAGGTCGAATTAGGCCAATCAAAATGTGTAGACAGCTGGGCGTGGTGGCGCGCACTTTTAATCCCAGTATCTGGGAGGCTGAGACAGGAGGATCACAGGTTTAAAAACAGCCTCAGCAACATAGCAAGGCTCTCAGAAACCTAGTGAGACCCTGTTTCCAAATAAAGAAATAAAGATTGTGCTGGGGGTGTAGCTTGGAGGTACAATGCCTCTAGCTTCAATCTCCAGTAGCAAAAAAAAAAAATGTGTAGACAATGAGCTGGGCGTGGTGGTGCACACTTGTAATCCCAGTACTTGGGAGGCTGAGACAGGAAGGTCAGGAAGGTTCGTAGCCAGCCTCAGCTACTTAGTAAGGTTCTTAGCAACTTAGTGAGACCCTGTTTCCAAATAAAATATAAAAATAGGTCTGAGAGTGTAGCGTGGAGGTAGAAAGCCCCTGAGTTCCAACCCCAGTACCACAAAAAAAAAATGTGTAGACATAAAATCATGAACATGAAAATATATATATTTAACTTAGATATTTTCCTCTAAAAAAAAAAAGAAATGCTAAAGAAATTTGAAGGGGAATAAAGAATGATCTGGGTTGCGTATTCATCCCAGAGCTGGACAGTTGAGGGGCGGTCTCTACAGTTTCTAAGAGATCGCTTTCCAAAGAAAGGGCTTTGGGAAGACATACTGGTATTAGAAGTCACAGAGTAAATCATTATGTGTCCTAATGAGACAAGTCCAATGTTAGCTCCTTTCATTAATCCCAGTATCTTCTTGGGTTGGACTATTTGGGGGACAACGTATAAATTTCTTAACCGCCTGGATTCTAGATTCCTAACCATGCCCTGTGCCCCCCCCTTTTTTTTTTTACCAAAGCTCTCTGTTCCCTGGTGTTTTCTTATTTCTCTAAACAGGCAGTCTTCTGTGTGTAGTGAGGCCCTGCTGTGCAGGCAACTCCCTCTTTTGCTAACAGTGTTCATGGAACTAGTGCTGTGTCTCTTTAGCAAGTAGAGCTGCTTCCACTTTGCTGCGGCCTCCAGATCCTCTCCACCTCCACCCCTGTGAGTGGTCCCCATGCTGATGGCTTTAGACGAGGATTAAAAACACTTCTAAAACATCCTAGGCTAAGAGAAGCTCTCTTTCATGAGGCACAGCCAGTGCAAATGCTCGTGGTGTGCCAGGGAGCAAAAGATGGTTCATTGTCAGGCCTTTCTGTCTGAGTCAGAACAGAGAGCATGCTCAGTGCCCCTTTGAGTGTTCAGCAATGTGGCCTGGGCTGATTAGTGCATGCAGTTGTCAGTGTGATGCTTTTAGGAGGAGGAAGAGGAAGAAAACTATTCTGCTGGAAAATGCAAGAAGTAAGAGAAAATTCTCAAGTACCTTACATTGAAAGGAGGCCCCAACCTGGAGCCAGTGTCTGCTGCAAAGCTTGAGCTGATGCACTTGGAATCTGAGAGTCCATGAACTTTGCTGACTTTGTCTAGATTTTGAGAAACTAGGACCTCTCCTGTCCTGTTCCTCAGTCATCATTGCAGAGCCTGGCTCTGCTCTGTTAGGACTGTCAGTGTACAATACCAAATGCTCCGTCCACTGTTGAGGCCCAGTGGCAGGAGGGAGCAGGGCCTGCCTTGTTAATGAATGGAGCCTGCAGGGCACCGCTTGCATGTAGACGGCCTTGTCTTTGAGATGTTCATTAAAGCAGAATGGAAGATCACTGTAGATCAGCTCTGCGGACTTGGGTGCCTATCCCTGGAAATGTCATCTGGGTGGTTTTAGTTCTATAGGTCATCAGATGCCTGGTTCATAATATATAAAGAATAAGCTCGACTTTCTCTTTTAAATCTGTTCCATAGATCTGGTCCATGCATGTCCCTAGGTAAATGGGGATGGTACCCAACGGCTCCAGTGTATATGTGGGTGTGTAGGTCAGGACCTGCCAGTTGAGGAAGGACCCCTTTTAGGTAAGGTTCAAAGCCTCAGATGACCCAATAATGAGAAACTCTGACCTTATGAAGAGTGAATTTCTAACGGTCCTTGCTTTGTGGACATCCTGGCAACTGATCTGGGTGCCTTACCCCTTTTCTAGTCTGTGTTGCATGTGAACCTCCCTCCCTCCCTCTCAGCAGCCCTTTACTCTCTGAGACTCTGCAGTGGTGGCAGGTATCAACGGGAGCCTGGAAAACCATTAGCACCGGGATCTGCAGGTTCCTTTTTATGCTTCATTTTGGAAACTTTTCATAGGAATGTTTTTGTTAAGTGCTCAACTTCAATGGAGGGTGGAAGTAGTTGGAATGTATTCATTTTATTATTTTTTTTAAACATGAAACAATGGTGGTAGCACTTGAAAGATTTCTCTATGGTTTACTGGTATCCTGAGTATAGTTCCTGTATAAGTAGTTCAAATGGGTTAGGTTGAAAGGGAACCAAAGCAAGGTAACTAGTATGCTGGTGGCTAAGGTCTGGGTCTCTCCTACCACTGTGCCATTGACTTGCTATGTGACCCTAATTGTGTGTGTGTATGTGTGTGGTACCCAGGGGCATATTTCCTCTGAGATACACCCCTAGCCCTATTTTTGTTTTAGAACAGGGTCTTGCTGTGTTTCTAAGGACCTCTCTAAGCTGCTGAGACTGGCCTGGAACCTGCAATCCTCCTGTCTCAGCTTCCTAAGTACTGGGATTATAGGCATATGTCAGTATGCCTGACTGTGATTCTGATTTTTAAAATGAACCCACTCCTAAGATAAGGTCATTAATCCATTGAGAACCCTCCCAAGCGAATCGTCTCTTGAAAGTTCCTCCTCACAATCTGTTGCACTGGGAATTGAGGTTTCAACATGTAAACTTTGAGTGGGGGTGGAGGCACACTGAAACCACCACATTGGGCAAGTTGCTTGACGATAATGTGCCTTACTTTTCCTTCTGTGAAAAAGGGGCAATAATACTGACCTACCTCAAAGGGCAGTTTTGAGGTATTACTAAAGCTTTTTGTGGGGTGGGAGGTCTGGGGAGGGAACCCAGAGGCATTTGACCTCCAAGCTAGACCCCCTGCCCAATTTTTATTCTTTATTTTGAAACAGGGTCTCACAGAGTTGTGGAGGGCCTCACTAAGTAGCTGAGGCTGTCCGCGAACCACGGTCCTCCGTCTCAGCCTCCCAAATGCTGGGATTACAAGTGTGCGCCACCACGCCTGGCTTGACTAAAACGTTTTATTAAGCATTTTGGGATCCTCAGCAGAGGAATCCTAATGTCCTGGAGACTCATAGTAGCAGTGTCCACCGTGAACTTGACACACCGTATGTCCTGGAGGCCATCATGAGTCTACATGGTTCTCTCAAGAGATCGAATGCGTCCATTGGAGGAGTGGTGTGGAACTAGTCAGATGAAATTTGAGAATGAATACTCATTGCCATGGAAATGTATGCAGGATGCCTTTTCCTGGCTTGGATGGGATTTTCTCCCTTTTATGTGGCCTATTAGTTGTGACCTAAGCATAATTTTGGAATAATTTCTACTAATATCAACTCTGAAACTAGATGTACTGATTTGAAATTGTGTTTGTTCCTAATAAAAGTGAAATTAATATGATGGCATTGTGTCTTGGAGTTTTTTGGCTGTGACATAATCTCCTGGGACCCATCTCTGTGTTCTATACTGTACATGTGACCTACACCTTTAAGAGTAAAAAAAAAAAAAAAAAAAAAAAAAAAAAAAAAGTAGAAGCCACAAGGGTTGAGTCATACCCTAGTAACCTGCTCTGTCTTCCTAAGGCTAACTTGAGGTTAAATACTGAAGAACAGGAAACCCAGAGTCATTAAATCAAAGGCATTACTGCATTTAATGACATTAACTCAAAGGCATTACTACATTTGAGGGCCTGGGACCTCCCTGTCCTTTTCCTCAGTTACCAGTGCAGAGCCTAGCTCTGCTCTGTTTGGGTTGGCAGCGTACCATGCCAACTTGTCCTGAGGAAATGCCCAGTATCCACAAAAGTCACATGATCACATATACCCCAAGATTGAGATCCTGGGACCAGCCAAGAGCAGCAGCACAGCACTGTCTGGAAGAGTAGTTCTTTTCTTTGCAATCCTGGCTGGACAGTCCAGGTCGTTCCTGCCTCCCAAATGTCCTTGCCTCCAGAGGATGGCGGGCTTCCCAGAGCACTGAAGCACAATGTCAGAAAGAAAAAAGCTGATCCAAGAGAAGGTCAGTGAGTTCCTGGAGTAGGGAGGGCTTCATGATCAGAAGGCAGGAAAAAATGACCTGATTTTGTTATTTTTACCACTTTGAGAACTCAGCTGTGTAAAAGAGAGGGCAGGATGTTTACTATGTGTAGATGCTCCATATTCCAGCAGGAGCCTCCCTGACCAACACAGGCTTCTATGAGCTCTGAGAACCCGTTCCGCCAGTTCACCTCACTTTCTGGTCTAAGGTTCTCCTGGCCTTGCACCCTCACAGTCATTATGGAGTAGCATTCACACTGATTCCCAGAGGCCCAAACCAAAGGTCGTGCACACTGAGACTTTGCCAGACCTTAAGAACTTAAGTTGATGGTGATATTACTTGGCTTTCTATTGTGTGAGTGTGAGTGTGTGTGTGTGTGTGTGTGTGTGTGTGTGTGGTGTTGGGGATTGAACTCAGGGGCATTCTACTTCCGAGATACACACCGAGCCTGATTTTTTTTATTCTTTATTTTGAAACAAGGCCTCGCTATGTTGTGGGGGGCCTCACTAAGTAGTTGAGGCTGGCCATGAACTTGCGATCCTCCTGTCTCCGCCTCCCAAGTACTGGGATTACAAGTATGCGCCACCACGCCTGGCTGGCTTTCTATCTTGAGCCCATTTTCTTTTCATTTTGTTTCCAATGTTGAGGCCAGAATGTTTTTCAGCTGTCCTGTAACTGTACTTACCCTTTCACATCTCTACTTTGCTTCCCATGCAGGGGACTGCCCTCACACCTCTTCCCCACCCCCTTATTTCCTCTTCCACACCCGGCTGTCCTCCCTCCCACTGAACACGCCTACAGTGTTTCCTCCAGAGATTTGTATTTATTTTGTCTATTTCTTTCACCCTGGGAGCCATTCTCTTACTTTTATCTACAGATGCCCCACAAAAAAAAAAAAAATAAGAAAAGGGAGAGATCTTGGAGCTCAAAAGAGCTGAGGGATGAGTGTGGATTTCTCTCTGAGGGTGGGATGCAGAGTGAGAAATGCTCTGGGGTGGGGGGCTGTGAACTCTGCTTTTGACATTTTTTTTTTTTTTTTTTTGGTGGTACTGGGGTTCCTGGAAGCCCTTGTACCTCCGGGCTACACTCCCAGACCTATTTTATACTTTTTTATTTTTGGAAACAGGGTCTCTTAAGCCAGCGGGGCTGGTTTCGAACCTGCGCGATCCTCCTGTCTCCGCCTCCCAAGTGCAGGGATTACAAGCGTGCGCCACCACGCCCGGCTGCTTTTGACATATTTTAATATGGAAAGGGATAAAGAGATTAAGGGTCCTGTTTAGAAACCAAAATTTAACCATAGTACAAAAGGACAAAAAGATGGTTTAAGATAGGAATAGAATTCCTATGCCCAATGGTTTTCCATTTTCCCCCTCTCTCATAGAAGAAGAACCGAACCAGGAAGTCCCCAAAATATCTGCCAGAACAAAAGAAGTATGAGACACCTAGATCAAAGAGAAAGAAACACAACTATTTGTATTCGCAGATGGCATGATCTGAATATCAAATATACTAAAGAATATATACAAATATGCAACTTTTACTGAAGTTAATAAATAAATGAGTTCAGCAAGGTTATCAGATATAATAGCAACATAAAAAAGTATTTCTGTAAACTAGAAAAATAATAAAATTCAAATTATAGAAAGACTTCCATTTATGACAGCATCAGAAAGGACAAAGTGGAGCCGGGCGTGGTGGCGCAGGCTTGTCATCCCAGTGCTCGGGAGGCTGAGACCGGAGGACATGAGTTCACAGACAGCCTCAGCTACTTAGTGAGGCCCTCTGCAACTCAGTGAGATCCTGTTACAAAATAAAGAAGAAAAAATAGGGCTGGGGGTGTAGCTTGGAGGTAGAATGCCCCTGGTTCCATCCTCAGTACTGCAAAAAAAAAAATGTATTAGTGCAGAATTGTAGGGAGCCAGGCAATGATATATGCTAGATATGCCAGGTATGAGATAGTGGCCCAAAAGTAGACACAACCTAAGTGTCCATCATAGATGAATAGAAACTGGGCATGGGGGTGCATCCTTGTAATCCCAGTACTTGGGAGCCTGAGACAGGATCACAGGTTCGAAGCCAGCCTCAGAAACCTAGTGAGGCCCTCTGCAATTTAGTGAGAACTTACTTCAAAATAAAAAATCAGCCAGGGGTGGTGGTGCATGTCTTGTTTGCATGATGCTAAAAATATACTAAAAACAGCCGGGCGTGGTGGCGCATGCTAGTAATCCCAGCGCTTGGTAGGCTGAGACAGGAGGATGGCACAGGTTTGAAGCCAGCCTCAGCTACTGAGTGAGGCTCTCAGTAATTTAGTGAAACCCTTTTTCCAAATAAAGTATAAAATAGGGCTGGGAGTATAGTCCAGATGTAAAAAAGTACACACACTGGATTATACAATGGTAAGGGTGATTTTGTGGTATATTTAATTGTATCTCAATGGGGAAAAAACATGAGAAACAAATGTCCTGTATTTTATTCCTACTATTTGTTTTAGCTGAGATTTAAACCCAAATTTAAGGAGGCACTGATTAAAGTATTTGATTAAAGGAGGCACTTCATATTCTCTTAATTATACAGTTGAATGGTCTCCAGTCTCAAACTTTAAGGAGACAAATAGTAGCCACATGACAAAAGGCAGCTGTTAAAAAAATGGAATGAACAATTTTCCCCTACCAAATTACCCTAGTTAGAAGAATGCAAGTCCCATCGGCTCCATTAGTGAAAAGAATATATATGCCATGGCACAAACATAAATTGGACTTTTTTCGGCGTGGGGAATCCGAGTTCTCAGCCTACAAGGATGGAGGCACAATGGTAATAACAGCAACATTGCTATAGACAGGCTCTCCACTGACAGTGGACAGTGACTTCATCTCACGGTACTAGGAGCAGGTGCTGTTACTGCCTGATTTTGACCCACGAGGAGGCCAAGTGCTCCTGCACAGCAGCTGAGGGGTGAGTAGTGGCCCTGTGCTCTGGCTCCAGGTCGGTGACCTCACCTGCTGGCTCTCCTGGGGTGAAGGAGACAGGCCTGAGTCTCTCTTATACACAAGTACCTGCTGATGATAGCTGAACTCAGGCACAAACTGCACAAGCCTTCTGAGTTTCAGAAGAAACCAACTCACTCCACCTCCTGACCCATCTTCACAAGGAGCCACACCCAAGTTTTAAGCCTCCTCTCCATCCTGAAAGTGGATCTGACCTTTCCTCTCTGCTTTTCCGACCATGCTCCACCCTCCCGTGAAGTTCTGAGCTCCTCCAGGGCATCTTTCTTAATTGGAAATGTCTCTCTGCATTGAAACAATCAGTACTCAGCACAATGATTGAAAGATCTCCTGTCTTCCTTTAAGTTCTGTCTCTGCTACAAACCACAGGAGTCCTGTCCTATGACCTGCAGTTTACTTTCTATGGCACAAGCAAAGAGCAGGTTCTTTTTTTTTTTTTTTTTTTTTTTTTTTTTTGCGGTACTGGTGACGGAACCCAGGGGCGTTCTACCTCCAAGCTACACCCCCAGCCCTATTTCCTATTTTTTTTATTTTGAAACAAGGTCTCACTGAATTGCAAAGAGCCTCACTAAGTAGCTGAGATTGGCTGCGAACCACAATCCTCCTGTCTCAACCTCCCAAATGCTGGGATTAAAAGCGTGCACCACCATGCCTGGCTAAAGAGCAGGTTCTTGAACCTTGACTTTGGGGCAAAGCCCTAGACGCAGGCTCCAGCAACTTGAGTTATATACCTAGGATGCTGGCGCCAAAACTCTGCCTGTTTGGCAACTCCTGTCTGCCCACCCCTACTGTCCTGCCCGGCGTGCCACCCTCTGACTACAAAGTGCTCACAAAGGGGCAGTGTGTGCTGTGCTGACTCATGGTGGTTCTGGGACCAGAAAAATACTTACTCAGAACCAAAGGAGCTTTTACTGTCTATGCCATTTTTCATAGCAAAGAGTGAGTTAGCCAGAGGTGGGCCAAACCCAGACTTTGAAAAACCTTGTGAACGACTAGAAGGAATGAGGGGAAAGAGGCGAGTGAATGTGAAAGGCAGCAGGCCCAGGGTTGGTGGTGGATTTATTTTTACTCCTGTCAAAGAATTCTGGTTGGCAGAAGGATCCCCCTTTCAGTTTGTTTGTCCATTTTGGAGATACACACATTTTATTTGAAATTCACTCAATGTCAACGTAACCATTTTAAGTAAATGATGCTGTGGCGTTTAGTACCTTCATGATGTTGTGCAGCCAGCACCTCTAGTTCCTAAACACTGTCATTACTCCTGCCTGGCCTGGTGGCACAGGCTTGTAATCCCAGTACTTGAGAGGCAGACACAGGAGGATTGCAGGTTTATGATGAGCAACGTGCTGAGGCCCTCTGCAATTTAGAGACCTTGTTTCAAAATGCAAAAAGATAAAACAGAGCTGGGAGTGTAGCTCGAAGGTAGAAAGCCCCTGGGTTCAACTCCCAGAGTCACACACTCAGTTCCCATACCATCCAATAGTGACTCGTGACCTCCCTCAGCACTCCACCACAGGCCGCTCCCCCTCCCTCCAGAGCAGAAGGTGGGAGAGGCTGAACCTCCAGTTCAGAGACTACCACCAGGACAAAGCCCCCATTTTGCCTTTTCACAAACAGGTCAGTGTGAGCAAAAGCAAGGGGGCCAGCTGCCAGGTCCCCGGGGTCACGATGGCCCGCCCACCGCACTCATTCCCGAGATTCCACAAAAGCACAGTCCTGGTGACTCCAGCATCACGGTCCTCACCACCATCCTCCACTAAACCCCTAAACAACAGGCGGAGGGTGGAAGGATGCCGCCCTCCTCGGAGGCCGTGAACCCTGCTCAGCCCGCGGCGGCTGCTACACAGCTGCCGCAGAGGGGACCTGGGGGGCGGGGCCCGGCGGAAGCTACGGAAGCCGAGCGGCGCTCTCCGCCCCTCCCACCCGGGTTACTGCGGGTCACAGCCCCGGCTTCCGGGGTTACTCTAGATCAAACAGTACAGAGCCTGAGTCCGCACGGCCAATCAGTGGCCGCCTGGCTAGTGCGCGCGGGCCAATCAGGAGGCGCCGCCGCTGCAGCCCTCGCCGTGCATCCCTCCAGCTGTTGCGGTTCTCCTTGCGCGGCGCCCCTCGCAAGGCTTAAATGCACTGGAAGAGCCGATGGCCTTGCGGAGAGCGGGAACCCTGTGCACTGTGGCCTCGAAAGCTCCCTGGGCGTGGAGGCCATTCCTCCCGGCCGAGGCCTCCCTCTCTGCAGGGAAAAGACCTGAGCCTGAGCCTCCCAGAAGCGCCCCACGGCTACTGCCCGTGTGGGCTGCGGTTCCCAGCTGCCTGTGAGGTGGGGTGGGCCTGGCTCATCTTGATTCTGGTGTGCAGTAGTGCAAACACCTGTCACATGGAGGTGGAGCGCCATGATCACCCAAACAGACTAGTGAATGCGTGATGATAGGGAGAGCCTGCAGTAAAGCAGAGAAGCAGAAAGTGTTCTAGAATGTTCCAGGGTGATGTCAGCGGGCACGAAGGGGAGTGGAAAATGGGAGAGGAGGCTCTGAATTCCAGCCCGGAGCATGTGAACTCCGGAGATCAGATATGTTCAAGCAGGAGAGAAAAATCTCCCAAGTTATTCTGGTGGCAACAGCAGAGCGGAGGGGGCCAGGCTAGGCCGGAAGGTCATATCGATGCCCTGGTACAGCCCAGATGAAGGGCATGGGAACTCCAGTCTGGGTAATGACGGTGCAGAAGGGACGCCTGGCACATTTTAATTGATCGGATCCATGAGGTAGCAGAGGAGAGGAATTGAAGAGGACTGAGGTTTCCTCTCTGAGTGACTACAGAGGAAGCACTTGCACCAACTGAAATAGGCAGTTGTAATAGCAGAAATAAGCAGGGGCCAGGCGTGGTGACACACACTTGTAAGCCCAGTATTTGGGAGGCCGAGACAGAAGGATCATGGATTCATAGCTAGCCTCAGCTACTTAGTGAGGCCCTCCACAACTTAGCGAGGCCCTGTTTCAAAATAAAGAATAAAAAATAAGGCTGGGGGTGTAGCCTGGAGGTAGAATGCCCCTGGGTTCCATCCCCAGTACCGAATGTGTAACCCTGAATTTGATCCCCAGCACCATATAAAAATAAATAAAGAAGTTAATTTGAAGAGTGGGAATTCATAGTTTGAGTGAGCTGCAAGAAGTATGTTTGTGGAAATAATACCTAATAGACTTTTGAGTCAGGATCCAGTGTTGGGAAGAGAATTATGTTAAGTTGGGTCCTGCACTCATGAGACTGTGTCACATGACCTCTGCAGGGCAAGGGAGGGGCTGAAACCCCCACGAGAATTGGGCGTTCCCGCGAATAAACCCTCCTCTCGAGATGCATACCTTGAAAAGGAGAGCCCGCATCCTCAAGCTTCGCGCCCGGGCCCCACAGTGCCTCGCCCTGATCCCCGGGAGAGCCGTGCCATTAAAACTTTACATGCCACGTGTACCGGATCTCTCTCGTGTTTTTCACACTCCGTCGTATGCACATTATTTTTATTTTACTCGCATTTAATTTTTTATTTTACTTATCAAATTAGAGATGAGATAATAGTTTATTTGAAACTAGGTAGAAAGTTGATAACCTCAGAAAAAAATTAAAAGAAGATTCAAGAAAAGGATATTGGAAGTAGCAACAGAACATGTTGCTACTTGCTAGAATGGATCTCAAATTTATTTGTGTTTTTGTTTATATCTAGCTATTTCCCATTTCTTCCTAGTTTTAAGTTGCTCAGGCTGGCCTCAAACCTGTGATCCTCTTGTTTCAGCCCCCCAATATTGGAATTATGCTCACTTTCTTGATAGTTTATTTTGAAGCACAAAAGTATGTAATTTTGATGACTGATATAAGATCATAAGGATTTATACTTAAAGTTTTTTTTTTTTCAGTACTGGGGATTAAACCCAGGGGCATTCTACCTCCAAGCTATACCCTCAGCCCTATATTTTATTCTTTCTCTCTTCTTTCTTTCCTTCTATATATTATTATTATTATTATTATTATTATTATTATTATTACTATTACTATTTTGTGTGGTACTGGGGATGGAACTCAGGGGCTTTCTACCTCCAGGCTACACCCCAACCCTATTTTATACTTTGTTTGGAAACAGGGTCTTACTAAGTTGCCGAGAGCCTCACTAAGTAGCTGAGGCTGGCTTCAAACCTGTGCCATCCTCTGTCTCAGCCTCCCAAGTGCTGGGATTACAAGTTTGCGTCACTATGCCCGGCTATTCTTTATTTTTGAAACAGGGTCTCACTGAGTTGCAGAGGCCTCACTAAGTAGCTGAGGCTGGCTGCAAATCTGTGATCCTCCTATCTCAGCCTCCCAAGTACTGGGATTACAGGCCGGTGCTACCATGCCTGGCAGGAAGTTAATAATTTTAAGAGTTGAAATGGATCGTGAGAACTAAGTGTTTGAGAATCATTGATTTAACATCTTTGAGTCTCAGTTGAATGTATTTGACTTCTCACATCATTGAGTAGCTATAAAGTCAAAAAAGGGGAGATGCATGATCGGAGAGCATAAAGGAAAGCTCTGTTCGAATGTCTCATCATTACTGCCCTGAGTCCTGTGTGTGTACTGTCTGCTCAGGTTTTACAGCATCCTTGAGCTCCTCCTGTTCTCTTCCTGCCACGCAGCTTCTCATTCTAGACACGAAGCAGCTCACCAAGCACTGGTGACCGCCTGGTAGAGCAACAGCAGCGCGGCCTGTGCTTGTGGGAGGCAGTGACTCTGGTGCTTACTCTCTGGCTGCTTGCTGATGTGAACTTGTTAAGCCTGCAGTTCTTTAGCCAAGTCTCAAAGCCTTCCTCACATGAACAATTAAGCCGAGTCTTCCTCATTCTGTTTGTGAAATGATTACTTTGAACAGAGCATAGAGCCAGGTATAGTGCCTATAACTCCAGTATTGGGAGGCTGAGACAGGAGGGCTGAAGGTTGGAGGTCAGTGCATAGTAACTTAGACCTTGTTTCAAATAAAAAAAAAAAATGGGGATGTAGCTTGAAGGTAAAATGCCACTGGGTTCAGCCCAGGAAAGCAAAACAAACAAACAAAACCCCAAAGCTTAGGAGTTTTAAGTATCCGTGATAAATTTCAACTATTTTTGTTCATCCTACCTTTAGAACCTATTGAGAGTGTTTTGAATTCCAGCTCTATCTTCTGAGATATTAAATATCCCTTCTTACTTTGTTTAATAGAAAATAAGATAACCATGTCCTCTAAATCACAGATAAGAGGGTTGCATAAGTCACAGTCAAGAACAGAGTTAAATGTCTGTTTTGAACTAATCTGTGAGTCCTTTCCTTGAGGGCAATGAATGGATGAGCAGCCTGGTCCACCAGGGTCATTCCAACTGCGTCCTCTAAGCAATTCCCCTAGCCAGGCGTGGTGGCCACACTTGTATTTCCAGTACTTGGGAGGCTGAGACAGGAGGACCCTGGTTCAAGGCCAGCCTCAGCTTAGTGAGGCCCTTTGCAACTTAGTGAGACCCTGTTTTAAAATAAAAAGAATTTAAAAAATAGGGCTGGATGTGTAGCTCAAAGGTAGAATGTCCTTGGGTTCAATCCCCAGTACCACTAAACAAACTAACAAACAAACAAACAAACAAACAAACAAACAGTTTTCCTACTTATGCCATGGATCAGCCTTAAAACCAGAGCCAGTAGGACTACTAGTGAAGAAAAAGGAAAATTATTATAAAATTTGGTAGGTAAAGGGTATTATTCTGTTTAAAATAAGAAATCACTGCCAACATAATCTGTGCCTTTTACTTATGGTGAAGGGCACACCGTGAGGTGGCCCAGTATTCAAGACTTGGAGAGCTGAGTCCCACCCAGGGACATTCCAGCCTCTAAAAGAGGAGAACCTAGAGAAGGCGGAGGAGAGGGCACATTGAGAATCAAGGGCTGGGTGGAAGGTAAGGAGGAGGGAATGCACGAAGAGACACTTAGAACTTTGATAGAAATCACTTACATTGCCCGGGGAGAAATCTGGTGACGACTAAAAGAGACCCAGGGCTTCCCGCAGGATCCTGGCAGAGCGGATCCCATAGTCTCCCAGTGTCTCCTTCCCCTCTTCTCAGCCCCCTTGCTGGGTGCTGGAATGGGGGTGCGTGGGTGAAGCCTGGCAGGTCTGCAGTAAGACATTGTTTTCATCAGGGATTGGGAGGGGATGTGTTCATTTAAAAAAAAAGTTTCAGTCGGGCGTGGTGGCACACGCTTGTCATCCCAGCATTCGGGAGGCTGAGACCTGAGGATTGCGGTTCACAGACAACCTCAACTACTACTTAGTGAGGCCCTCTGCAACTCAGTGAGACCCTGTTTCAAAATAAAGAATAAAGAATTGGGCAGGGGGAGTAGCTCGGAGGTCAAATGCCTCTGGGTTCCATCCCCAAACCCGCAAAAAAAACAAAAAACTCCTGGAGTTATCCTCTATTTTTTTTCTTTTCTTTTTCTTTTCTTTTTTCTTTTTTGAAGATTTAAAGAAGTTTATTAGAAAGATAGAAATACAGAGGATAGGTACAGCTCCATACCAGACTGGCATGGAGGGGTGACTCGAATGAATATACCTTTTTTTTTTTTTTTTTTTTTGATACTGGAGATGGAACCCAGGGGCATTGTACTTCCGAGCTATACTTCTTAGCCCTATTTTTAAAATCTTAAAAAAAAAATTTTTTTCAATACCAAGGATGGAACCCAGGGGCATTCTACCAGCCCTATTATTTAGTCTTTTTTATTTTTGAAACAGGGTCTCACTGAGTTGTGAAGGGCCTAGCTAAGTAATTGAGGCTGTTCACGAACTGCGATCCTTGGGTCTCTACCTTCGGAATGCTGGGATTACAAGCATGCATCAACATGCCTGGCTTTCTATTATTTTTTTCTTACTTTATGCCTAAGTAATTTGCACATAACTGAAAGAGTAAAAACATTTTTTTGTATGTGTGTGTGTGGTACTGGGGATGGAACCCAGGGACACTATCTCCAGGTGACACCCCCAGCCCTATTTTTTATTTTTATTTATTTATTTTATTTATTTTTTTTATTTTTATTTTTTTTTTGGTGGTACTGGGGTTCCTGGAACCCTTCTACCTCCAAGCTACACTCCCAGACCTATTTTTTATATATTTTTAAAATTTGGAAACAGGGTCTCTTAAGCCAGAGAGGCTGGCTTCGAACCTGCGCAATCCTCCTGTCTCTGCCTCCCAAGCGCAGGAATTAAAAGTGTGCGCCACCATGCCCGGCCTTATTTTTTATTCTTTATTTTGAAACAGGGTATTACTGAGTTGCAAAGGGCCTCACTAAGTAGCTGGGGCTGACCTTGAGCCTGTGATTCTCCTGTCTCAGCCTCCTGAATGCTGGAATTATAAGTGTGCACCAACATGCTGACTCATGAAAACATTTCTTTAGGCTTGCTATGCAAGCAGTAGCACTCTGTTCTCTTCTTCTCCCGTTTTCTGCTCCTCAGAGCTAACCTTTGGCCTCTTTGCAGCAGATATTGTTGGCATTCTCCTCTATATCTAAATGACATCCTTAATATATTTATTTACTGACTTAAACCCCTTTGCACAGTTCCTAGTGCCTTGGCAGCATGTAGGAAGAGAATTTCATCTTTAGCACCATCCCCACCACCACCGCGGCCGCTCACTCACTCAACGCGTGGGCACCTGCAGGGCTCACTTTCTCTGTCCTCTGAGCACAGCTATGTTGTAATTTGGGTTATATCAGGAGTCAGTGTTTATAATACTATGACTCAATAAATATTGCTCACCCTGGAGCCATGTGACACACCCACGATTTCCCTCTTGCACAAGTGTTTGTTTCCTCTGAACCTAATGACTTTGTTTTCTTTTAGTCTACTGTGCACTCGACATTCACTCCACCCAAACTACCCACCCGTTGTCTATATCCTTTCTCAATCCATTTGGCCACATCAGGTATTGTATCGCGCTCACTGTCCTGACGCCATCTCTCCTGGAGCCCCCTCGCCTGCCCTGCCGTGGGTCCGGCGCTCTCTGAACCTGCCGGTGGCTCCCCTGGGAAGAGAGCAGCGTCATTTTAGTGATGCCCTTCTCTTCTCCCTTGGGTTGGGTCCTCTGTTTATGGATTCTTTGTGTCTCTTTCATGGTTTACTTCATTGTTTGGGAATAGCACATTTCTATTAGTCCTTTGATAGGCAGTGCTCCCAAGTTTTATCTGTGCCTCCAGTTTCCCAAAATTGTGTAATAATATGTTTTGATATAAATTCCTTCCCATTGGTATGGACCCATATTTCTGTATTATCAAGGACATTCATTGGACCCTTTGTATTAGTCAGCTTTCTTATTACTATACCCAAAATGCCAGACAAGAACAACTTAAAGAAGGAAACATTTATTTTTTGCATCATGTTTTCAGAGGGCTTAGTTCATGGTTGATTGGCTCAAAGGTAGAGATATCATGGCCAGAAGTCATGACACAGAAAAAACTGCTCACTTTATGATATCTGGGAAGTGGGGAGAGATAGAGACACAGAACACACTGGGTTGAATTTCCAGTAACACACACACATACACACACACACACACACACACACACACGTACGCACGCATGCGCACACCAATAACTTGTGTCTGGCAGGGTGTGCATGGGGGTACAGTAGGGCCTTGGGGAGACAGATACCATGAAGTGGTCCCCACAGGCTCTGGAAATGCCCAGCAATGGGACAACTCGACATCATGTGCCACCTGGTAGGATGCAAGGAGAATGCAGCATTGGCACTCTTGTAAAGCTCTTGCCAAAGGTGCCTGACCTGAATCTCACCTGGAGGAGCTGTTAGACCAGTGCAAATCGAGAAGCCTTCTAAAACATAAGTGGCCTTTGCTTTCCAAAGTCAAGAAGAGATGGTTCTGAAGAAAGGAAAGAGACTTGAGGACCACATGAAATTCATGCTTTCTGTTTGGAAGGACAGCTTAAAAGAACATTCCTTGGGCAGATATGAGCAGCTTATTTAAAGATGCCCATCTTGAAAGCTGGGCATGGTGGCGCACGCTTGTAATCCCAGCATTCGGGAGGCTGAGACCTGGAGGATCGCGGTTCGTGGACAGCTTCAGCTACTTAGCGAGGCCCTCTGCAACTCAGTGAGACCCGGTTTCAAAATAAAGAATAAAATATAGGGCAGGGGGTGTAGCTTGGAGGTCAAATGCTCCTCCGTTCCATCCCCAGACCCGCAAATAATAATAATAATAATTTTTTAAAAATAATTAAAAAATAGGGCTGGGACCGGGTGTGGTGGCGCACGCTTGTAATCCTCGCGCTTGGGAGGCTGAGACAGGAAGATCACACAGGTTTGAAGCCAGCCTCGGCTACTTAGTGAGGCTTTCAACAACTTAGTGAGACCCTATTTCCAAATAAAATATAAAAAAGGTCTGGGAGTATAGCCCGGAGGTAGAAAGCCCTTGGATTCCACCCCCAGTACCACCAAAAAAAAAAAAAAAAAAAAAATAGGGCTGGGGTGTAGCTTGAAGGTAGAATGCCTCTGGGTTCAATCAAGTAATTTTAAAAATGGCAGGAAGGCTTTGGTACTTTGGTAACTGCAAACATGCTTTTGTGTGTCTGTGTTTCTCACAAAGCTGTTCCCAGTAGGCATTTATGGTAATAAGGATTAAGGGACTTAGAGGTAAGCTCAAAATAGCCAAAATTGATGATAAAAAAAAATTAATAAGTCTTCTTTTCTCTTAATCGTTACTCAATTCTTCTATCCAGATAGATTTTGGGGGGTTTTTGTTTCTTTTTGTAGTCCTGTGGCTTGAGCCCAGGAGCATTATAACCTCTGAGCCACACCACAGCTCTTTATTTTATTGAGACAGGGCTAACTTGCCAAGGCTGGCCTCAAACTTCCTATCCTCCTATCTCAGCATTCCAAGTGCTGGGATTACAAGCATACTCCACCACACCCAACCAGGTAGATTTTTCTGGACACCATAAACTCCTTCTATGAATATTTTCAGAAGGCTACTTAAGTCTGACCCTGAAATACATTCATTCAACAGGGTCCCTTAAGGCAGGCATACTGGCACATGTTTGTAATCGCAGTACTTGGGAGGCTGAGACAGGAGGATCACACAGGTTCGAAGCCATCCTCAGCTATTTAGTGAGGCTCTCAGCAGCTTAGTGAGACCCTGTTTCCAAATAAAATATAAAATAGGTCTGAGAGTGAAGCCCAGAGGTAGAAAGCCTCGGTTCCACCCCCAGTAGCCCCCCCCATTCATTAATTCAACAAATACTTAGTAAGTTCCTTTTATTCTCTCTCTCTCTCTCTCTCTCTCTCTCTCTCTCTCTCTCTCTCTCTCTCTCTCTCCTACATCCCCTGACCTATTTTTTATTCTTTATTTTGAAACCGGGTCTCACTGAGTTGCAGAGGGCCTCACTAATTAGCTGAAGCTGTCTTCAAACCGAGATCCTCCAATCTCAGCCTCCTGAAATGCTGGGATTACAAACCTGTGCCACCACGCCCAGCTCTCTCTTTGTTGTTGTTGTTGTTGTTACTGGGAATTGAACCCAGGGGCATTCTACCTCTGAGCTATACCCTTATCCCATTTATTTATTTATTTATTTATTTATTTATTTATTTATTTATTTTGTGGTACTTTGGATTGGACCTAGGGGCATTCTATCTTTGAGCTACACCCTCACCCTTTTTATTTTTCTGTTTTGAAACAGGGTCTTTCACCAGGTTGCTGAGAGTCTCACTACATTGCTGAAGCTGTCAAACTCCTATCTCAGCCTCCCAAGTACTGGAATTACAGGCACGTGCCATCACGCCCAACTCCTATTTTATTTTGAAACTGGGTAATTGATATGCTAATTATCCTGATAATGACCATTACACAATGTATCAGTTACTGGAAAGTCATATTGTACCCTAGAAACATGCACAATTATTATTTGTCAATCAAAAATAACTTTTTTTAAAAAAAGAAACAAGCCGGGCATGGTGGCGCACGCTTGTAATCTCCACACTTGGGAGGCAGAGACAGGAGGGCTTGGGAAGCAGAGACAGGAGGATCGTGCAGGTTCGAAGCCAGCAGTGCTGGCTTAAGAGACCCTGTTTCCAAATAAAAAAGTATAAAAATAGGTCTGGGAGTGTAGCCTGGAGGTAGAAGGGTTTCCAGGAATCCCAGTACCACAAGAAGAAGAAGAAGAAGAAGAAGAAGAAGAAGAAGAAGGAGGAGGAGGAGGAGGAGGAGGAGGAGGAGGAGGAGGAGGAGGAGGAGGAGAAGAGAAGGAGAAGAAACAAAAGCAAGCAGGTTGTTAGATTTATGTACACATTAATACTTCTTTCTAGCTGTACTAATTTAGATGGGTTGCTAAACATTCCACTGAGAGAGGTGTGTCCAGGTACAAACATCAGAAATTTATGTTTTTGTATGTGCATGTATGTGAGGGCAGAGGGGCAGGGGGAGAGAAACTGACAGAGGGAGATGAAGACCTTGCCAGGTGGGAATCAATGACAAGATGCATAATTAGAGCAATACTAGAGTGACCCGGCCCTGCAGCTGCACAGACCTGTGTGCCATCCAGCAGAAATATCAGTAGACAAAGTCCAATCCATTAATTAATGCCCGATTATTGCAAACCATATGAAAACTCTTTCCAAGGCATGCCTGACAGCGGGCACTATACCAGAAAGACAAGTGTTAGTAAAGTCACACAGTGTCTTGGAGTCTACCATGGTTCACCCTGACCAAGAAAGTCATGTGGCAGAAGAATAAAGGTCACTAAAATGGAGGACCAAAACTTAACCCTCCCCCATATGCAAAAGAATGTAACTACAGATAAGCCAGACACCCAGGCAAGCACCTGTAGACAGGTAAAGGTCCATCCAGCCTTGAAGAAGGCCACGAGTCAGTAAGAATTGCTCAGGAATTTCCCCCCTGGCCTTCCCTACACAGCTTCCCCTAGCCATCCTGCAATCATTGCTGCATTTCAACTTCCATGAGCCTGCCTGCCGGCTTCCACCTTTTGTCCCAAATCTATAAAATGGGAGCTCATGTGGAGCTGGGGCTGGAGTCCTTCAGGCCTTATCCTGACTTTGGCCTCTGGTATAATAAACGTCCTCTTTTCCGCCCTAACCGTGGCGTTGGGTCCATTATTCCGGAGAATGCCTGCAGCAGTCATTGACATTGCTTGTGCATCTGTACTTAGTCTCTTCCAGATTGTTCTAATTTTGCAAAATGGAGGCTTTCGACTTCTGATCAGGCACAGATGCTCCACCCCACGCCTGCTCCAGCCAGTTGCCGAGCTCATCCCCTCAGGAAGACGGAGGAGCATCGTCTGTAAGAGCCAAGGCCGTCACTGCCCCCTGCAGGGAATGCTAGTACCTGCAGCCCCAGCGACGTACTGTGATAGTGGCCTTAGCTTTTCTGCAGAGAATAGTGTTTCTCTCCACAATGCCGCACTGAGGTTCCAAGTGCCATTGTCCAACCAGTGGCAGCAATAATGAGAAGGGTCAGGGGAGAATGCCAGGGAAGTAGGAAGAGGGAAAGGTTAAGGAAGAAAGCCCGCAGGCTTTTTGCCTTTTGACCCTGCCTTCTGACCATTTCAGTTAGAAATGTTATCCTCTACACCCACTAATTTCTTCTAGGATGGTTTGGTACTAGAATTCCAACTGATTGAAGTTGCCTGGAACTAGACCCACTGGCTCCCTTCTGTGTTTTTAATATCCCGGGGAGGGAACAGGGGGTATGGCTGTCTTCAGCATCATTCAGATGTGGGTGTGATTCATAACTCAACAACTCATTCACTGTGGTACCATCAAAAGTTTCCTCTACTTTTTGAGCCCTTATGTGAAGTAGGAGACAAGCACACCTGCCTCTGAAGGCTGTTGTCTCAAAGGAGCTCCTGTAACGTCCAGAGCACAAGCCTGGCACGGGATGATCACTGTGTGCCTGTTTTGACTAGCAGCAGGGACGGCCTTATCTCTCTCTCTGCGGCTCCAGCCTCGACGGCTTCCTTCCTGGTCTCTGTGACCTGAGGCTTTATTCTATGCACATGTTCTTTCTGTGTCCTGGTGCCCTGCTTTGATCACAGCTGCTCTGCCCTGGCTTGAATCGCTTGTACAGAAAGGGAAGCAAAGAAAGCATTTTTCCTTTGCAGAATCGAGGCAGATAGATGACGTAAACGTACGGATCTTTCTTTCTCTTTCCCCCTCCCTCAGCCCATGTCAGAATATCATGGGAATTTACCCAGGCAGGAGTTTTCAGAAGTTGGTGAGCAATGCAACACATATTAAGGTGGGAGCGACGAACGTGCTGTTTCCTGGGTGATCCTGCAAGATCCTAATTAAGTTCACCTGGTGTGGAGCCCAGGAATCTGCCACTGAGCAACTCCCTAGATCTCACTGCAGTAATATGGACTTTAAAATTGTCTGCTCCCAGGGTATGCATTCCAAGGCTCTAGGGTGCCAAGCAGACAATGCTCATATGTGAAGGGGCAGGTGTAGAAAAAAAGAACCTGCTTGAAATCAAACTTAAATGATTTTGAAAATAATTTTTGTGTACATAGCAGTAGGGATTGAATCCAGGGGCATTCTATCTCTGAGCTATACCCCTATCCCTATTTTATTTTATTTTTTTGAAAACAGGGTCTTGCTAAGTTGCCAAGACTGGCTTTCAACCTGCAATCCTCCTGTCTCAGCCCCCCAAGTACTGAGATTATAGACATGCACCACCATGCCCAGCTTGAAGGCAGTTTTTTAGACAAGTAAAATTTGTCTCAGGGTCAGAGAGGGAAAGGTACTTTGCTCAGTGTGACTGGCTGTGGTGGAACCACAGACCAGAGTCTTGGGCTGAGACTCCTGGTGGCCTGTCCAGTCTCAGCCTCCTTTTTTGGCCCAATATTAAACCCCAAACCCAGTTGGGGGAAAGGAAAGGCTGCACTGAGGAATCCAGGCCAGAGGGTCCCTTTGCCAGGTCTACTCCCCCAAACAGGATTTTCTTAAAGCAAAGCAGCCCTGAGTTCCTTGCTGATGCCTTTGCCCTGATCTGAGGGCGGTTTATCAGACTGCAGACAAACACATTCAAGTGCTTCTGATAGACAAAACACTACATGAAGGTTTGTTTTCAAAGCAACTAGAAGCACTTGGCATCCTTCCTGATAGAAGAATCCACTTAGTGACTGTGACCAATAACAGAAACTATCAGTCCTCAGAGACTGATAGTTAAGTGAAAAAAACAAAATTGTTAAGTGAAAAAACAAAATTGCATTTAAAATGTAGGTGATAAAATGACAAGAAACTGCAACTATAAAAGGATAAAAAATGTTGGGGATTAGCCAGTTGTGGTGGTGGACACTTGTAATCCCAGTACTTGGGAGGCTGAGACAGGAGGACCACAGATTCAAAGCCAGCCTGGCAATTAAGTGGGGCTCTCAGCAACCTAGCGAAATTCATCCTCCAAGCTACATCCCCAGCCATAATTTATTCTTTTTTTTTTATTTTGACACAGGGTCTTACTAAGTTGTGACGGGCCTCACTAATTAGGTGAGATTGTCCACAAACCTGTGATCCTCCTGTCTCAGCCTCCCAAGTACAGGGATTTTACAAGTGTGCACCACCGTGCCCAGCTTGGTTCACTATTAATTATTCTGGAGGTTGCCATGGATGAAGCTTCCAAGTCTGACAGGGTGAACCTGAAGAGCCTGACTGCAGGAAGAGAGACTTAGGGCAGCAAAAAATAATTACAGTTCTGAATGAAGGGAAATGCCTTTTTATGCAGATGGTTCAATTTGACCTGGAGAAGATAAGAATTTTATCTATGGAATTGGATAGAAAGACTGAATTCTCAGCCCTCTTATGGGAGATCCTATTGAGACACTGGCTCATCACCTCCTAACAAGTTGGTACCACAGGATGCTAAAGTTAGGAATTCAGTCTCTTCCAAAAATTAAAACTGGATTGGCCACAGGATGGTGAATTTGAATGATCCCCTCAAGGTCTGACTTTCTCTTGGCCTGGAGAAAATTCTAACTTAATAAGCACGCAGAAAAATGATGTGATCCGTAAAAGGATTTAAAATATAGTTGGAAGCCGGGTGTGGTGGCGCATGCTTGTAGCCCCAGCATTCAGGAGGCTGAGACCAGAGGATCGCAGTTTGCAGACGGCCTCCGCTACTTAGTGAGGCCCTCTGCAACTCAGTGAGACTCTGTTTTAAAATAAAGAATAAAAAATTGGGCAGGGGGTGTAGCTCAGAGGTCAATGCCTCTGGGTTCCATCCCCAGACCCGCAAAAAAAAAAAAAAAAAAAAAAGAAATGGGGCTGGGGGTATAGCTCAGAGGTAGAATGCCCTTGAGTTCAATCCCCAGTACCGTAAAAATAAAATAAAATATAGATGGAAAAAAAACCCAACCATAACACTTTGGCTCATAAGGAGACTGTAGAACTGACCCAGGTGATGGCCCTTTCTTTCCAGAGGCCCTGGGAGGATAGGTATATTTCAAAAGCGAGGCAATGGAGAATGATATTGATGTAAACCAAACTCAGAGTATCCTCTGTTAATGTAGTCTGATCCTCCCCTTAGTAAGAAAAACCTGCTTTCAGAAAAAATAAGTATTTATTGTAGAAAATTTGTCTTGACCTCAGTCTCTAAGTCTTATGTATTCTCCTTCTGACTTTCTGGTGGAAATAGAAAAAGAGTCCTTGTAGCCCAAGTAAAAGGAATTCTGTTAATATTCCCAAGAGAGAATAGCATTACCTGATAGAGAACAGCCTAAACCAGTTGTCTAGCTAGGAAAAAGAAAAAAAAAAAAAAACAATCTCTTCCCATGGGGAGAGAAAGGTTGCATTAAAATTCTTTTGCTTTTGGTCTTTTTCATGCCTTTTTTTTTTTTTTTCTTTCTCCAGTACTGAGGACTGAACCCAGGGGCATTCTACCTCCAAGCTATACCCCCAGCCCTATTTTTGATTCTTTATTTTGAAACAGGAGCTCACTGAGTTGCAGAGGGCCTCACTACATATCTGAGGCTGTCTGTGAACTTGAGATCCTCCTGTTTTAGCCTCTCAAGAACTGAGATTACGAGCAAGCACCACCATGCCCAGCTTGTCATGCCCCTTTATTTTTATGAAATATCCCCAAAGAGAGGCCCTTCTTTGTATCATATTATCCTAAACACACACACACACACACATACACACACACACACACACACACACACACACCCCACACAAACTAAAGATGCACCCCAGAGCGTCCTCCTCGTCACTTACACAATCTGGTTTCCTAAGAGGAGCTGTAATGAAGTCTCTCTTCCCAGGACCTCATCGGCTTTGTTGTTCATAATAATAATAGTAATTACATCTTTCATGACAGGAGTTGGAGACCATGGAAGAGAAACACAGGCTCAGCGGTTGAAGAAGCCAAGGACAAACTGGGAACTGAGCTCCTCTGGGAGCCTCGGGCCCCAGGCGCTCACCTGGCCCTGGAGAGACCCCGCCCCCCACGTCCTGTTGTGGATGTGCAGGTCTTTTTATGGACAGAGGAAGCTATTAGGTGAGTGCATTTTCTACATCAGCATATTAGTTTCCAGATTCCAGGCAGATCCTTACACCTTTCTTTCTTTCCTTCTTTCTTTCTTTCTTTCTTTCTTTCTTTCTTTCTTTTTTTTTTTTTTGTGGTACTGGGGTTCCTGGAAGCCCTTCTACCTCCGGGCTACACTCCCAGACCTATTTTTACATTTTCATTTTGGAAACAGGGTCTCCTAAGCCAGCGCGCATGGCTGGCTTCGAACCTGCATGATCCTCCTGTCTCTGCCTCCCAAGCGCGGGGATTACAAGCGTGCGCCACCACGTCCGGCTACACCTTTCTTTTTATTTCTCTAACTTAAAGATTCCCCAACCAGCCAGGCATGGTGGTGCATGCTTGTAATCCCAGTACTTGGGATACTGAGACAGGAGGATCACACAGGTGGGAAGCCAGCCTCAGATACTTAATGAGGCTCTCAGCAGCTGGGTTCCATCCCCAGTACCCCCCCCCAAAAAAAAAGTTCTCCAACCTCTTTGAGGAAAAAAATCCCTTTCTAATGCTACAGGTGAACCCTCCCTTAATTAAACTTTTTTTTTTTGATTGGTTAGTGGAAAATCTCAACATGGCAAAATTAATATAACAAAATTCTATCAATTCACTAATTTTTATTTTATTATTCATAATATACAGCCATGCACTGCATAACAATGTTTTGTTCATCTGTGGACTGCATATGATGGTCCCATAGATTATAATGGGGCTGAAATATTCCTATTACCTAGAGGTATCATGGCTGCCCTGACGTCACAGCACACATTACTCTATTTTTGAAACAAGGTCTCACTAAGTTGCAGAGGGCCTTACTAGGTAGCTGAAGCTGGCTGTGAACTTGTGATCCTCTTGTCTTAGCATTTCAGGTACTGCGAAGGTGTGTGCCCACCTTTCTCCCCCTCCCCAGACATAGAGATTCATTTATTTGTTTGTTTGTTTGTTTGTTTATTTATTTTGGGTGCACTGGGGATTGAACCCAGGGGCATTCTACCTCTGAGCTACAACCCTAGCCCGACTTTATTTCTTATTTGGAAACAGGCCCTCCTCACTATGTTGTGGAGGGCCTCACTATGCTGCTGAGGCTGGCTTTGAACCTGGGATCCTCCTGTCTCAGCCTCCCAAGTTCTGAGATTACAGCGTGTGCCACCACGCCCAGCCGGAGGTTTATTCAGAAAGGAATGAAATACACACTCAAAGGAGAATGTGGGCCATCTGTAGAGTAAGAGGCACTACATCTACCTTCTTGATAAGGAAATGAATTGGCATTATGTTCAGCAATACAATGGAGAACATGAATGCTTCCAAAAGTCTAGGCTCCAGGGACCAGGGTAACTAGATCAGGAAACAAGAAAGCCCCCCTCCTCCCTATGGCTGTGGGAGAAGCTCCCTGGAGGCCAGGCTTCTGGGAGCAGGGCTGGGCCACTTCCTGAGCAGCTTTCCTTAGAGACCTAGGAGAGGGGAGGGAGCCGCCTTCCCCTCATGGCCTCATTTAAATGCCAAGTGCTCCAGGGCTTCTCTGTGGCCCAGTGTTTCTCAGCAGAGCTTCTGCAACACAGAAAGGAGGGAGGAGATGAGGACAAGAAAGGCGGCCAGCCGCTCTATAAAGTATCCGGGAATACAGATAACTCTTTTGGGGAGAAAAAGACTATCCTTGAAAACATGTAATTTTTTTTTTCATCTTAGGGATGGAACCCAGGGGCATTCTACCTCTGAGCTCCACTCCCAGCCCTATATTTTATTCTTTATTTTGAAACAGGATCTCACTAAGTTGCAAAGGGCCTCACTAAGTAGCTGAGGCTGTCCATGAACCTGGATCCTCCTGTCTCAGCCTCCCAAATGCTGGGATTACAAGCGTGCCACCACGCTCAGCTGAAAAATATGTGATTTTTTTTCGGGGGGCGGGGCGTCTGCCTGGGATTGCTTTGTCCAGATACATGTTACACAGCTGTCCCAGGGCTATTCCTTGGCCTTCAACAATAGTTACTGTTGCGGTGAAATATGTTCAGTGCGTGAGGGGAGAAATAATTCCTCCAACACAACCACAAAAACAGAAAAACAGAAAAACAAAAACCGTAGGTCCTTGTTCTGAGCTAAGTATAAATACACATTAGCCCAAGCTCTTGCTGAAGATTTAAAGAAGTTTATTAAAGGCCGGGCGTGGTGGCACACGCTTGTAATCCCCGCACTTGGGAGGCAGAGACAGGAGGATTGCGCAGGTTCGAAGCCAGCTGCACAGGTTCGAAGCCAGCCGCGCAGGTTTAAGAGACCCTGTTTCCAAATAAAAATATAAAAAATAGGTCTGGGACCATAGCCCGGAGGTAGATGGGCTTCCAGGAACCCCAGTACCACCAAAAAAAAAAAAAAAAAAAAAAAAAAAAAGAAGTGTATTAAAAAGATAGAAAAACAGGAGATAGTTACAGCCCTGTGCCTGAGATTGGCACAGGGGGGCAATTCGAATGAATTTTACCAAGAACCCCAGTATGCTGAGTGTTCTTATCCTGACCAAGTCTTTGGCAGGTCCTGTGATATGTAGATATGTTGCCTTATCTCTTAGCTCAGTTTTCTGCTGTCTCCATCCCAGCCTGATCTGCCCCGGAGGTGGTGGGGGGCAGCCCTGTCTCTAGACACAGACCTCCACACCTCTTGTTACATCCCCAAGATGTGTCAAATTGCTTTTCTGGGATCTGGGATTTCCTCCCACCCTTGAGGCAGTATGTCTCTCTTTAGAAATGTAAAGAGAACCCTTCCCTTTCCTTCTCTTTAGAAATGTAAATTACAATTTCTGCCCTTGGGAGGCTGAGACAAGAGGATCACACAGGTTCAAAAACAGCCTCAGCTACTTAGTGAGGCTCTCAGCAACTTAGATCCTGTTTCCAAATAAAATATAAAATAGGTCTGGGAGTATAGCCTGGAAGTAGAAAGCCTCTGGGTTCCACACCCAGTACCACCAAATAAAAATAAATAAATAAATCACATTTAATAGAATGACTATTAGTAAAAATAGACACACCCTTTTAACTTTTTGTACCAGTATTGGGAAGAGGTTTCAAAATGTATTAATGTACCAGTATTGGGAATGGCCTAGGAAAATTTGAGAAAGCTATGATTATTATATTTCAAAAATCTGTGAAAGGACTTGGTTTCTGCCTAAAAGCAGGTAACTATTCCAACGTTTTTTGACTTCGGTAAAAGTAATTAACAAGTCAGTAGGAGAGGGGAGCTAGGACTTCCTCTTTCTAAAAGACAGGTCTACACAATCTAGCTAGGATGGTAGGAGGGGTCGGCCTTCGTGAAAGGAGACACCTTACCACACCTTGCTGGGGGAGGAACCTTACAGGGACGTTTACTATGTAAGAATTACGTGAGCAAGATGTGTATAAAAAAGCCGGGTCCATGTGTGGTTCCTTTGGTGAATTCTCTTGAATTGCCCCTCGTGCCAATTCTGAATGGCATGGGGCTTTAACTGTCTTCTGTATTTCTATCTTTTTAATAAACTTCTTTAAATCTTCAGCAAGAGTCCAGGCTGATGTATATTTACCATTAGCTCAGGACAAGAACCTGTGCTTTTTATCTTTGTGTGGTTTTGTTGGGGGAATTATTTCTCCCCTCACACACACCACAACATATTTCACCATAACACTTCTCTCTCTCTCTCTCTCTCTCTCTCTCTCTCTCTCTCTCTCTCTCTCTCTCTCTTATCTAACCAGGTTACAGGACTTTTTTTTTTTTTTCATGTTTTAGTCCACTGCATTATTCTCCAGCAATTTTTTTTTTTTTTTTTTTTTTGGTGGTACTGGGGGTGGAACCCAGAGGCTTTCTACCTCCGGGCTATACTCCCAGACCTATTTATATTTTATTTGGAAACAGGGTCTTACTAAGTTGCTGAGAGCCTCACTAAGTAGCTGAGGCTGGCTTCAAACCTGCACGATCCTCCTGTCTCAGCCTCCCAAGCGCGGGGATTACAAGCGTGCGCCACCACGCCTGGCCTGATTCTCCAGCAAATTTACACTCATAAGAGTATTTTTAGAATTATTTAGATGGATGAACTCCCTTAGAGGAGAGATATGGAGATGAAATCAGTGAAATCAATATGGGAACAAAACCCAAAGCTACCCATTCCTGAGTTTTCCCTTCATACTCATCTTGAAAACCCTTCCACCGGGCGTGGTGGCGCACGCTTGTAATCCCAGCATTCCGGAGGCTGAGACAGGAGGATCGCGGTTCGCGGACAGCCTCAGCTACATAGTGAGGCCCTCTGCAACTCAGTGAGACCCTGTTTCAAAATAAAGAATAAAAAATAGGGCAGGGGGTGTAGCTCGGAGGTCGAATGCCCCTTCTCCGGCCGCAGTCTCCACTGCAGCCCTTCCTCCTTTCTCGGGTGGCACCCCACCAGGCCGCATGGCTGCTCTCTCTCCTCCACTCTCAGCGCTGAGGCTGCTTCCCTCCTGGCCCCTGAAGGAGCTCCCTCTGCTGCTGTTGCCTTTGTTCCCTCTTGATGCATTTCTAAGAAGGAGGAAATTGGTCTTTGAAAAGCTACTGCTTGTCTTCCCTGAAGACTTCAGAAGTCGGTGGCTTCTACCTCCTTCTCCCTCCCCCAGCTACAGTGGGGTCAGTTTCCATCCATACTTTACAGTGAATAAAAATCGGTCACCCCGCTCACCCCTGAAACCAATCTTGCCTTTTACACTCTACTCCCTCTCATCTACAGTGGGTTGTTCCTAGTTTCAGCTCCCTTTTGCATGATCAGACAGAGGTAGTGAAAGGAATGCTGGGCCTCTGGGGTCTGATTTCAGCTATTAGTGAGCCCTGCTCCCTGTGTCACCGTGTGAGTGTGCACATGGCTGTGTGGGCTCGTGCACGTGTGCTCATGACCTTCCACTGAAAATCCTGGTCTCAAAATTCTCCTCTAGATTCTCCTCTAATTTCTCCTCTAGAGGGTGGAATGCTCCTCCTCTAAATTCTCCTCTAGAGGGTGGAATGCTCCTGGGTTCATCTGCCCTAGTGGGTCTCATACTTGTCAAGTCTTTAAGGCTCAGGTAATAAATAGATCCTGTGCTTGTCTTTCACCTCACTGTGTTTCTTTCCTTGGGGATAAAAGAAGAGGTACTTTTTGCTGTGGCTCTTTTTATTCTGAATATTACCATTTACTACCAAGTTAGAACATTTTTCCTTTTTTTTTTTTTTTTTTTTTTTTTTGCAGTACTAGGGATGTAACCCAGGGACATTCTACCTCCAAGCTACATCCCTAGCCCTAGTCCTATTTTTTTTTATTTAATTTAATTTCTTTTGGTAGTACTGGGGATGGAACCCAGAGGCTTTCTACCTCCGGGCTATACTCCCAGACCCATTTTTATACTTTATTTGAAAACAGGGTCTCACTAAGTTGCTGAGAGCCTCACTAAGTAGCCGAGGCTGGCTCTGAACCTGTGCGATCCTGCTGTCTCAGCCTCCCAAGCTTGGGGATTACAAGCGTGCGCCGCCACGCCCGGCTTTTTTTTTATTCTTTATTTTGAAACAGAGTCTCGCAAATTTGAGAAGGGCCTCATTAAATAGCTGAGGCTGGTCAGAAACCTGCGATTCTCCTGTCTCAGCCTCCCAAGTACTGGGATTACATGCCACCACACTTGGTTTTCCCTTTTTATTACTAGCTGTTCTACTGGTTCTGATGGAAAGGCAGGTCTATGACATAAATAAGGGAACTGTTTGGAGAAACAGGAAGATCTGGTGACCCAGGTGTGCTCAGCCATCCATTGCGTAGACTCAGGGAGAGCAGAGCCTCACTGTAGATTAGTTCAAAACAAGCTTCAACTCCTTCTTGGCCCCATAGTAGGCAACTCTTTTTCTGTGTGAGTAAATGCATAGTTACCTTATTCCCAATTAAAACAAGAAACTATGTAATATCCTGGAAGAAAGAATTGGAATTCAAAAAGTTCTTGGAATTCAAAGTTTCCTAAATTGGCAATAACTAATAATTTAAATAAACCAGGGGTCTTTTTAAAACTCCTATGCTCATATTTGAAGTATTTATTTCTCTAACATATAATGAGGAGGACTTAGCTTAACTATTCATGTGAAAAAGAGTATACGCCTTGGCCAACTTCCTACAAGCTTGATAAATTCACAGCAGGAGGTAGCCAGGGAGTGACTCCCAAAAAAGTAAATCATTTTCTTTCTGTCTCCCCGAGCATGCAGGCAAGATTGGTTTTGCTCTGTCTGTTAGTTCAGCAGTATTTGGTAAAGATCTGCTTTGTGTCAAGTCTGAAGAAGTGTCTTTGGCAGGTAGAGAATGAGAGAAAAAACTTGAGTATGTTGGAAGAGGTAAGTAGATGGCATGTATATGAATGATGGCGGTGAAGATAGCTACATTGGAATGATGCTTGAATGTATGCTGCACAATGATTCATTACACATCTTTTGACTTCATAGCTGTCCGATGAGGTCACAAGTTAAACAGATACAGTCACCATTTTATTTATTTTTGAAGTACTGGGAATTGAACTCAGGGGCATTCTAACTCTGAGCTACACCTCCAGCCCTATTTTTTATTCTTTATTTTGAAACAGGGTCTCACTAAGTAGCTGAGGCTGGCTGTGAACTTGCAATCCCCTTATGTTAGCCTCCCAAATACTGGGATTACGCCATGCCTGGTTTATAGTAACCATTTTAAATAGAAGAAAACAGGGGCTCAGAGAAATGAAGTTAGTGATTCTCAAACACTGAACTCTGAGGATTCCTTTTTCCTTCTTTCTTTCTTTCTTTCTTTCTTTCTTTCTTTCTTTCTTTCTTCCTTTCTTTCTTTCTTTCTTTCTTTCTTTCTTTCTTTCTTTCTTTCTTTCTTCCTCTTCTTTCTTTCTTTCTTTCTTTCTTTCTTTCGACCTCTAAGCTACACCCTCTTCCCTATTTTTTATTCTTTTTTTTTTTTTTGCGGGTCTGGGGATGGAACCCAGAGGCATTTGACCTCCGAGCTACACCCCCTGCCCTATTTTTTATTCTTTATTTTGAAACCGGGTCTCACTGAGTTGCAGAGGCCTCACTAAGTAGCTGAGGCTGTCCGCGAACCACCATCCTCCAGTCTCAGCCTCCCGAATGCTGGGATTACAAGCGTGCGCCACCACGCCCGGCTATTCTTTATTTTGAAACAGGGTCTCACTAAGTGTGGAGGGCCTAAGTAGCTGAGGCTATCCACGAACAGCGATTAAAGATTCCTTTACACCCTCTTAAGATTATTGACAAACCTGGCCAGGTGTGGTGGTACACGTTTGTCATCCCAGTTTTTGGGAGGCTAAGACAGGAGGATCACAGTTCGTAGACAGCCTCAGCTACTTAGCAAGGCCATTTGCAACTCAGTGAGACCCTGTTTCAAAAATAAAGAGACTAAAAATTAGGGCTAGGGATGTAGCTCGGAGGTACAATGCCCCTGGGTTCCATCCCCAGTACCGCCAAAAAATTATTATTATTATTATTATTATTATTATTATTATTATTGACAAACCTGACACCAAACACATAATGAAGTGAAAATGCACCTATGCCCTAAATGGAAGAGCTCTAACTATAAAACTTTTGGAATGAAACCAAGTATAAATATTTATGGCTTAAAAACAGGCAATGGTTTCTTTTTTTTTTTTTTTTTTAGGTCTGGGAATGGAACCCAGGGGCATTTGACCTCCTAGCTACACCCCCTGCCCAACTTTTTATTCTTTATTTTGAAACAGGGTCTCACTGAGTTGCAAAGGGCCTCACTAAGTAGCTGAAGCTGTCTGCAAACCATGATTCTCGGGTCTCAGCCTCCCAAATGCTGGGATTACAAGCGTGCACCACCATGCCCGGCTTAAGACAATGGTTTCTTAAATATGGCATTGAAAGTACAAACAACAAAAGAGAAAGCAGTAATTTGGAATTCATAAAAATTAAAACTTTTGTGTTCCAAACTGGACCTGGTGGCTCACGCTAGTAATCCCAGCAACTGGGAGGCTGAGACTGGAGGAATGCAGGTTTGTAGCCAGCCTCAGCTACTTAGGCCTTCTGCAACTTAGTGAGACCCTGCTTCAAAAAAAAGAATAAAGAAATAGGGCAAGGGATGTAGCTTGGAGGTCAAATGAGCCTGGGTTCCATCCCCAGACCCACAAAGAATAAAAAAACAGGGTATAGCTCAGAGGTTGAATGCCCCTGGGTTCAGTCCCCAGTACCACAAAAAAAGTTTTGTGTTCCAAAAGATAGTGAAAAGTTAACCCACAAAATGGGAAAACATACTGCAAATCATATCTATGACAAGTGACTAAGTATCCAGAGTGAAGGACTCTTAAAACAATTTTATTTTATGCATTACTGGAGATGAAACCCAGGGGCATTCTTTTTTTTTTTTTTTTTTTTTTGTGGTACTGGGGGTGGAACCCAGAGGCTTTCTACCTCCGGGCTATACTCCCAGACCTTTTTATATTTTATTTGGAAACATGGTCTCACTAGGTTGCTGAGAGCCTCACTAAGTAGCTGAGGCTGGCTTCGAACCTGTGCGATCCTCCTGTCTCAGCCTCCCAAGCGCGGGGATTACAAGCGTGCGCTACCACGCCCGGCTTGAAACCCAGGAGCATTCTACTTCTGAGCTATACCCACCAGCTCTATATTTTATTCTTTATTTTGAAACAGAGTCTCACTGAGTAGCAGAGGGCCTCACTGAGTAGCTGAGGCTGTCCAGGAACAGTGATCCTCCTGTCTCAGCCTCCTGAATGCTAGGATTACAAGCGTGCACCACCACACACGGCCATAAAAGCATAATTTTTAAGTAGATGATTTAATAGACATATCTCCTAATAAGATAAATGTAGGGGTTCACCCTGACCTGATGACACCCATCATGGTGGTAACTGCCATTTTTCCTGTCAGGGGACCCAGTCAGGCATCCTAAACCCTCGAAGATAAAGTTGTAAAGGTTGTCAGTAGAACATTTCCTGCTAAGCTGGGGTTGCTTTGTAACCTACGTGTTCATAGTTCCTGAGAGAATCCAGGTACATTCCACTTAACTGCGGTGCAGTCTGCCTTAGCTTACCATATAAACAAATCTGAGAGTGAGGGGGATCTCCTGTGAGGTTTTGCCCAGACATGCTTGTTTTGTAAGTAAGTTCCTAATAAATTATACTTCGTGCAATTCTGCATTTGTCCTATGTGTGTGTGTGTGTGTGTGTGTGTGTGTGTGTGTGTGTATGTTACTGGGAACTGAATCCAGGGGCCTTTTTTCTGAGTTACATCCCCAGCCCATATATATATTATATGTAATATATTTTAAATATATATATATATATATATATATATATATATATATATATATATATATATATATGAACAGGGACTCCACTAGGTTGTTATGGTTGTAATGGCACTGTGGGCTCTTTTTCCTCTATTCAATTAAGATTTATTGAATAGGGAAATTAAAACTAATGGGCAGCTTGGTGCATCTTCAAGTCTTTATTACAAAGTCAGGGAGCCGGGCATGGTGGCGCATGCTTGTAATCCCAGCATTTGGGAGGCTGAGACTAGAGGATCATGGTTCACGGACAACCTCAGCTACTTAGTGAGGCCATCTGCAACTCAATGAGACCCTGTTTCAAAGTAAAGAATAAAAAATTGGGCAGGGGGTGTAGCTCGGAGGTCAAATGTCTCTGGGTTCCATCCCCAGACCTGCAAAAAAAAAAAGAAAAAAAAAAGAAAAAAAACAAAGTCAGTAGGAAATAGACAAGAAGAAAAAGTAGCATGCAGGAACACTGGAAAGCCTGAAAATGGAACTCTGAGCCCTTCTCCATCCTGGCCTTTCAATAGATTTTGTATTGCTATGTTCATATCAGTGTTACCAAGGCAAAGGGCT
The DNA here is from genome assembly GCF_963383645.1 of Muscardinus avellanarius. Taxonomy (NCBI): domain Eukaryota; kingdom Metazoa; phylum Chordata; class Mammalia; order Rodentia; family Gliridae; genus Muscardinus; species Muscardinus avellanarius. The sequence continues at coordinate 132,863,779 of NC_137789.1, forward strand.
AGTAAGTTATTCCTTAGCCAGGTGGTGCCTCTTTGCCTCCCAATAGTGCACTTAGGAGGGAGACAGAGGTGCTGGTTAGAACCAGTGTGCTGTCTTTATGGTTCTGAAATGCCCCAGGCAGAGTCACTGTCTTATAGGGCTTTCAATTGTCTCTACATATTTTTAGGGCTAAAGGCTTTATGATAAGTAAACATTAGGACAAAGGGCGGAAAAAAAGAGGAACTCTGCAGCGGCTCCTCCCTGTCTGAGTGCCTGCACAGCACTCGGGCTCTGTCTGCTTTTTACATCTTGGAAATTAATGCCAAAGCAATTTTCCAATACCAGCACATAGGTTGCTGAGTCTCACGAGGTTGCAATCTTCCTGTTTCAACCTCCCAAATACTAAGATTACAGAAGAGCATTACTACACCCAGATTGTCGTCTTTACTTGGTCTTATAACATTTTCCACTATAACTGCTATTTCCGGTACACCAGGCTTCTCTATAACAATAAAGAAATGGCCAAAAGCACATGAAAAGAATACTAAGTGTCATAGCTCACTGGGGGGGGGGGGGCATCAAAACCCTGAGATACCATTTCACATTTACTGGAATTGATAAAATGGAAATAACAACAACAACAAAAAAATAACGTGTTGGCTAGAAGGTGGTATGGTACAATTAATCCTGTTCCAGAACGCCTCTCAGATGCGCCCTTCCATGCCCTTCCCACTACCACTGCCCCAGATTTGGAGACCCAAAGCTTCCCAAAACTTCTCACAAGGCCTCCAGCTGATCTTCCATCCGGGTAACTTCTGAAACACAGAGATTTTTCTCTCCTGCTTGAACATCTGATGAGTCTTCATCACATAAAGAAGCAGTACTGCCAGAATCCGCCTCCCCTCCCACTCCTTCATGCAAGGTGACATCACCCTAGGATATCCCTCCTAACATTTTCTTCCCTGTTTTAGGGCGGCGCTGACTCTCTACCATCACCGCTTAATCTCTAGTTTCTTTTGCTGATCTGGGCGCTTCACCTAAGTGGACAGGTGTTTGCATTACTGCAGATAAGAATCAAGATGGGCCCTGCCTACCAGCTGGCCCTGCCGAGCCAGGCCCACCCCACCTCACAGGCAGCTGGGGAACAGCTGTGGGGGTGGGAGGGCGTCCCTGAGAGGCTCAGGGTCTCCTCCCCGCAGAGAAGGAGGCCTCTGCTAGGAGGCACGGGTTCCACTCCTACGGAGCTCTCCAGGCCGCTGCGCACGGGGCTCCCGCTCCGCATGGCGGGCAGCACTTCCGATGCCAGGGCGTGGCGGGCCAGGCCTGAGGGCAGAGCCTGCGCGCCGCGCCGGGCGAGGGGAACAGTGCAGCCCGCGGGTAGCCAGGCTAGGGCTGCGGCTGCCGCGCCTCCTGATGGGCCCGGGCGCCGTCGGACTAGTCGGGCGGCCGCTGATTGGCTGCGGGGGCTCAGGCGCTGCGTGTCGAGTGAACTTGAGTAACCCCGGAGGCCAGGTCTCTGACCGGCAGTAACCCCGCCGCGTCAGCACCAGAGGGCCCGCCAGAGAGGCGGGGCACAGCTGGCGGCAAGTGGGCCCCAACTGCAGCTGTGCAGCCCCGGCTGAGTAGGGCTGACGCCTCCGCGCACAGCGGCTTCCCTTCTAAGCCCTCAACGTGCTGTTTAATGAGGCTGGGCGTGAAGACCGAGGTGCCAGAGTCGACTGGGCAACTTAGTGAAGTCCTGTCTCACTGTCTCAACATAAAAAATTCAAAAGGGCTGGGATGTGGCTCAGTGGTGGAGAGCTCGCCTGGCAGGCCCTGGTTTTAATCGCTAGGGTGTTGTGTGTGTGTGTAGGGGGTGGGGGGCTGGATCCTAGGTATTACCCAAGGAGACTCCTGCTGCTATATGGAGCCTCTACAAACTGTTAAGTCTGTCTTAACTCTTTTCTACGTGAAGGTTCTCAGATAAAGCAGAATACGTTTAAAAGCAAAGTAAAACGAAATCCACCTTTTTCACCTTGCGATCTTGAAGTTCTCTCTTCTCCAGGAACTTAAAACCCTCCTTTGGAGTGTTCCCTTCCTGCCCTACACCAGAGATCTCAGGAAGCCATTTATTGCCTGGAGGTGGGGGCTTTCCAGACACAGAAATGAGCTGAACATTGCTCAGCCTGAGTACAAGGGAGAAAACTGCTTCTTTCAAATACTGCTTCTGCTCTGGGGTCTCTCCAGACATCTCTATCTTGGGTCCATGTGACCATGCAACACAGGGGCACCTGGCATTTCTCCAGGCTGAGGTACCAGTTCATGGTTGTGTTTGACTTAATGGCAGCAGACTTCTGGTTTCCTGCTGCCCAGAGTTTAACCTCAAGTTAACCTGAGGTAGGGCAGGGTAGGTTAGAGGGGTATGACTCAGCCCTTATTGCTTCTTTATTTTAAAAATGAAAAGGGTTATGTATATAGTGTTGGGCCGGACGTATATGCCAGGAAATATATCACAGCCAAAAAAGCTCCGAGATAGAGAGAGAGTTGGGCCTATAATCTCAATACCTGGAAGGCTGAGAAAAGAAGATAGCAGGTTTATGGCTAGCCTCTCTAAATTAGCAAGGCGCTCCACAACTTAGACCTTGTTTCAAAATAAAAAATAAAATAGGACTGGGGGTGTAGCTCAGAGGTAGAATTCCCAGCACCGCGCGCAAACGCACACACAAAAACCTCAGATAAAATGCATTTAGATTCACTTCAATTTTATTAGGAACAAACTTAGATCAGTACAACTACTAAATTGATATTAATGAAATTATTCCAAAATTATTCTTAGGTTACAAATAACTATTTCATATAAGGAAAAATCCCACCCAAGGAAGGAAAAGGCATCCTGCATGTTTTCATAGCAATGAGTATACATTCTCAAACTTTGTCTAATTATCTAACATTTACCAAATGCATTCATTCAACCCCTCAAGAGAATGATGTAGACTAAGTCATCCAGTATGTGGGTATACGTCAAGTCCATGGCAGACGCTGCTACAGTAAAAACACGCAGGCCTCGACAATTCCTTTGCTGAGGATGCCAAAATGCTGTATAAGAAGCATTACTCACACCTCAGACCTGCCCATTGAGGTAGGTCAGTATTATCACCCCATTTTAAGAGAAGGAACATTGAGGCACATTACAATTGACTTGTCCAGTGCTTGTTTGAATGTGTCCCACAGAATTCATGGGCTGGAAACTTAGTCTCCGAAGCAAGTGTGGAGAAGTGGGACCATAAGAGGTGATTAGTTCAGGAGTGTTCTGCCTTCCTTGATGAATGTCCTTATTTTGGGAGTGGATTCTTTGTCAGAGTGGGTCTGCTAACAAGCGAGAGTCAACTGGGAAGCCCGTGGCACAGTCATAGGAGCAGTCCACGGCCACCTCGCCTTCATAACTTCGCACTGACCCATTTCAGCTGCACTTAACGGAGAAGGCCCTCAGTTACTAGCACACCTTGGTAGAAAACTCAATTTAAATACTATGAGCATTTTTCAGTCTTAAAAAATATCACAGATCAAGTATGCCCAAACTGCACCCACCCTCCATCAAATATGTACTTAATAAACAGCCCCAAGTTTCCAAAATAAAGCCCAAATCAGAATCCTCCAAACTGATGACTGCTAATCCCCAGCCAGTCCAGTTTCCTGTCTGCCACTGATACAGGGTCTTGGTGTTAGGGGACTCCATAGCGGGAGCAAGGCGGGCCCGTACGCAACAGATTAGAAAAGAGAGAGGTAAGGCACCTGAATAAATTGTCGGCAACTATAATAAATTCACTCTTGATTAGATCTGAGCTTCTCCTTAATGTGTTACTTGAATTGAGCTTTAGAATCTTGAAAATAGTGTTCTGTATTGAGCCAGTGCACCTCTACACACACACACCCTGGGCCCTCACTCTGAGGTTTCCATCCCCTCTTGTGTAGAGACATGGCATGGATCAGATCCATGGAACAATATCTTTTCTTATTAAAAAGGATATTGTACATGTATCATAAACCAGGTATCCAAGGACCTGTCCAATTAAAACCATCCAAGAGACGTTTACAGGGTAGACACACTGGTCAGCAAATCTGATCACAGCGATCTTCCATGAGGTTCTTTTCTACTTTAATGAACAGCTCAAAGATAAGGTTGCCTTAGTGCAGGCTGTTCCTCGTAGCTTCTCTTTAACTCAGCAAGACAGGCTCTTCTCCCTCCCACCACTGGGCCAGACAGTGGACAGAGCATTTGGTATTGTACACTGCCAGTCCTGATAGAACAGAGGCAGGCTCTGCACTGGTGACTGAGATACAGGGCCAGAGAGGTTCATGGTCTTCAATACTGATGTTGAAAGAATACTTTGACTTCTTCTATCCTATTTTCTGCCCTCAGCTGTGCTGTGCAGTAGGGGATGCTGGTTAGGTTGCTGAACAAAGTTTTCAGCAAAGTTCACGGCATCTCGCGTCCCACATCTCAGCCAAAGCTTTGCGGCAGGCCCTGGCTCCAGCTGGGGGCCTCCTTTCAATATGAGGCACTTGGGAACTTGCCCCTGTTCCTTGTGCTTCCCAGCGAGGACTAGGTGTCCTTCTTCTACAAGGACTGCACTGTCCCCTGGGAGCACTGACCAGCCCAAGCCACTTGGCTGAATATGCAGGGGGCACTGAGCACTGACCCAGACAAAGGAGACTCACAACAAACCCTGCTTTGCGCCACAGCGGGCTCACTGGCACGCCGTGGGCATTCAGCGTGGCTCACAGGAGAGTGGGCCTGTCTGAGTCAGGGATGCTTCTGCAGGGCTCGCTAAGCTCTTCTCAAGTTGTCAGTGTGGCAGAGGCACACAGGGGCGGAGGTGGAGAGGATCTGGAGGCCACGGCAAAGTGGCAGCCAGCTCTACTTGATAAACAGGCAAATGCTACAGTGCCATGAGCAGCGTGTCTGCAGGAGGAGCTGCCTGCACAGCCGGTCCCCAGGTACACACAGGAAGCAAGAAGAAAACAGAGAACAGAGAGAACAGAGAGAACTGGAAGGAAGAAAGGACAGAGGGAGTAGAGTCAGGAACAAGAAACAAGGCGGTAAGAGACCCCCGCCCCCCTCCAAGGCAGCCCGCCATGGAGGCTGGATGCCGGGGGAAACCCTAGTTTTTATTGGGTGTGAAGAAATTACAAGGAATAATGGATCTACTCTGTTAACTTGTTTCATCAGAACACCCGGTAACTCGCTTAGTAAGTTCTGAACCCCTGGCAAGGTATTCTCAGAGCCCTTCTGTTGGGAAGTGAAAGTGATCTCTTAGAAGCTACCTACAGATGCTGCTCTTCAACCTATCCAGCAGTGGGAGGAACAGGAAGCCAGCTACTCCCTCCTCCCCTTCAAGGTCCTTTAGCACCCCCCCCCCCCGAGGATGGACTCTGAATATTTTCATGTTGCAGTACAGCTGTCTATGCATGTTAAACTTTGGCCAAGTTCATCTGCTAAAGTCTGAAAATACCACAGCCATCCTATTAGTGTTAAGGGCAGTGCCCAAGACTGTGAAGATGGCAGAGCAGGAAGATGCAGGAAGTTGGTGGAGCATCTCATGGAATCTCCAAAACTCTGAGGGGCTGAATCGTCAATTCTGGACACAGCCAACCTGCAGAGATCTTGTCTTAAATAAGAAATCTTGTTATTATAGAAAAAAATCCTTTCCCAGCAAAGACCACTTGTCCTAAGGACTAAGTGTCTTCTTTATCCTCAGCCTACACAGATTCGAGACGTTGAGATGTGCCGTTGCGCTGTCACTGACAGGAGAGAAAGTAGGCATGGTGGAGACTCCACGTCTCTGCCGAGTAGGCAGCTGGTTCTTTCTGATGAGAAAGGAAGCTTCCTGTTGCCCATTTGATCACCCTAGCTCCATCCTTACTCCTACCCTGCATGCTAATTCTGTCCCCCAATGACTTGCCTGCTTTGGAATCTCTGTGCTAAATAGTTCTTCCAATTAGCAATGCATGGGCTGATGGCAACTAACAGGAACTTCCTGGAAAATTTTGTTCCATATCTGAGTAGAGCGATGTACCTTGAAGCTCAAGAAAGATCGAGGAATGAGATAACTGGAGCAAAGACCTTTACTTTTAAACTCTAGAAAGATTGCTAGGCTTTTACAATGGGATAGTGACCTATGGCTGACCAGGTGCTTGCCTGAGGAACAGTGAGGCCGAAGAGAAAGGAAGGTGATAGGGACAAAGAAAGGACATTGGGAATAAGAGACCAAGGAGAAAAGAATCTCAGTTTAGCATCAAGGAGGGGAATGGTTGCCTTCAATACTTGTACATTTACAAGAATACTCTACTAGAACGAGTGAAGGTCATCACCTTTAGCATTCTGGTATCATTAACTCGTTGGTTAACTTTGAGAATATTAAACATCTGGCCAGCTGTCTTTTGGAACAGGACTCCAAACATCCACAACTCAGGCACTCTTGTAGCTTCCATCTCCAGTTCTCTTAACCCTGGCCAAGATGGCCGCCTTGGACACCTTCTTCCTGTCATAAGCCAGACCGAGGGCCGCCATGCAGTCAATGAAGAACGTGGTGAAGTTGATGTGCCAGTGGTACTCGCTGGTGGAGTAGTCATAGGGGAAGGCGTGGTGGTAGTTGTGGAAGCCCTCGCCTGTAACAAAAGCAAGGAGAGAAGTTAGGGAGCTCAGTGACGGCTTCCTTCCTGATCTTTGCACACCTACTTCCAGCAGGGTAAGGAGATGGGGTGGTAGGTGCGGGGAAAGGGCCACCCACAGATGCACTGATTCCCCTCACGCCGGCACCACTAAATACTAAGGAATGGCCCACACTTGAAGAGTACAGTACAGTGAGCCAGGCATGGTGGCGCACGCTTGTAATCCCTGCGCTTGGGAGGCTGAGACAGGAGGATCGCACAGGTTCGAAGCCAGCCTCAGCTACTTAGTGAGGCTCTCAGCAACTTGGTGAGACCCTGTTTCCAAATAAAATATAAAATAGGTCGGGAGTATAGCCTGGAGGTAGAAAGCCTCTGGGTTTCACCCCCAGTACCACCAAAAAAAAAAAAAAAAAAAAGTACAGTGGGGCCACAAGAATACTGTCACGTGTGGCAGTTTTTTTAAACTAGTTTGTAATTCTACATTTTAGACTGCAGACTTATACATGAAACATTGAGCTTACAGGCCATGCAGGTGGTTTTCTAGTTATGCATTTCATGTGCTGTTTATTTATGTGTGACTAAAAGAAGGGAAACTCCAAGGCACTCATTATATAGGTAGTATGAGATGGTTTACAAGTTAAAATCAAATGCAGTATTAGAGCTGGGCGTGGTGGCGCTTGCTTGTAATCCAAGCATTCTGGGAGACTGAGACCAGAGGATCACGGTTCATGGCCAGCCTCAGATACTTAGTGAGGCCAACTTAGTGAGACCCTGTTTCAAAATAAAGAATAAAAAACAGGGGGTGTAGCTCGGAGGTGGAATGCTCCTGGGTTCCATTCCCAGATCCGCCCAAAAAAAAAAAAAAAAAAAAAAAAGCAGTATTATATTTCACTCTTCACATTTACATAAGAGTTACTGCCTGACTCTCATAAGGGTTTTCTTTTCTTTCTTTTCTTTTTTTTTTTGGTGGTACTGGGGATGGAACACAGGGGCATTGTACCTCCAAGCTACAATCCCAGCCCTGTTTTTTTGGTCTTTTTTAGAAACAAGGTCTCACTGACTTGCAAAGAACCCCACTAAGTAGCTGAGGCTGTCTACGAACCACAATCCTCCGGTCTCAGCCTCCCACAAGTGTGTGCCACCATGCCTGGCTCATAAAGGCTTTCTAATACATTATACTCTAGTTTTATACCAGAAAAACTTAGCTACAAAGTGGTGATAAAAACAGTCATTTGGTGGGGTATGTTGCCACATGCTTGTAATCTCAGTACTTGGGAGGCTGAGATAGGAAGTTCTGGATGTGTGGCCAGCCTCAGTTTCTTAATTGAGGCCCTGTACAACTTAGTGAGACCCCGTTTCAAAATAAATAAAAATCAGAAGCTGGGTGTGATGGCACACACTTGTAATCCCAGCATTTCGGAGGCTGAGACAGGAGGATTATGGTTCGAGGACAGCCTCAGCTACTTAGTGAGGCCCTTTGCAACTTGGTGAGACCCAAAAAAAATAGGGCTAGAGGCATAGCTCAAAGGTAGAATGCTCCTGGGTTCCACCCCCAGTACCACCAAAAAAGAAAATAAAAAAAAATTGGGCTGGGGATATAGCTTGAAGATAGAATGCCCCTGGGTTCAATCCCCAGCACAACCAAAAAAAAAGATCTGGCTGCTATCCAAACCCTAATCAGAAGACTACTAGATGTGGTCATGTTAGGAATTGGTGACTTACCCACAGCTCCCAGAGACACCAGGATGTTCTCCCGAGATTCAATGTTCTTGTCATACGGGCGATACCCGTAGAGGTGGGCAGCGCTGTTCACCAGCCAGGTGGCGTTGAGCACCAAAGTGTAGCGCAGGAACGTGGCAACGTACAAGCTGTGCAGAAAGGTCTCACCCCAAAAGTACCAGGGCACCAGGGTGGGCAGGATGAAGCACATCAGCAGGACAGCGGGTTTGTAGTACCTACGTGGGAGATGACAGAGAGTCTGCGGGGAGGGGACTCGCACACCTCCCTGGACCGCGCACTCTCGCTGGACCACTGTGCCTTTCCTCTACATTATTTGAGCATAATTGGGCAGAAACCAGCATGAGGGGATGGAGTGGAAAGATGTTTGAGTACACGGTGTTGTTATTTTTTCTCTTTATTTTGTACTGGGGATTGAACCCAGGGGGCAGTCTACATCCAAACTACACCTCAGTCCTCAGTTTTTATTTTGAAACAGGGTCTTGTTAAATTGCTGAGGCTGAACTCAAACTTGCTATTCTCCTGTTTTATCCTCCCAAGTATTAGGATTACAAGCCTGTACCATAGGTTTATTATGTTACTTTTTTTTTGGGGGGGGGGGGTACTAGGGTTCCTAGAAACGCTTTGACCTCTGGGTTACACTCCCAGACCTATTTTTATATATTTTTTAAAATTTGGAAACAGGGTCTCTTAAGCCAGCCTTGCTGGCTTCGAACCTGCACGATCCTCCTGTCTCCGCCTCCCAAGCACAGGGATTACAAGCGTGCACCACCACGCCCGGCACTATTATGTTACTTTTTAAATGAGGCAATATGGACCCCTTAAATGACTGCCATCTCCCAGCATGGTTATCCATCTTATAATGGTCAATCAGGTGAGGGTCAAATCTCAGCCTCATCAGCCAAGCTCTGCTGCCTGGGCTCGTGCCCATCAGGGTCTTGACACAGTGTGTGTGAGGGGCCTGGCCTCCACTCCCAGAGACCCCGGACTCTTTGCCCGCTTTCCCCTCAGGAGCCACACTGCGTGTCCTTGATCCTGCAGGTCTGTCCCTCCGAGGGAGGCCCTTGTCCACTCCTCACTCTCGTGCACACCAGGCCCCGACTGTGCGAGGGAGCTGACTGCTGTGTCCCACAGCAGCCATGTTTGTGACTCACATGTCCCTGCTCCCCTGCCTCCAGTCCTGGCTCTGCTTCCCCAGCCTGGGTCCCGCCTGCTGTCGAACCCATGTCCCTGCCTCGCATCCCTTCAGCGTGACGTCCTAGAGCGGCCCCTCTGAAGCCCGCCTGTGACCGAGCCACGCTGCTGCAGAGGAAACACTAGTGTTTCCTGTTCCTAACTGAATAAAACCCTCTATCTGTGTCTAGGACTCTATAGGAATGGTACCAGTCTGCAGTCCGTTTTCCTGACACTCTATACCTCAGCAGACAGAAGGACATCCATCTTGGAACATGTGAGGCTTTAGCTCACTCCCTTCTTTCTTCTTTCCTGTCTCCACTCACAAATACTTGTGAAAAGTCTCTAGCTAGACTGTTTTTGTAAACCTGCTCCTGGAGTTCTTAATGGAGTAATCACCCTTGCCTGCCTTTCTTTCTTTCTTTCTTTCTTTCTTTCTTTCTTTCTTTCTTTCTTTCTTTCTTTCTTCCTTTCTTTCTCTCCTTACTTTCTTCGGGTCTGGGGATGGAACCCAGAGGCATTCGACCTCTAAACTATACCCCCTGCCCAATTTTTTATTCTTTATTTTGAAACGGTCTCACTGAGTTACGGAGGGCTTCACTAAGTAGCTGAGGCTGTCCACAAACTGTGATCCTCCAGTCTCAGCCTCCCAAATGCTGGGATTACAAGTGTGTGCCACCACGCCCAGCTCACCCTCCTTTTTCTACCTCTCAGGTACAGACAATATTCTGCATGGCATCATGGTTATTTGGGGACTTGGCTTATCCCTCCATCCCCTGACAGACTCCACACTTCTCACTAAAGTAACTCATCACAAGAACATTACTTTAATCTGAGGATCTGTGGCATACTAAAAAACTACCTCTAAATGCTGGTTTGAACATGCAACACAGCAAATCCTTAGCATTTCTTTCCTAAGTCCTAAGAGCAAGGGTGGTTTCTTCCAGCCTCAGGGGCCAGGGCCACATCCCAGCCCCATCCACCCTTCACTCACCTCCTCTGGAACATCACCAGTTTCTCAGCCTTGAGGTCAGACAGGTTCAGCGAGCCCCCCTTCTCTTTGACGGCTGGGTGTTTGCGCACAAGCAGCCAGCCCACGTGGGAGAAGAAGAAGCCACGTCGGGAGTTGTGCGGGTCGGCGTCTGTTTCTGTGAACTTGTGGTGGGCGCGGTGATCTCGGGCCCACTCATAGACATCGTTCTAGAAGGACAAAGAGGAAGGCAGGCCTGAGGACAGAGCCCTCCTGTGAGAAGCGCAGTGCCGATGTCCTGAGGGCCCTGGGCTCTCAGCACCACTTCACAGGACTCCCAAGAATACAGATCCTGGGGTGGGAGGGGCTGCCCTCTTCTACACACCTGCCCTGAAGCCTATGAGGACAAGCCACTAAGAGCCCAGGCCACAGGACAACACCGCTGCGTCCTGAACTGACATGGTGGGAGAGTGCAGGCAAATCCCAGGGCTCTGTCTCAGTAGGAGAGAACACTGCAACCCTCGAGCATGGGGTGAGGGATGAGGCCTTCGTGGGGTGCCCAAAAGGTGGGCATAGAAAGTATGAGGCAAGTGGCCTCTGGTTCCAGGGTGCTGGTCTGTGGGTAAGTTCCCGGGAGCTCCCCATTTGTCTTCCCAAGTAATAGCTCACCCAGCCCAACAACATGGCATCTAACCAAAGACCACAATCACATTTCCAAAGGAGCTCTGGGTGTGTCTGGGACTCTCTCCCTGCAAGAATGTACCCATATGCCTGTTCTTTTTCTTTGGCTCGCAAGTCTTCCAGATATAAGCTGCAGGGCAGAGATGATCGTGCAAATGTAGTATGCACATCAGACATTGTCATGACCAAAGGGACCAATTAAGTTTTCTATATTCCTCGCACTGTGCTATAAGCCCCCCACACACATGGCACTACCCTCTGCTCACTGTTATGACGTCCTCAATTTCCTTCATTTATGTGTTATAAATGCGTTGCCTCAACACACTGAGGTATTTGACTACCTCCATGACAACCCCAGAGAGGACCACAGCATCAACCCACTCAACCTCTGTGACTTGTCTGCAAAAATCAGGGATGACAGGACCTACCGCTGAGGTGAGTGTTTGGAATTAGTGAGCTAAGCTACATCAAGGGCTTAGCACAGTGCCCAGCACATGGTGCTATAGCAGTTTGCTCTATTATCTGAAATGACAGTTTGTGAGTTTGTAACACAGCACCTTCAACCCCACTTTGGTGGAATCCTAAGAGTGACCTTGAAGCTCGAGTTTAATGTCCACTGACCGCCCCGGTAATGAGGGTTAGTGGCTCCTTACGCTGAAGGATGTCAGCAGCTACACTGGAGAAGAAACCTTGGAGGAATAATCCTACACCTCAAGAGCCTCTGCTACTTACCCGTTTCCCATCCCAGTGACTGAAGTACCCTGTGCTTGATAGCTCAAACACCGATTGAGCCTGCATATGAGGTATGCTCCTCTCCAAGCCCCGATTCCCCTCCTTCCAACCCTGGACCATCAGCGCCAGCTTCCTACCTGGAACGCCATGGTGTTGGCGACGATCAGGAAGAAGCGCAGGGGCAGCCGCGCTTTGTAAGTGCGGTGGCTCCACAGGCGATGAGCTCCGGCGGTGATGCCCAGGGCGCTGATCACATAGTATAAAAGTGCTGGCAGGACAAGACAGTAAAGGCGTCACCAACAGAGAAGTTCTCTCTGGGAAAGGATGCTAAGGACACTCAGTCCGATGCCACTGTCTGTGCCTTTTTTAGGCTCTGAATGAGAACCTGCCTCCTCTAAACCTTAATAGTGTCACCGGCAGTGTGCAGGGGTGTTATCCCAGGGCCTATCTCCTTTGACCTTCAGCCAACCTTCTCTAAGATGTCCAGGGCCCCAGACTACACCTAAGGAGCTTAGGACCCATGAGCAAGGGTGTTCTGGAAACAGGAGCCAGGGCAATCTGGATGCTGTCCAAGTGGAGAAGTCCCTAGTTGCAAGGACCTCTCAGAGGATGCAGTGGCGAGCCTGCTGACTGCCTGGAACAAAAGCATTTCCATATTGTAGCCGGCAGCGTGGCTGTATTTGCACAGTGGCTCAGGTTCTACCAGGATATCACTATACTGTGTCCACTGTATACCTTGAGCAGAGTAGGTGCTTTTAAAATCATATCATGCAGTTGAACAAATAAATCCTGAGAAAGGCTGTTTGTCTAGGGTCACACAGCTAGTAAACTGGAGCCCAGGTTTGAACTGGGCTTTGTGTCAATAAGCAGCTTTTTTTTTTTTTGAGTCTGCGGATGGAACCCAGGGGCATTCGACCTCCGAGCTACACCCCCTGCCCTATTTTTTATTCTTTATTTTTAAACAGGGTCTCACAAAGGTGCAGAGGGTCTCACTAAGTAGCTGAGGCTGTCCACAAACCACGATCCTCCAGTCTCAGTCTCCCAAATGCTGGGATTACAAGTGTGCGCCACCACGCCCAGCTTAATAAGCAGCTCTTGTTTAACCTCTACCATCCACTCCCCAAGATCTGTGCCTAGTTTCTGCAATTATTTTTTGCCATGTCCCTGCTAGCTCAGACTCTCCCTGTCAAGGCTAAGTCTAGACCATGCTAGGTGGTATTCAACGCTGGGAACGCTGCAACATTGTCCTGCCTCAGCTTCCTCTAGGCCTGGGTGTAGGTACACATAGGTACAATAGGGAAGAAGGGGTGATGGAGCATGGCCTTGGAAGAACTGATAACAGTATTTCATTCCAAGCAGGCAGCAGGCAACAATGGATTCTAAGGGGCCACAGAACTTAGTTGTGTGCATTGTGCAGTTTTTTGGGTTTTTTTTTTTGCGGTACTGGGGACGGAACCCAGGGGCATTTGACCTCTGAGCTACTACACCCCCTGCTCTATTTTTTATTCTTTATTTTGAAACCGGGTCTCACTGAGTTGCAAAGGGCCTCACTAAGTAGCAGAGGCTGTCCACGAACTGCGATCCTCCTGTCTCAGCCTCCCGAATGCTGGGATTACAAGCATGCGCCACCATGCCCGGTTCCTATTTTTTTTTTATTCTTTATTTTGAAACAGGGTCTCACTGAGTTGCAAAGGGCCTCACTAAGTAGCGGAGGCTGTCCTCGAACCACAACCCTCCTGTCTCAGAGAGCACACATTATAACAAATTTTTATACTCTTCTGCAGCCCCAATTAGCTCCCTAAGAGCCTTGTCTCCATCTCCTATCTCCATCACCTGATCCTCTTCCTCCTATAGGGTCCCCAGAAAAGCCATAGAGCCAGCAACCATCCCAAGGAAAGTGCTGTCCAGATTCCCCCAGAGCTGGGCTTGAGGCTCCAGGTAACCTGTGGCTTCCAACCCTGTGGTGACTGAGATCTTAGCAGGTCAGCTTCTACCCACACCTGTACCTGGAAAAAGTACAACAGAGCCAGGGCCCTGCAAACACCAGGAGGAAAGAAAGGGCTTTGGGCAAAGCAGAAACACTCAGCTTAGAGGAAGAATCTCAGGTGGTTTCACGCCCAGAGGACTCTGGGACATCGGCCCTGCAAGCACATGGGCTCCCATCTTAAGCAGGGACAAGAACCCAGGCATTCTGGTGCCTGTTTTATTTACACCTATAGGGAAGCTAGGCATAGTGGTGCATGCTTATAATCCAAGAACTTGGAAGGCTGGAACAGGAGGATCCAGGTTCATAGCCAGCCTCAGCTACTTAGTGAAGCCTTCTGAACTTAGCAAGACCCTGTTTCAAAATAAAGAAAAGCCAGGTATGGTGGTGCACACTTGTAATCCCAGCATTTGGGAGGCTGAGACAGGAGGATTGCAGTTTGCACACAGCCTCAGCTACTACTTAGGTCCTTTGCAACTCAGTGAGACCTTGTTTCAAAATAAAGAATAAAAATAGAGCTGGGGGTATATCTCAGAGGTAGAATGCCCCTGGGTTCCATCCTATACTGCAAAAACAAAACAAAACAAATCTAAAAGCAAAATAAATAAAAAATACTGTAATCCCAGCATTCGGGAGGCTAAGTCAGGAGGATCACGGTTTGCAGACAGCCACAGTTACTGAGGCCCTTTGCAACTCAGTAAGACCCTGATTCAAAATAAAGAATAAAAAATAGGGCTGGCAGCCAGGTATGATGGCACACACTTGTAATCCCAGTACTCAGGAGGCTAAGACAGGAGGATTGCAGGTTTGAAGCCAGCCTCAACAACTTAGTGAGGCCCTTAACTTAGCAAGACCCTGTTTCCAAATAAGAAATTAAAATTGGGCTGGGGGTTTAGCTCAGAGGTAGAATGCTTCTGGGTTAAATCCCTAGTGCCACAAAAACAAAAATAGGGCTGGGGGTATAGCTCGGAGGTAGAATGCCCCTGGGTTCCATCCAATTACCTCAAAAAAACCCAAAACAACAACAAAGAATAAAAAAAAAAATAGGGCTGGAGTGTAGCTTGACGGTAAAATGCCCCTGGGTTCCATCCCATTACCAAAGGGGGGAAAAAAAAACCTTACAGATCTGTTAAATAAAACTATCAGGCAGTTAGATATGCGTTCTCTCCCCCAGGGAAGGACTGTTAGTGTCCACAAGGATGGTTAAACCTCTCAGAGCTCTGCCCTGAGGCGCAGACTGGCTGGGTTTTGTCCTTCAGCTTTGCCCTGGGGACTCTACTAGAGTCTCCAAAGAGCCTTCAAGAACCTCTGAGACAGAAGGCTCTTGAAACATGAATTAGGATAAATGCTGAGACAACACACAACTAACCTAAGAAATAGAACCTTCTTAGCCCTAACAAAGTCCTCCTGTTCCCACTTAGTATCTGGGATAACTGTGCTCCTAAGAAAGGGAGTCTTCTCAGTCGCATTTCCCTGTGGGACCCGAGAATTTCCCAGACAAAGCTCAAGGGAGCAGACCTTGCCACCTATTAGACCCAAGAGGCCTCTATTTTTTTTTTTTCTTTTGTGGCACCGGAAAAAAAAAAAAAATCTCCAGGAGCACTCTCCGTCTGAGCTATACCTCCAAGCCCTATTTTTTATTCTTTATTTTGAAACAGGGTCTCACTAAGTTATGGAGAGGCCTCACTAAATAGCTGAGGCAGGCTATGAACTTGGATCCTCCTGTCTCGGCTTCCCAAGTACTGGGATGACAAGCGTACACCACCACGCCCGGCTGCCAGGCATCCTTTCTATACCACTAACCTCCATGAGAGCTGCCAGAAAGTGCCCCACACCAGAGACCGCTCTATACAACCTCCACCTGTCTTCAGGGACTAGCTGGCAAGCGCCTCCCTGGTTCCGGCAGAGGCTGTAGGCTGGGGCTGCTCAAGGCTCAATTCTCTGCCTGGCTGTCTCTGCCAAGAAGGGATGGACTGGGGCCAGGGAGGGCCGCTGTTAGAAGGTGCTAGATTCTTGGCACTCATGTCCTCAGGAGAGAGGAGCTAGGAAGCATAGAGTATAGGGAAAGAATAAGAAACATTTCTGCAACCCTATTTTGTTCTAAATGACTTGTTGGCGGGCATATGTATGCTGCAACCTGGGGACCTATCTAGAATCCTAGAGTAACACATTACACAGAAACCTTCTTATCTTCCTTCATAACAAACTAGCCTCAAAAGAGTTTTATGGATAACCTTCCGGTTCCTTCCTTTTTGTGGTCTCTCCTCCTGAGCAGTTTCCCTTGCTTTGTTCTCTGGCCGTGGGTCAACACATAGCCTGTGGAGCCCCTGGTCTAGCACCAGGTTCCCAAGACTCCTAGGTAGGGGCCTTGGTTCTCTTGGAGGGGCAGGGTTGGGGCAGGCAGCCAAGCAATGACTCAAAACACAAAAGTTGTTTCAGGAGCAGCAGCCTTCCCTAGCATCCAGAGTAAGTTGGCACACAAGAAGTATTAAATACTCTTGCATCCTAATCCCACTAGACAGCCCAGTTTGTCTCAGGCAACCAAAGACATGTAGTTGGGGAAACCTGGGCCACTAATCTGTTAACAGTCTACATTATTATTAGTGTGTGTGTGTGTGTGTGTGTGTGTGTGTGTGTGGTACTGGGGATGGAACCCAGGGGCATTCTACCTCTGAGCTACACCCCAGCCCTATTTATTCTTTATTTTGCAACAGGGTCTGAGTTGCAAAAGGCCTCACTAAGTAGCCGAGGCTAGCCATGAACCGGGATCCTCCTGTCTCAGCCTCCCAAATGCTGGGATTACAAGCGTGTGCCAGACACCCGGCAAACAACCTACATTATTATTAAAGTGCAGTGAAATACCTCTGGTACTGGCTTAAGACAAGGGGACCTGCTTACCCCAGAGCAAGGTGTAGAACTTGGCGGAGGGCAACAGTATGATCCCATACAGGGCTCCCAAGTGCAGCAGAGCCATGAGGATGATGTTCCTCCAGACATAGGCCTGCTTGGGCCTGGGGCCCTCTGCGTCCTGGTAGCTGGGGTCATAGATGTCATCTTTCATTTCAGGGCGGATGTCTTCTTCAGCGCAGAGGGATGTCTTATCCACAGTCTCTCCTCCATTCTGCAGGCCCCTGGCGGGAGGCGCTGTAATGGTCGTGGTGGTGGTGTAGGAGCCGGAGACCTGCGGGGGGTGGGGAGATGAGCAGGGGGCATTTGACTTTCTAATACAGCCGCGGGAAAGGTACAATGGAGGCACAGACCCTGTCCCAAGTGCCCTGGCTACATGATGGTGGTGCGTACCCCAGGATGAAGCCGGGTGAAATTTCGAGAAGGGGCTGCACTGGTACCCCTAACAACAAAGGACAACCTACATAAGATACCAGCTCGACCCGATTTCTCTTTAAGGGTTAAGAAACAAAAGTTGGGGAACCAAGTGCCCCTGTTAAAAAACCTAGGTATCAATTGAGGACAGAGAACTCGGGAGGCATGGCGGCTCGAACAAGATGGCCAAATCCTCCCGGGAGCTCTCAACTCTGCTCCGCCACCGCGCCACCACAGCCAGTCCATACCGGCTCTCACGCCGGGAGGGGGCCATTCCTGGGAAACTCACCTGCAGCACGTGGGCCGGCATGGTGGCTCCAGGAGGTGAGGCTCGCGTTCCCAGGGCCGGGCCTGGCCGCCGAGCCGGGCGTGCAGGGGGCCATTCCTGGGAAACTCACCTGCAGCACGTGGGCCGGCATGGTGGCTCCAGGAGGTGAGGCTCGCGTTCCCAGGGCCGGGCCTGGCCGCCGAGCCGGGCGTGCAGGGGCTGCGGGCCGACCGGCCGGGTTTCCACCGCCTGGAGGCGCGAGATCCGGGCGCCGGGCTCGCAACCTCCCCGCTCGTCGCTGCGTGCGAGGAAAGTCTGGTCCCGAAACCGCTGTGCCGGGATCTCCAGGCCAGAGCTGGCAGAGGAATGATCGTGCCCTGAGTTTCCTAAATTCGCGTGGTTGATTAACGACGAGGGACAAAAAGGGCAAAGGATGAGGGCGAGGGAAAGCGGAGCGGAGCTCAGCAGTGCGGCCGGAGGAGTGGAGGCGCCGGGATACTGCAGACACCCACACCGCGCAGTCCCGGCCCAGGCCCCGGGGGAAATGCTAATTAGGACCCGACTCTGGCTCGCCATTGGCCACCGGGAATTTGGTGCCACCTCGTCCTGCCGTCGCCATTGGCTGGGCGCAATCTGCTGTTCCAACTGCCGCCAGGTCGTCGCTCCCCCGCCCCTCTTTTTCAGCTTTGGGCTTCTCCCCGACCCGCGGCGGTTCCTCCGCCTCGGCCGCGAGTCCGGGGGGCGCTCTCGGGCTCTCCCCGAGCCGGGGGCGGGCTGTGGGGGCTGGGCCCGAGCCCGGGCACCGAGAAGTTGTACGGGCAGCCCCGGGAAGGCCGCGTCGGGGCCGACCACACACAACTGCATCCTTTCTTCCCATTTCCGCAGGCGCGCTGGAGGGGAGGCTCGGTTTCCACCAGATCTGTGGAAGAGAGGGCGATGGCGGCCAGCCTCCCTCCCGAGGCCGCCCCGTGCAAACAATGGCTCGGCCAGGGTGCTAACCCTGGGCCCCAACCAGCTCAGCCGGGCTACTAGGCACTCGCCCCGGGCGGTCCCACCCCATACCCGCGCCCCCAGAGCATCTGACAGCGTAGAGAGCCTTCCGAGGGTCACGTTGAAATTTTGGAGTTTTCTACTTGCAAAAGGGAAGCACCCACAGGCGTTTTCTCCCAGCAGCAGCTAAAGGACTAGTACATGGAGTGAGAGTAGGGAGCAGGTTGAGAGAGCCCTGCAAGCCGGTCCAAAGAGTCATTTTTGTTGATGTGTGACCCTGTGAGCTGGGCATCGCATGATTCCTTTTTTGTTTTAATTGCTTTTATTTTTTTTTATTTTATTGGTGCACTGTAGTCTCACATCATAATGTGGATCATGTTGACAATGACATTTATTCACACAGTACTTGATTCCATTTTTAAAGAGAGGGCAGTGAGAGGTGGAGACATCAATTCACCCAGGGTGGCTGCAGCCAGAGGTGGTGGGGCTGGGAGCTGAGCACAGAAGCTGTTGCCGGCGCCCAAGCTCTTAAGCCCTGCTCCGGCCCTGTTGCCTGAGGATCCTGAGGTGCTCTGCCCTCACAGACCTTTCTCTCTGGGTCTGTGGGATCCCCCTCCACCAGGAAGGCTTGGAGCCAGGCAGGCTGTGCATCCACCCAGGCTGTGGCCAGGCCCAGGTCCCCCATCACTGCCCTGTCCTCCTCCCAGGGGAAGAGATGAGGAGTCCTATGCAGTGACTGGCTTTTCAGAAAAGAAGGTGCCTGGGGTTGCCTGGGAGACCAGGGCTAGGTTCTCTGGGCTCAGGGGCAGGCCAGTTTCCCCAGCCAGGGCCAGGTGCCTCCATTGCAGGCCTGGCTCGCTGGCCAGTGGGAAGTGTTGAAGTGTTCTCAGAGATGCACAGCTCCTTAGGTGATGGCTCACACAGGCCCCTCATTAATCTCTCAGCTATGTCTTCACTGCTTAATTCGTTTACCCTTGGTATGCTTACTCTTTGTCCTGGCCCATTTGGGCTTATAAACTACCTTAGCCTGAGTGGTGTTTATAACACCTTGGCCTGGAGGCTGAACGTCTAGATTGGAGCACCAGTAGATTGAATGTCTGGTTAGGACCTACCCCCTACATCATAGCAGGTCATCTTCTGTCTTCACATGTCTCTGAAGTCTCTTTTGTAAGGGCACAAATGTAAGGTCATATCAGGGCTGTGCCCCTGTGACCTTATCACTTGCCAAGTCCCCACTCCAAGTGAGGAATTGGGTTTCCATGTATGAATTTGAAGGGCAGGGGTATGTCACTCTTCCAGGAGGAACATTGGGCATTTCCTTTAATATGAGTCCTTAAATGTAGTGGAAGATGCTCTCATTTGACACTAGCTTTCCTTCTCTCCAACTACTTACAAATATTTGACCCTGGATTTCACCAGGGAACACTCTGATAATTGGGGTCCCCTGGAACCTGCCCTCCCACTTGCTTGGCCTCCACATTGTGCTGCTGGTGTGACTACTTGGTGCTGGTGATGCTATTTATGCTTAATTTCATGTCCTTCATTTTGTGCCAGAAAAAGAAAGGGAGGCCTGCCAAGACAACAGCGCACAACAGGAATCTTGTATTTCTCTCCGAAAACAGGCTGCTGCCCAGTAAAGACAGCCCTCCGGGCCTAGGAAAGGACTGGATTAGGGAGAGTGGAATTTCAGGAACAAAAGGTCAGAGCCCTCTGGGCTGTTGATAACCAAGAGATAAGGACCTCTGGTCAATCCTGTATATTGTGTGTGGACTGCAGTTTTCAGGCCAGCCTCAGCAATTCAGTGAGACTCTCAGAACCTAATGAGAAACCTAACCTGTTTCAAAACAAAAATAAAATAAAATATGCTGGATGTGGTGGTGCACGTTTGTATACCCAGCATTTAGGAGGCTGAGATAGGAGGATCTACATTCGCAGATAGCCTCAGCTATCTTAGTGAGGCCCTTTGCAACTCAGTGAGACTCTGTTTCAAAATAAAGAATAAAAATAGGGCTGGGGGTTCAGCTCAGATGTAGAAGGCCCCTGGGTTCCATCCCACTACTGCAAAATAATAATAATAATAATAATAATAATAATAATAATAATAATAAAATAGGGCTATGGGTGTAGCTTGGAGGTAGAATGTCCCTGAGTTCAATCAATCCCCAGTGCAAAATAATAAGAAAGGAAAGAAGGAAGAGAATAGGCAGGCCAGTTTGGGAGCTGGGTGTGGTGGCACAAGCCTGTAATCCCTGTACTTGGGAGTCTGAGATAGGATCTCAGGTTTGAGACTAGCCTCAGGAACCTAATGAGACTGTTTCAAACTAAAAAATAAAAG
This sequence comes from Muscardinus avellanarius, assembly GCF_963383645.1. Classification (NCBI taxonomy): domain Eukaryota; kingdom Metazoa; phylum Chordata; class Mammalia; order Rodentia; family Gliridae; genus Muscardinus; species Muscardinus avellanarius. Next base: position 132,884,600 of record NC_137789.1, read on the forward strand.
CTGAGCGTGGTGGGATCACAGGTCACCACCAGCCTCAGCAACTTAGTGAGGCCCTCCACAATTTAGCAAGACCCTGTCTCCAAATAAAAAAATTAAAAAAATAAGGCTAGAGGTCTAGCTTGGAGGTAGAATGTTCCTGAGTTCAATCCCAGCAGAAAGAAAGAAAGAAAGAAAAGGCAGGCAAAGGTAGGAGCTGGGTGTGGCGGCACTAGCCTGTAATCCCAGTACTTGGGAACCTGAGATAGGATGGCAGGTTTGAGACTAGCCTCAGGAATTTAGCAAGACTATTTCAAACTAAAAAATAAAATAAAAGCTGAGTCAGGCATGGTGGCTCACACTTTTAATCTCAGTACTTGGGAGGCTGAGATAGGAGGATCACAGGTTCATCTACTTAGTGAGGCCCTCCACAACCTAGTGAAACTCTGTCTCCAAGTTAAAATTTTTTTTCTTTTTTTCTTTCTTTCTTTCTTTCTTTCTTTCTTTCTTTCTTTCTTTCTTTCTTTCTTTCTTTTTCTTTTTTTTTTTTTTCGGTAACGGGGATGGAACCCAGGGGCATTCTACCTCTAACCTACACCCTCAGCCCTAGTTTTTTGTTTTTTTTTTTTTTTTTTTTTTTAATGGTACTAGGGGTGGAACCCAGAGGCTTTCTACCTCCGGGCTATACTCCCAGACTGATTTTATATTTTATTTGGAAACAGGGTCTTACTAAGTAGCTGAGGCTGGCTTCCAACCAGTGCAATCCTCCTATCTAAGCCTCCCAAGCGCAGGAATTACAAGCATGTGCCACCACACCCGGCTCAGCCTTATTTTTATTCTTTATTTTTGAAACAGGATCTCACTGAGTTGCAAAGGGCCTCACTAAGTAGCTGAGGCTGTCCTCGAACTCAGCCTCCTAAATGCTGGGATTACAAGTGTGTGCCACCACGCCTGCCTCCAAGTAAAAAAATTTAAAAATAGGGCTGGGGATGTAGCTTGGAGGTAGAATGCCCCTTGATTTGTTGTGGGAGAACATGATAATTTCGTGGGATTCTTCAATCCCCAGTGACACACAAACACACAAAAGCTAAAAAATAAAAAGGGCTGGGAGTGTAACTCAGAGATAGAATGCCCCGAGATTCCATCACCAGCACCAAAAATTAAAAAGTAAAAAGACAACAATGTGAGGTTGGGAACAAACCAGAAGTTACGATTATGTGATCACTGTTTCTTCACAATAGAATTTATGACTCAGCTGATGGATATTTTAGCACAGAAGAGGAAGCATGAAGGGGGCTGGGAAGATGGCGGCTGAGCTGTAAATATTACTGTATGGAAAAGGGCACAAGGTACCGTGACAATTTTAAAATTTCATTTTGGTTCTTCAACTCAAGTGAGCAAGAAAAAACAGGCCCACTTAGCCATCGTAAGTAAATAAAATGTCACTGCCCCAGACTAGTCTTTCACTTGCCTAACTCCTGTTCTCTTCAGACGTGCAGAAAGCCTCTCAGGCCCTGAAGCCTGCGCTTTCTGCTTTTGTCCTATTGGTTCTGGGATGCTCGAGGGCAGGGCCGTGTCTCTCTGGCCCATATCCCAGTGGTTTACTTCCCCAAAGGGATAACAGGCATCGGAATTTCTAAGTTATAAAAGAATGTTTTCTTTTTCTTTGTTTTTTCTTTCTTCTTCTTTTTTTTTTTTTTTTTTGTGGTACTGGGGATGGAAGCCAGGGGCATTCTACCTCTGAGCTACAGCCCCAGCCCTATTTTTATTCTTTATTTTGAAGCAGGGTCTCACTAAGTAGTAGCTGAGGATGGCCGTGAACCACAATCCTCCTGTTCCAGCCTCCCAAATGCTGGGATGACAAGCGTGCACCCCCACATCAGGTGAATGTTAGAAGAATGTTTTTGTCCAGCAGGTATTTGGGATTTCACAGTAAGCCTGCCCCCACGCTCTGTAGGCACTGGCTCTACTATCATTTCTAACCCAGGATTAGGAGCTTGCCAGGCAAAGATAGAGATTAGATGGCCACAGACTTGACCCTAAAAATATTGGCAAAATATTTTCCCTAGGATCTAAAGAAGCCTCTATCTCTGTTTTTTCGTGTTGAAAGAATATCAGGCATAAAGCCAGGCATGGTGGAGCTTGGAAGGCTAATCCCAGTGCTTGGAAAGCTGAGACAGGAGGACCACAGGTTTGTAGTCAGCCTCTGCAACTTAGTAAAACCCTGTTTCAAAACAAAGAATAAAATAGGGTTGGGCTCAGAGTTAGAATGTCCCTGGGTTCAATCTCCAGTAGCATGCACGTATACACACATAAAATTAAATAGGATTGGGGAGTAGCCCAGAGGTAGGATGTCCCTGGGTTCCATCCCTAGTAACACACACACACACACACACACACACACACACACACACACACACAACACACACCAATGTGAGCTTATTTAATCAATTATTTTTGTGGTACTGGGGATAGAACCCAGGGTAATTCTACCTCTGAGCTCCACTCCCAGACCAATTTTTTATTCTTTATTTTGAAACCGGATCTCACTAAGTTACGGAGAGCCTCACAAATTGCTGAGGCTGGCCATGAACCTGTGATCCTCCTGTCTCAGCCTCCCAAGTACTGGGATTACAAACATGTGTGCGCCCCTCCCCATGCCTAGCTTGAGTTTGTAATTAATGAGGAAAAAGAGTAAGTTTATGTGGACAGCTATTTTTTATAATATTTAGATTCAAAAGAAGTATTTTCTGATGTAGGCTTGTCATTAATTCAGACAATTCCCACATTTTCTAGGAGGAAAACAAGTCAATACTGTCTTTGCTTCCCCTTTCCTCCCTTTTCCTCTCCTCCTTCCCTCATGAACAATCTCCAAAGGACATGAGGTGAGCAAGGTAGATGGATTATGGTGGGTGGGCTTGGGGGACAGAGGTGCCTAGAACGGGGTGCTGTAGCCTATGCAGGTGGGGGCCTCATGAGGGGGCTGCCTAGTGCTGGGTGCTGGGGCCTGAGTGGGGCTAAGGGAGCACCTTGGGGAAGGGCAGAGGTGAGTGAGTGGGGCTCCACCCCAAAGGCAGTAAGGGGGTGCCCAGCTGGTAAGTGGGGGCTTCAGCCTCACTCAGAGTCGCCCTCTAGCTGGGGCCGGAGCATGGGGCTGGGGGCCAGCTCTGCCCATAGTACTTTTTCTGCTTTGGAATGATGGGCAGTTTGAAAATTTTAAATCCAGACACAGCCTTCAAGAATAGGAATGTGTCAAGGTAAAAGGAGAGGACAGACCTTTATCTTGTTTATCTCAGTTTATTAAGCTTGCTTTATTTATTTTTGTGGTACTGGGGATGGAACCCAGAAGCATTCTACCTCTGAGCTACACCCCCAGCCACACACACACATACACACACACACACACACACACACACACATATACATATATATATACATATACATATATATATACATATATATACATACATATACATATACATACACACACACACACACACACACACACATATATATATATATGTCTTTATTTTGAAACAGGGTCTCACTGCATTGCAAAGGGCCTCACTAAGTAGCTGAGGCTGTCTGCGAACCCCGATCCTCCCGTCTCAGCCTCCCAAATGCTGGGATTACAGGCGTGCGCCACCACGCCCGGCTATTAAACTTGCTTTATAAACTCGTGTGTGGGCTTCCTTTGTTCTCTAGTTGGGGCCCTGAAAATGGTAGGGCAGGCCTGCTGAGAACCCTCCTGCTAACTTTGTTTTCAATATCATTATTCTAAAAACAGAAATTAGAAAAGCATCATTTAAAAAGCCCTCTGGGCCTGTCTGTTCTTTTTCGTATCATAAATTGCTGGTACACATTTCCTCAGACAAGCTGGCACAGGAATAATTCAGCCTTGGGAACAGCCAGCATGTGCCAAGCTGTCACTTGGGAGCCAAATGTCAGTGCCCTGAGATGGCCTGACCTGGTTAGAGCTACCCCAGGGTCCTTGCATATTTCAGGATGGGCATGTCACAGTGTCAGATCTCCAGACTGAACTTCACTAAGCCTGATGTACCTGATCTTCCAAGTGATCAGATTAACCCTGTTCTTCCCTTTCCTCATTCCTTTTTTTTTTTTTTTTTTTTTTTTTTGCGGTACTGGGGATTGAACCCAGGGTCATTCTACCTCAGAGGTACAACCCCAGCCCTAATTTTTATTCTTTATTTTGAAACACAGTCTCACTAAGTTGAGGAAGCCTCACCAAGTAGTTGAGGGTGGCCACAAACTTGTGGTCCTTCTGTCTCAGCCTCCAAGTACTGGGATGACAAGCGTACATCACCACACTCGGCCTCCTTCCTCTTGATAGACAGGGTACATAAGCATTTGTTCCCTGAAAAAGAAAGTTAATGGGAATTGCTTTTGTCCTACAAAGTAAACAAGCTTATTAAAGGGAGGAAGCAGACTTAATCTATGCACCTAGAGTCTAGGACTTTTGCATGGTATCCCATTTTAAAAAGAGTCCCAATTCACACTCTCCTGCAAGTTCAGGAGCTTCTTCAAACCTTTCTTTTTCTTTTCTCCTTTTTTTTTTTTTAACCATCACTTACTAAATAGAGAAGACATTACCCTGACTGCTCAAAGGAAGTGGCTATCTACATAAGCTGAGTAAAGATGGAAAACTACAAGATGTCATATGAACATGTTTTATTCATAAGAAAAAGCATGAAAGTTGTGCACTGTGAAGAAAACTATTGGTCACAGAAGGTATTTTTTTTCCAGTTTCAAACACACACACACACACACACACACACACACACACACACACACACACACCACACAGCAATCTAAGCCAGCTGTGCTCTCTCTGATTATAAATAACTAACAACAACAATAAAATGTGGCTTCACCAGAGACCCAATTCACATATAAAAGGGAATTTTTGGAGATAGGACTTAGAGGCAGCAAGATGGAGAGCCCTCAGTGTAAATATTACCTTGCAGTCATCACGGCAGCTGAAGTTCCATTTTGGTGCATCCAAGAGTCTGGAATTCTAGTATTCAAGGGCTGGGAGCAGAGATGCTCACTTGAACCCAGGACAGTTCCACTGTCACCTGTCTGTGTTGAAATCCTGACATGGCCCAGGCTGGCCTAGGAGGAATTTAATACTTTGTATCAGCCTGTACTTAAGTTAATTGTGGTCTCTCAGATTATAAATATAGTATTTTTGAGAATGATATTAGCTTTGTTTGGGTGAATATAAAAGATTGGAAAGTATGCCTTTCACTGACATTGGAATACCTGGAACCACACCGTTTCCTCTAATTGACTCATTCCTTTAATTCCAGGCTGAGGAGAAAGAACCAGCAAAGATGCTGACAGAGAAGAGCACTGTGGATGGGACCCAGGGGCATTCTACCTCCAAGCTACACCCTCAGCCCAATTTTTTATTCTTTATTTCAAAACTGGGTCTCACTGAGTTGCAAAGAACCTCACTAAGTAGCTGTGGCTGTCTGCAAAGCAAGCCATGATCCTCCAGTCTCAGCCTCCCAAAAGCTAGGATTACAAACTGTCTGCCACCAGGCCCCGTTTTATTGTTATTGTTGTTGTTTTGAAACAGTCTCGCTAAGGTGCAGAAGGCCTCTCTATGTAGTTGCTGAGGCTGGCCTTGAACCTTAGATTCTCCTGTAATATTGGGATTTTAGGTGTGTGCCACCACGCCCAGCTGGAATCCCTCTTTGAAGGGGCTCCCAGGTAGACTTGGGTTCCAAGCCCAGCTTCCACAGGTGTGACTCGGGGCAGCGCAGGCTAAGGGAGGTCTTTGGTGTCTGCTCCACCTTTTGCCAACATTAAACCTCGGAAGGGTGCAGGGCTAGTTTCTAACACGGGGAGGTATAAATCATCATAGAGAAATTTTCACCCAAGTTTCTGTAGCTTTCTAATTTCATTCTTACAGATAATGGATAATGTCATTAAATAGTTATATGTAGAAAGCTATGTGGAAAACCAAACCCTGTTCCATACAGACCTGGAGTGAAAAGCTGGTATGCACTTATCACAATTCCTGGAGAAGAATCAGGGTCTCTGTTTCCATGTGGGGTGGGAGATAAGCTGGAAAATTCATATGATATGTAGCAAGGACCAATAACTATCCCATGAGTTTGATTTTTTTTTCTTCGATTTTGAGGATTGAACCCAGGAGCATTCTACTCCGAGCTACATCCCCAGCCCTATTTTTAATTCTTTATTTTAAAACAGTCTTATTGAGTTGCAGAGGCCTCACTCACTAAGTAGCTGAGGTTGGCCTCAAACCTGCCACCCTCCTGTCTCAAAGTGTGTACCACCACACCCAGTTAATCCCATGAGGATTAAATGACTAGCCTCTGCTGCGCTCACCGGATAACTCCCTCACTTCCCTTATAAGGTTGACTCTCAGTAATATAAATTTACTTATTAAAACCTTAATCAGCCTGGTGTGGTGGCATACATTTATAATCCCAGTAGTTGGGAGGCTGAGACAGGAGGATCGGGTTTGCAACCAGCCTCAGCTCTTAGTGAGGCCCTCCGCAATTTAGTGAGACCTTGTTTCAAAAAATAAAACATTGGGCTTGGCATGGTGGCACACGCTTGTAATTCCTGCGCTTGGGAGGTGGAGACAGGAGGATCGCGCAGGTTCGAAGCCAGCCTTGATGGCTTAAGAGACTGTTTCCAAATAAAATATAAAATAGGTCTGGGAGTATAGCCTGGAGATAGAAGGTTCCATTCCCAGTACCACCACCACTAATAATAATAATAATAATAATAATAATAATAATAATAATAATAAAATACAAAATTGGGCTGGACATGTAGCTCAGCTCAGAGGTAGAATGCTCCTGGGTTCCATCCCCAGCACCACACATACACAGAACCTTAATAAACTCTTTTTTTTTTTTTTTTTTTTGTGGGTCTGGGGATGGAACCCAGGGGCATTCGACCTCCGAGCTACACCCCCTGCCCTATTTTTTATTCTTTATTTTGAAACCGGGTCTCACTGAGTTGCAGAGGGCATCACTAAGTAGCTGAGGCTGTCCGCGAACCGCGTTCTTCCAGGTCTCAGCCTCCCGAATGCTGGGATTACAAGCATGCGCCACCACGCCCGGCTTCTTAATAAACTCTTTACCAACTTCTATTTGTTAAAAGGCTTGCTGTAGTTAGCATGTGATTAGCCCCCACTATTAGAAAGAGGAAGGCATTCTTCAGTGAGAATGTAAAGTGGCCTGCTTCCAAGGCCTGCACTGCCTCCTACCTCCTTCCCGGGCTACAGAAGAGAGATGTACAAAGGTTTTCATTCTGCTGGTGGGTACAGTGGTCCTAGAGTAGATGACTTTAAGAAGAGTTGTTTTACCTGGGCGTTTGTGGTGCACACCTGTAATTCCAGAACTTGGGAGGCTGAGCTAGGAGCAGTAAGTGTTTTATTTTTTTTATATTTTTTTGGTGGTACTGGGGGTGGAACCCAGAGGCTTTCTACCTCCCGGCTATACTCCCAGACCTTTTTTATATTTTATTTGGAAACAGGGTCTCACCAAGTTGCTGAAAGCCTCACTAAGTAGCTGAGGCTGGCTTCGAACCCGTGTGATCCTCCTGTCTCAGTCTCCCAAGCGCGGGGATTACAAGCATGCGCCACCACACCCGGCAACAGTAAGTGTTTTAAAATAGGACTGGGGGTTTAACTCAGAGGCAGAATGCCCCTGGGTTCAAACCCTAGTACCAAAAGAAAAAGGAGAAAAGGAGGAAAGAGGAGAAGGAGGAGAAGGAGGAAGAGGAGGAGGAAGAGGAAGAGGAGGAAGAGGAAGAGGAAGAGGAGGAGAAGAAAATTTGTTGTTTTTCATTTCAAGTTTTTCAGATATTTGATAATAGCAAATAGCAATCCTAAATTACATAAAATGTTCCAAGATTCAAGCCTCTGGGTGAATGGGTACACATGATGCAGCCCCCCTGTTTTAATCTTTCATTCAAAAAGCACTTACTGTGTCAGCAGTATCCTAGGCTGTTTGGGAGAAAAGAAGATGTATAAGAGGACCACACCTTCCATTAATAGATTTAAAATTCAGTAGAAGACTTTACTTATACCAATACCAATACCTAAAATGTGAAGCGATGTAATGTGAGCCAGGCCATAAGAAAAGTGCACTGGACAGCCGGGCGTGGTGGTGGCGCACGCTCGTCATCCCAGACCTCGGAAGGCTGAGACGGGAAGATGGCAGTTCACGGCCAGCCTCAGCTACTTAGTGAGGCCCTCTGCAACTCAGTAAGACCCTGTTTCAAAATAAAGAATACAAAATAGGGCTGGGGTGTAGCTTGGAGGTAGAATGCCTCTGGGTTCAACCCCCGGTACTGAGGAAAAAAGAAAAGCACACAGATGGGGCCCTACATGGGGCCCTACCTTTGAGCTGCGCCTGAACAGGAGAGATGGGAGGGAAGGACCTTCCGGGCAGAGAAAGCTGCAGGGTTAAGCAGAGTCCAATTCCTCCTCTGTGAAGTCCGCCCTCATCCTCTCCTCCCTCTCCTTCCAGTGCGGTGACCTCCCTGCTGTTCGGCCTTCCCACATGCTGTGGTTTGTACATTCTTCCATTGTAATAGTTACATTGTAACTACTGCATGTGAGTCTGACAATCTAGTAACCTATAAACTCCTTCAGGGAGGGACTGTGTGTTTTCATCTTCGCTTTCTTTACTTTAGCAAGGTTTCTAACCAAAGTAACTACTCAGTAAATATCTGTGAAAAGGAAAATATTTCATAAAACATTTCAGGTACCAGTGGGTATTACAGTAGGCAAATTACAATTTGCCTAAATAAAAGCTTCAAAAGGGAAAGCAGCTGGAATAAAGCGACTAAAGCAGGTGGCAAGGATCTGGACAGTACCAAGCGTTGCGCAGAAGTGAAACACAGAAACTCTTGCATATGGCTGGAAAGACTGCAAGTTGGTGCAACTGTTTTGGAGAACAACTGATCAACATCCAATAAAACTGGAGATGTTAGTTTCTTGTGCTCCAGAAATCCCAGTGCTATAGAAACCCTTGCACCTATATAAAAGGTGAAAGATACAACATAGGTAAGGGCAGAATTAAACCCAAGGGAGAGAAATTACAGAGCAAACACCCCGGGTCTATAAAATCCTGCCCTTCCTGGCACTAGCGCTGTTAGTTATGAAACGAGCCACTCTGCAAACACCCAGTGGGTGGTCAGCCAGGTGCCTGCCCTGAGCAGGGCTGGCCTTTCCTGGTTCTTTCTTTTATGATATGGTGAAGGAGTGGATTTGCTTTGTGTTTCAAAAGGTGACACTAGGCTTGGGAGGAGTGCAATTTGACTCAGTGTGTCGTGTGCCAGTATCTCAATATGTCGCTACCATTTTGAGGATCTCATTTCAGGATGTTTGCAGACTACAAGAAAATGCTCTGAAGGGTATTCAGAGATCAAGTGATGATTTCAGCATCAAATGCACAGATTACTTGATTTTTGTTCTCATACAGAAATGAAGTTCTCCTAACTGTGCTGTATCACGCCTCTTAGTCTAGGCCTGGGGTTGAATTACAGTTGCTCAGTTAGAATTGAGCCACCATTATCAACACTTTTTACTCATCAGGCTTGGAGTAAAATTTCCCCCATAATCCTGAAAAAAAAAAAAAACACCACCTGATAAATCGGGAATTACCATCTTTATTACCTCAGATAACTGAGGTCCCGAATGTCATTAAATAACTTCTCCAAAGATCCTAAAGACAGGAGAATATGGATTCAAACTTAGATCTGCCTCAGATCTGATCATGGATTTGACCACCATTCTACACCGCACTAATGTATCACCTCCTACTCTAAATCCTTCTGATTAGAGACTCTGACTCTCCTTCCAAAAACCAATCCAAACATGGTTGTGCAAGATTATAAGGTATCTTGATGGGCAAGTGATTTAAAGGGTTTAAAATCTGAGTCAGAAGGTGAATTTGGAAAGCACCTGGTAAACTCAAAACTCATCATTTAAAAAGAATTAGAATGTCTTCATTTTTTTTTTTTCCCCCCTGTACTGGGGATGAAACCTGTAACATTGAAATTGAGTTGGGGATTGGGAAGGAGGCAAACACCAGCCAAGTTATTAAAGGCCTCCTTAATTATACTGGCACCTTCGGGCAAGATTTGCTGACCATGGAGGAAGGGACTGATGACCGAGCAGCAGAGTCACGGGGCCAGCAGAGTTACAGGCCAGCAGAGTCAGGGTCGGTCGGCAGAGTCACACAGCAGAGAGGAAGTATGGATATTTATAGCGGGGGGTCTTGGGGTGGAGCTAGCCGGGTGAAAATGACTCTCACGACATCTGGAGTCTTGCAGCACCTGGAGTCTGTCTTGTGATGTCTGGAGTCTCAAGACACCTCTGCTTCTGGCTTCCGGTTCCACCTCCTGTCTCCATTGGGGGGGTCCCGTAGGGGAAGGAAGGGACCTGACTTATCAGAACCCAAGGGCATTCTACCTCTGAGCTACAATCCTAGCTCTATTTTTTATTCTTTATTTTGAAAGAGGGTCTCACTGAGTTGCAGAGAGCCTCACTAAGTAGTTTAAGGCTGTCCGTGAACTGTGATCCTCTTGTCTCAGCCTCCCAAATGCTGAGATTACAAGTGTGTGCCACTATGTCTGGCTTTTTAAGTTACAGGTTTAAATAGCCAGGTATTGGCTATTGTATTGAATTTTGTTATTCTCTGAGATCCATTTCCTCCTCTCTAGGATAATACCATGATTTTACCTGAGGTATCACACCTGTCCCGATGATCTCATATCTGTTTCCAACCCTGGTTCTAGGAACTGAAAGAAACTTCAATGGCTCCTCCCTTAGCAGCATTACGAGTTCAAGGATAAGCATGTGACCCATTTCAGGCAGAGTCATAAAGAAAGAATTCTAGAACCTTCTGGAATCTTTTCATATTAGGTGTGAATGAGAAAGCCTCAAAAGAGTTAGCCTTAGAATGAAACTCATTGTGCAGCTGGCAGAACTGAATAGCAGAAGCAGACAGGTCTTTGGCTGTATCATTGAGCCACTGGATTCACCAGCTCTAAACCCTGCCCTCTTTTGGACTTTTGTTACTTAGACAGTAAATCCATTATGGTTTAGGCCACTGAGCTTTACTTCACTGTAACATAGTCCTTGCCTAATGAGAAACTTGGCCTTTCTTCCTTCCTTTCTTTCTTTCTTCTCTTTCTTTTTCTTTTTTCTTCTTCTTTTTTTTTTTTTTTGTGGTACTGGGGGTGGAAACCAGGGGCATTCTACCTTCGAGCCACACCCTCAGCCCATTTTTTTATTCTTTATATTGAAACAGGGTCTCACTGAGTTGCAAAGGGCCTCACTAAGTAGCTGAGGTTGTCCTCAAACTGCAATCCTTCTGTCTCAGCCTCCCAAATGCTGGGATTACAAGGGTGCGCCACCATGCTGGGCTTTCTTTCCCTTTCTTTCTTTCTTTCTTTCTTTCTTTCTTTCTTTCTTTCTTTCTTTCTTTCTTCTTTCTTTGTAGTACTAAGGATTGAACCTAGAGGCATTCTACTTTCAAGCTATACCTCCAACCTGATTTTATTTCTTATTTTGAAACAGTCTCACTAGACTGATGAGAGTCTCATTACTTGCTGAAGCTGTCCTGAAACCTGCAATCAATCCTTCTGTCTCAGTCTCACAAGTACTGAGATTATAGGCATGCACCACCATGCCTGTAATGCCAGGCTTTTTTTTTTTTTTTTTCTGGTACTGGGGATGAAACCCAGGGGCAGTCTACCTCCGAGCTACACCTCCAGGCCTATTTTTTATTCTTTATTTGGAAACAGGGTCTCACTGAGTTGCAAAGGGTCACTAAGTAGTAGCTGAGGCTGTCCTCGAACCGTGATCCTCCTGTCTCAGCCTCCCAAATGCTGGGATTACAAACATGCGCAGGCTAATTCTTTATTTTGAAAAAGGGTTTCACTAAGTTGCAGAAGGCATCACTAAGTAGTGGCTGAGGCTGGCCTCCAACTATGATCCCCTGACTCAGCCATTCAAATGCTGGGAATTCAAGCAGGAGCTACCACGCCAGACTCTTTTTTTTAAGACACATTATTTCTGAAGAAAACAGAGCTAGAAAGGGAGGGAAGTGGATGACTTTCTTATGAATCTGCAACAATATCTGTATTTCTTTGTGTGTGTGTGTGTGGTGCTGCGGATGGAACCCAGGAGCATTCTACCTCTGAGCTACACCCCCCAGCCCTATTTTTTATTCTTTATTTTGAAACAGGGTCTCATTGAGTTGAAAAGGGCCTAAATAGCTGAGGCTGGCCGCAAACCTGGATCCTCCTGTCTCAGCCTCCTGAATGCTGGGATTACAAGTGTGCGCCACCACACCCGGCTTCTGACTATATTTCTTAAAACACATTCTTTATATTCTCTCTCTCTCTCTCTCTCTCTCTCTCTCTCTCTCTCTCTCTCTCTCTCTCTTGTGGTACTGGGGGTTGAACTCAGGGGCATTCTACCTCCAGGTTACACCCTCAGCCCTATTTTTCGTTCTTTATTTTGAAATAGGGTATCAAATTCTTAAGCCAGGCACAGTGAAAAGCACCTGTAATCCCAGTTCTTGGGAGTTGAAGGAGAGGCATAGCAGGTTCAAGGTCAGCCTCAGAAACTTAGCAAGATCCTGTTTTAAAAAAAAAAAAAAAAAAAAAGGTCTGGCATGTCGGGTGTGGTGGCGCACGCTTGTAATCCCCGCACTTGGGAGGCAGAGACAGGAGGATCACACAGGTTCGATGCCAGCTGCGCAGGTTCGAAGTCAGCCGTGCTGGCTTAAGAGACCCAGTTTCTAAATAAAAAGTATAAAATAGGTCTGGGAGTGTAGCCCAGAGGTAGAAGGGCTCCCAGGAACCCCAGTACTACCAAAAAAAAAAAAAAAAAAGGTATGGCATGGTGGCACACACTTATAATCTCAGTACTTAGGAGGCAGAGACAGGAGGATGGTAGGATGTATGGGTTCAAAGCCAGCCTTGGCTACTTTGTGAAGCTCTCAGCACCTTAGTGAGACTCTGTTTCCAAATAAAAGTAAATAAATAAATAAAAACCCAGAGGTAGCCTCTGGGTTCCATTCCCAGTACCAAAAAAAAAAAAAAAAATCTGGGAATATAATTTGGGAATAAAATGCCCCTGGGTTCATTTTCCAGAACCTCCCCCACTCACCCACACATTCTTGTCCTGTATTAAAGAAGGCTTGCTGACAGAGTCAACTGATAGTGATAGTCTAGCAACATACCCATCACTAATTCTGAAGGCCTTCTTAAACTTATTTCTGGATAAAAACAGATCTCTAAAATATATGATGGTATCTCACATACACATAAATATATGTATATTTATACATAGATACATATTTCCCACTCCTAACACTGCCCTTATGGAATGAATATTTAATATGGATTTAGAAGGGGGCAGAAGAAATAATCAAGTGAGGGGCTTGGAATACAGAAGAGCCCAGTGGTAGAGTAGGTATGTAGCCTGCAAAAGAACCTGAGTTCTATCAGCCACCACCAAAAAAGTCAAATGAAATGTAGCTCCAATTTATAATGTTTTTTCTATCCTCATGATATTCTATATCCTTTATATAAAAATGAGCAAAGCTAGTTGTTCCCAGAATTAGCATCTTCATTATTAATTGTTGTTCTTTTTACTAAATCAACCATGAGAGTTAGGTAACCTGTTTTTGTTTTCTTATTCACTTTGGCTGCCAGGAATCTTAGGTTTTGTTTTCATTTTCAGGACTTGTTTAAGTTTTTTTTTTTTACTACAAGCTATCATTCCCCATTTCTTTAGCTAAGTGTTTAAAAAAAATTCTAACTTTTTTTTCTAATTTTATCGTGTGTGTGTGTGTGTGTGTGTGTGTGTGTGTGTGTGTGTGTGTGTTACTGAGGCTGAAACCCAGGGGCATTCTACCTCCTAATGACACCCCCCAGCCCTATTTTTTATTCTTTATTTTGAAACAGAGTCTCACTGAGCTGCAAAGGGCCCCACTAAGTAGCTGAGGCTGTCTGCGAACCATGATCCTCCTGTCTCAGCCTCCCAAATGCTGCGAGTACAAGCGTGCGCCACCACACCCGGCTGTATCTATGCCTTTTGATCTTAGCTATTTCAGATCTTTTGCAGAGATAGGCGGGGTGTGAATATGTCATTATTAAAGAAGCATGGCAGTTGTAATTATTATTAATCGTCATCATGAGCTTGGGTACTAAGGCGTTTTCATTCACTCTTGTACTTACAGTACAGGTTGGATATTCTTGTCTTCTCTTTTGAACTTCTGGCTGACTCCCCCAGCTCAGATCAGTAACAAGAATTCAGCACAGAACTTTGTGTTTCTCCTCTCCCACGAGTTTTCCATAGAGGCCATCCTGTGCTACTGAGCACCTTCCCTGCCCTAATTACTATTTAATGGAACACAGCGTCCTTTTCTAGCAGCACTCTGGTCAGGAGTGGGATCCTTTCCCTCACCTACCCAACAAAGAAGCACCTTAGCAAGCTGGGGCACTTGTGCCCGCGAGTGTATAGCTCCTTTATGCACTCACACCACGCCCATGTTGGAAATTGTATATGTTCAAAGCTTTGACACTCAACACTTGAAAACCAGTGGTTCCTCTCTAAGCTAGATAGCTTTAAAGAGAAGTGTTAAGGATGTTTCTCTAGCAAACTAGGGGTTCCTTCAATTCACTTCCAGCACTGGTGAAGACATAGCCTCCCTCTCTCATCAGCCCACCGATGGGTGGTGAGTTGGAAGTTCCTCGGGCTTTACCACATCTATAAAGTGACGCTGCAGCTCCTCTGGTGGCCTCTTCTTGAGGCTCTCTTAGTATTTGGCTTGTTGAGAAGTTCTAAAAAATATTTCTACCAATTTCTTGGCATATTAAATCCAGTGTGGTTTTGAGATATAAATAAATTGAGGTTGGGGAAGATCTTGGTTGTCCCTAAAGCGTGGTTCTATTTTCTTGTGAAATAAAATGCAATGCAAAGGGTAGTCATGAGACAACCCCTTCGTATACCTCCCCAAAAACCTCTAAAAAGAGTCAAACATTAGGTTCGCCAACACTCTAATACCCTCTTCTCGTAGAAGTCACCTCCCGCAACTCTCCCTGGTGACTGTGTGTCAGTGAAATGGGGGTGTGTCCTTCTATAGGGTTCTTGTCCTGCAGCTTTTAGCAATGAAGCCCAAGGACTAAGGAAGGGTGTAGAAATATAAAAGTTTATTTTAAGTCAGGGAAAGATAGAAGATAGAAAAAGTTCCCTCCTCATGGGAAAGGGGTCCCTGAAAGAGAGCTCTTCATAGGTTGGCTGTGTGTGTGTGTGTGTGTGTGTGTGTGGTACTGGGGATGGAACCCAGGGGCATTCTACCTCTGAGCGACAACCCCGACCTATTTTTTATTCTTCATTTTGAAACAGGATCTCACTAAGTTGCATAGGGCCTCTCTAAGTAGCTGATGCTGGCCACAAACCATGATCCTCCTGTCTCAGCCTCCCAAAGGTTGAGATTACAAGCGGGCACCACCATGCCCAGCTTAGAGGTTGGCTTTTAAACTTCACTCAGCTTCACTTTCTGCTCTTCTATGATTGGTTAGAATTGAGTTTTGGGGAACCAATATCTTTTTATCAATTTCAATCTTTAATTTTAATTGTTACTTTGTGGGCTGGTGGACCCTGATCTCCTGATACCCATTGATCTCTCGCCTCCCTGAGCTCCTGCCCCTCACCTCACAGAAGGTGATGTAGAAGTCCTTTTAAAATCCCTTCTGGTCCAAGTTCCTCTGCCCTGCCTCGTCAGGAAGATTTTTTGAGGAAGTGCTTTGATTTCTCCAGGTTCTATTAAGTGCTGCTGTCCCCAGTGCTAAGCTATGGAGAACATTTCTTCCTGCCTCATCTAGCAAATTACTCCCTAGTACCTTTCCTACTTTACAGCCAGGCCTGGTGGCTCACACCTGTAATCCCAGTACTTGGGAGGCTGGGACAAGAGGATTGCAGGTTCTAGAAGAGCTTCAGCAACTTAGCAAGACTCACAGCAACCTAGCAAGACCCTGTTTCCAAACAAAAAAATATAAAGGGGGCTGAGGATGTAGCTTGGAGGTAGAATACCCTGGTACCCTGGGATTAATCCCAATATCCCCCCCCACACACACACGTGCGAGTGCACATGCAAATATATATGTACAAGCCGGGTGTGGTGGCGCACACTTGTAATCCCTGCGCTTGGGAGGCTGAGACAGGAGGATCGCATGGGTTCGAAGCCAGCCTCAGCTACTTAGTGAGGCTCTCAGCAACTTAGTGAGACCCTGTTTCCAAATAAAATATAAAATAGGTCTGGGAGTATAGCCCAGAGGTAGAAAGCCTCTGGGTTCCACCCCTAGTACCACACACACACACACACACAAAAAAAATATATATATATATGCACAGTAAATTATATGTATGTATATATGGATCTCTATATATGTACCTATATATATATTTTTAATGTACATATATAGAGACATCCATATATACATACATATAATTTACTGGGAGCACATCTATGTACAACTGAATACCACATTACTCAGCCTCTGCTGCAGCTTGGTAAGGTTACCATTTCATTAACTTCTGGCCAGTGGAATGGAAGTCATGTGACAGGCTTCTATTTATAATTTCTTCATGCCCTTAAAAGGGAAGCATGTGACTTTCTTTCTATTTTTCTATACTGAGTGTTGAGGATGGTAAAGCAGAAAGGTAGAAGGAGCTTAGGTCCCAGGATTGTGGAACCCATATTAGTTCAAGGTTTCTTATACTCTAAACTGTTATACAAGAGGAAAATGACTTCTATTGTATTTAAATTACTGTCATTTGTTATTTGTTATTTTTTTAAAGTATTTCTTTTCCTTTCTTTCTTTCTTTCTTTCTTTCTTTTTTTTTTTTTTTTTTTTTTTTTTTTTTTTTTTTGGTGGTACTGGGGTCCTGGAAACCCTTCTACCTCCTGGCTACACTCCCAAACCTATTTTATACTTTTTATTTGGAAACAGGGTTTCTTAAGCCAGCTGTGCTGGCTTAGAACCTGTGCGATTCTCCTATCTCCACCTACCAAGCGCGGAGATTACAAGTGTGCAACACCACCCCCCGGCAATCAGTTGCCCATTTCTTGATTGGGTAATTAGTTTTGCTAGTGTAGAGTCTTTTGAACTCTTTGTATATTCTGGATATTAGCCCTCTATCGGAGTAGTGGCTGGTAAAGATCTTCTCCCATTCTGTGGGCTTTCTCTTTAGGTTCTTGGTGGTTTCCTTTGATGAGAAGAAACTTTTTAGTTTAATGCCATCCCACTTGTTAATTCTTGTTTTAATTTCCTGCACTTTGGATGACTTGTTGAGAAAGTTATTGCCTGTGCCTATATGTTGTAACAACAAATGCTCTCGAGGATGTGGGGAAAGAGGAACTCTCTTACACAGTTTGTGGGAGTGCAAACTAGTTTAGCCACTATGGAGATCAGTGCGGATATTCCTTAGAAAACTGGGAATAGATCCACCATATGATCTGGCTATACCACTCCTGGGTAAGAGAGTTGAAATCAGAGGACTACAGTAACATATACATACCCATATTCATAGCAGCATAATTCGTAATAGCCAAAATATGGAACCAACCTAGGTCTCCATTAACAGATAAATGGATTGCAAAATTATGGAAAAATACACACAGTGGAATTCGATTCAGCTATAAAAAAAAGAACAAAATCATGTCATTCACAAGAAGATATAAAGATCTGGAGAATATTACGTTACGTGAGATCAGCCAAGCACAAAAATAGAAGAGACATATGTTTTCTCTAATATGCCCAAACTAGGGAGCATTGAGATACCAGAGGGACTCAAGATAATGGAGGGGAAACCTCAGCAAAGCTAGAAGAGAAGGATAGGAGAAGAAGAAGGCTGAGGTTGATCAATGGAGGAGCTACGTCTGAATATGTGTAAACGTAGGAATATAGCATGGTTAGTTAACCTGGACACTCATTGTTGGGAGGGCGGAAAGTGGAATGGGGGGAAAGGGCACCAAGCATAGTCTAAATGTATACAATTTTCAATATGTTCCACATATAAATAAAATAATAAAAAATAAATTACTGTCATTTGGGTATTATTATTTTTTACGGTACCGGGGATGGAACCCAGGGGCAGTCTATCTTCGATCTATACTCCCAGCCCTATTTTTTATTCTTTATTTTGAAACAGGGCTTCACTGAGTTGTAAAGTGCCTCACTAAGTAGCTGAGGCAGTCCGTGAACTGCAGTCCTCCTGTCTCAACTTCCCAAATGCTGGAATTACAAGCATGCACCACCATGCCTGGCTTGAGTCCTATTATTGAAACTAAATATCTCAACTGAAGATTTCAGATGAATATTCCATGTCGATGGGTACTTTGCAAAAGGACTACTTTTTTTGCGTTAGTGGGCATGGAATCCAGGGGCATTCTACCTCTGAGCTACACCCCCAGCTCCATTTTTTATTCTTTATTTTGAAACAGCATCTTGCTGAGTTGCAAAGGGCCTCACTAAGTAGCTGAGGCTGTCTGTGAACCACAATCCTCCTGACTCAGCCTCCCAAATGCTGGGATTATAAGCGTGTGCCACCACACCTGGCCAGAAAGAGTTTAAGACATGTCAAACTGAGAGGTCAAAGATCTTGAGGAAGATGTATAGTCTTCTCCAAAGATATCCCGGAAAAGTGCCATGCCTGAGGGTTTATTTCACGGTTCCAGCCTTTGATCTACCATGATGGTCTTTGTCTGAATATTGCACCCCCCCAGCATCATTTCTGTGTTGCTCAAAAGCTGTACGGATATGACATCATGAGAAATACTTAATTTTTGTTAGCTTTAGTTTAGCATTTGTAGCTATGGTCTCTGTGAAGGAGGATGCTTTTTCTAGGGAGCTGAAGATATCAAAAGGAGTATAACATTATGGCCCTGCTTGAGTATGGGATTTTCTTTCCTATTTTTTTTCTTTTTTCTTTTTTTTTTTCAGTACTGGAAATTGAACCCAGGGGCATTCTACCTCCAAGCTATACCCCAGCCCTATTTTTTATTCTTTATTTTTAAAACAGGGTCTCACTAAGTTGCAGAGGGCTTCACCAAGTAGCTGAGATTGGCAGTGAACCTATGATCCTCCTGTCTCAGCCTCCCAAGCGCGGGGATTACAAGGGTGCGCCACCACGCTGGGCAGTTACAGGATTTTTCTGACTTCTGAGTCACTGATGGCCACATGTTCACATCGGTGTCCGAGGAAGATTTGTGTTTGCTTCTGCAGTGTCCTTGAACTATTTTGCCTATGATGTTCCAGAGACTGACCATAATATAAAAAAAGCTACAAAAAGTCATATAAAGCTGAAACCCAAACATTTAATGCTATCTACATCAAGCTGGATCAAAAATACGTCTAATACTAGAAACAGAAGAAACATTAGAAGTGGGGTCCTTGATATTAAAGACTGCCAAGGCCAGAGTCTTCAGAAATGAGGACTCAGAAGTAATGGAAAATCAGTGAAAAAATATTAGTAACAACATATACAGGGCTCATCTTATTTAGGTGCCACTATTTTGTGCAGTATCTTAACAAATAATCAAGGAAAAGTGACTAAGTTAATAGAGCTGGCAGTGGGTGACATCACTATATAAAAGGCCGGGACTTTACCTGTACTTGTGCAGTCCCAGGTACATGGGTAAATAATATTCTGCGCTAGCCGGGCGTGGTGGCGCACTCTTGTAATCCAGCATTCGGGAGGCTGAGACCAGAGGATCGCAGTTTGTGGACAGCCTCAGCTACTTAGCAAGGCCCTTCACAACTCAGTGAGACCCTGTTTCAAAAATAAAAAGGCTAAAAAATAGGGCTGGGGCTACTGCAAAACACAAAAACAAAAAACTTCTGTGCTGATTACAGCATAATCAACACCATGATTAAGCCACATGTTCACCAATGCCAAGTGTAGATTCTTTCCAGAGTTACTGGAAACATCAAGGACTCTACTTCTAATGCTTCTGTTTCTAGTATTAAACATTTTTTTCAGGGTACAATTATCATTGATTTGTTCATGAAGTATTGTAAAGCAGAGGCAGTGTGAGGCAGCTTTCCTCACCCCAGATAAAGGCATCACCTCCTTTTCCATCTGGCTTGCTTATCTAATGTACACTACGAGCTCCTTTGAAGAAAATAACTGCCAACCATAATTGCTATATCCAGCAAATATATCCTTCAGAATCACAGGAGAAACAAAAACTTTCCAAGATAAGCATAAGCTATAAGAACCCATGACTACAAAAACAGCACTTCAGATAATACTTAAAGAAATACCACCCATAGAAGAAGTAAAAAAGAAACTTGAGTTCATGAACAGATGAACTTCATTAGAAAAACAGATAAGTGGATGAAAAATAGGGCTAATTAAACAGAAATAAAAGTGGCAGGAATTAATAAATGTCTTTCTGTAATAACACTGTGTGTGTGTGTGTGTGTGTGTGTGTGTGTGTGTGTGTATGTGTGTTGCTGGGAATTAATACCCAGGGGCATTCTACCTCCAAGCTACACCCCCAGCCCTATTTTTTTATTATTATTTTTTTGTAGTCATATATCACTTTGAAACACAAGACTTGAGAGGATATACAGACACATATCATCCAATACGCCCTCATCCAATCCCCATCCCATCCCCCCCACTAAGTTGCAGAGGGTGATCCTCCTGTCTCAGCCTTCCAAGTACAACACTGAACTTAAATGTCTCAATTAAGAGATAAACTGTCAGACTGGATAAAAAAGACAAGATCTAACAATATGTTGTTTGCAAGAGACCCCTCAAGAGACAGACCACAGCCACAGGCTGAAACAAAACAGATAAACAACAAGCCGGAGTAGTTATTCTCATATCTGAAGAAGTAGACTTCAAGCCAAAATTAATCTGAAGAGAAAAAGGTGACTTCATACTCCTAAAGGGAACACTCCAATGAGAGTACAACTGTAATTATTTATGTTCAAAACATTGGTGTACTCAATTACATAAAATAAATTCTAGTTAACATAAAGACTCAGACCCTGATACAATAATACTGGTTGGTTTCAACACACTTCTCTAACTAATATGTAGGTCATGCAGATAAAAAATTAGTAAAGACTCTTTAGACCTAAAATTTATATCAAATGGACCTAACGGACGTCTATAGAGTATTTCACCCAACAAAGGCCAAAGTCACTTTCTTCTCAGCTGTTCATGGAACCTTCTCCAAAAATGATCATATTTCAGGCCACAAAGAAAATATCAGCAAATATCCCCCCAAAGAAAGATATAATTCCTTGCATCTTATCATAATGAAATGAAATTAGAAATCAATGCTAATAAAACTTACAGAAATTATAGAAATGCATGGAGATTGAATAATACAGTTCTTTTTTGTGGTATTGGGGATGGAACTCATGGGCATTCTACCTTTGAGCCCTACTTTTACCTTTCTTTCTTTCTTTCTTTCTTTCTTTCTTTCTTTCTTTCTTTCTTTCTTTCTTTCTTTCTTTTGCGGTACTGGAGATGGAGTCCAGTGGTATTCTACCTCCAAGCTACAACCCAAGCCCTATTTTTTATTCTTTATTTTGTAACTGGGTCTCACTAAGTTAAGTTGCAGAGTGTCTCACTAAGTAGCTGAGGCTGTCTGCAAACCAAGATCCCCCTGTCTCAGCCTCCCAAATGCTGGGATTACAAGCATATGCTACCATGCCTGGCTTAATTTTTTTATTATTTTGAAACCAGGTCTCACTAAGTTGCAGAAGGCTTCACTAAGTAGCTGAGGCTAGCCTCCCAAGCTCAGGGATTGCAAGTATGTGCCCCCACGCCGAGTTCTCAATTATTTAACATAGTACTTGAGATTTAGCCAGAGCAATTAGAGAAGAGAAAAAAGCAAAAAGAATCCAAAAAGAAAAATAAAAAGTAAAATTATCACTGTAGATATTACCCTATTCTTAGAATATCCAGAAAGCTACAACAGAAGACTTCTAGAGCTAATATTCAAATTCAAGGATACAAAATCAACACACAAAAGTCAGTTGCTTTTCTTTTCTTTCCTTTCTTTTCCTTTCCTTTTCTTGCGGAACTGGGGATTGAGTCCAGGGGCATTCTACCTTCAAGCTCCACCCCCAGCCCTATTTTTTTTTTTTAAAAACAGGGTCTCACTAAGTTGTGGAGGGCCTCACTAAGTAGCTGAGGCTGGCTGCAAACCTATGATCCTCCTGTCTCAGTCTCCCAAGTACTGGGATTACAAACATGTGCCACTATGCCCAGCTATAGTCAGTGCTTTTTTATATACCAATAATAAATTCACTAAAAAGAAATTAGGAGCCGAGCTTGGTGGCGCATGCTTGTAATCCCTGCATTTGGGAGGCTGAGACAGGAGGATCGTGGTTTGCAGCCAGCCTCAGCTACTTAGTGAGGCCCTTTGCAACTCAGTGAGACCCTGTTTCAAAATAAAGAATAAAAAATAGGGCTGGGGTGTAGCTCGGAGGTAGAATGCCTCTAGGTTCCACCTCCAGTACTCCAGTACCACAAAAAAAAAAAAAAAAGAAAAGAAAAGAAAAGAAAAGAAAAGAAAGAAAGAGAGAAAGAAAGAAAGAAATTAGGAAAATGCTTCCATTCATAACAGCCTCAGAAAACAACAAAAAAATAAAATTTCTAGGAATTAATCTAGCCAAGGAAGTGAAAGACCTCTACAATGAAAATTATAGAACATTGAAGAAAGAAACTGAAGAAGATACTAGAAATTGAAAATACCTCCCATGTTTATGGATAGGCAGAATTAATATTGTTTAAATGGCCATTTTACCAAAGTGATCTACAGATTCAATGTAATTCCCATCAGAATACCAATGACATCTTCACAAAATTAGAGAAAAAGAGTCCTTAAATTCACACAAGAGGAAGCCCAGCATGGTGGTGCATGCTTGTAATCCTAGTACTTGAGAGGCTGAGACAGGAGGATAGCAGGTTCATGGCCAGCCTCAGCAACTTGTGAAGCCCTCCGAAACTTAGTGAGACCCTGTTTAAAAATAAAGAATAAAATCTCGGGCTGGGAGTGGCGCTCAGAGGTAGAATGCCCCCTAGGTTCTATCCCCAGAACACACACACACACACACACACACACACACACACACACACACCAAAATCACATGGAAGGAAAAAAAAAGAACCAAATATCCAAAGCAATTCTAAGTAAAAAGAACAATGCTAGAGGTATCACCACACCTTGTTTTATATTATACTACTGAGCTATAGTAACAAAAACAGCATGATAGATAGAGGCATGAAAACACTTAGAGCAGTGGAATTGAAGACAAAGAGACAAACCCTCATATACAATCATCGGATCCTTGTCAAAACCACCAAAAATATTTGTTGGAGAAAAGATAGCCTTTAAATATGGTACTGGCCATCCATATATAGAAGAATGAAACTAGATCTCTTACTTATGCAAAAGTCAATTACAAATGGATCAAAGACCCAAGAATTAGAATAGAAACTTTGTAACCACTAGAGAAAGCATAGGGGTCAACTCACCAACATATAAGCACAGACAAAAGGACTCCTACAGCTCAGGAATAATAATAATAATATAATAATAATAATAATAATAACAATAATAACAATAATAATTAGTGAGATGATATCAAATTAAATTTATACACAGCAAAAGAAACAATAAAGACTGAAAAGAGAGCCTACAAAATGGGAGAAAATCTTTGTCAACTATTCTTCTGACAGAAGATTAACATACAGAATATACAGAGAACACGAAAAACTTAACACTTAAAAAAATTCAGAGAGCTGGGCGTGGTGGCACATGCTTGCAATCCCAGCATTTGGGAGGCTGAGACCAGAGGATCACGGTTCGCAGGCAGCCTCAGCTACTTAGTGATGTCCTCTGCAACTTAGTGAGACCCTGTTTCAAAATACAGAATAAAAAATAGGGCAGGGGGTGTAGCTCGGAGGTCAAATGCCCCAGGTTCCATCCCCAGGCACCCCCCAAAAAAAAATCAGAGCTGGGCGTGGTGGCGCACTCTTGTATTCCCAGCACTTGAGAGGCTGAGACAGGAGGATCGCACGGGTTCAAAGCCAGCCTCAGCTACTTAGTGAGGCTCTCAGCAACTTAGTGAGACCCTGTTTCCAAATAAAATATAAAATAGGTCAGGGAGTTTAGCCCAGAGGTAGAAAAACCCCTGGGTTCCATCCCTTGCACCACCAAGAAAAGAAGAAGAAGAAGAAGAAGAAGAAGAAGAAGAAGAAGAAGAAGAAGAAGAAGAAGAAGAAGAAGAAGAAGAAGAAGGAGGAGGAGGAAGAGGAGGAGGAGGAGGAGGAGGAGGAGGAGGAGGAGGAGGAGGAAGAGGAGGAGGAGGAGGAGGAGGAGAAAAAGAAGAAGAAGACAACCGGATTCTTGTGTCTGTTTTTGTATTCAGTCTGTTGCAATATGTTGGTTTGGTTGGAGTAGAAGAAAATATGACCTTGCACAAATATGTTATAGGGTAAGATCGGACCTCATAATCTTTCTGAAAGAGTCACAAGTCACCCAGGACTCCTCAAAGTCACCTTTGCCCCATGCCTCACTTGGACACTGGAACCTCTGCCGGTCCTGAGGATCCGCCTGACCTTATAACCCTAGCTTCCTGGGGCCAGCTCCTCCCACATAAACATGACTAAGGTGGCTTTTTTTGTTGTTGTTGTTGTTTTGGGTGGGTACTGAAGATGGAACCCAGGGGCATTCTACCTCCCAGCTACACCACCAGCCCTATTTTTTATTCTTTATTTTGAAACAAGGTCTCACTAAGGACCTCACTAAGTAGCTGAGGTTGTCTGCGAACCACGATCCTCCTGTCTCAGCCTCCCGAAGGCTGGGATTACAAGTGTGCACCACCACGCCCAACTTCAAACCAACTACTGTTGATGTGGAATGGCAACCAATGTGTAGGGAGAGCCTTCTATAGGCACTGCATACAATGCCTTCTCTGTTCTCCACCAGCCTCACAAGGGTGGACATTGTCCAATTTTGAGAATCAAATCTAGACTGATTTAAGTATCTTTTTTTTTTTTTTTTTTTTGGTGGTACTGGGGGTGGAACCCAGAAGCTTTCTACCTCCAGGCTATACTCCCAGACCTTTTTTTAATATTTTATTTGGAAACAGGGTCTCACTAAGTTTCTGAAAGCCTCACTAAGTAGCTGAGGCTGGCTTCGATCCCATGTAATCCTCCCGTCTCAGCCTCCCAAGCGCAGGGATTACAATCGTGTGCCACCACGCCCGGCTGATTTAAGTATCTTGATGAACTTTCCAAAGACCTCTGGCTGATCACGGGTAGCAGCGTCATCTGAACCAGGTGGCTTAATTCCAGGCCCCAAGCTCTTCCCATCCTACTGCGGTGTCTTCACTGGTCCTGGCTCTAAGTGACCAGTTATCTTCTGCCATCAACACAGCCATGCAGGGCTCGCCCACAGACAGACACGACCTGTACCTCCAATACATTTCTACATACCTTCTTTCAAGAACTCCAGAGCAGCCCTTGAAGTCTTACAAAGAGCTTTTACATTTGCAATGACATTTGACCCTGCCAACAATCATCTAAGGGCTAGATATAATTTCCATCCTAAAGATTAGTAAAGTGTCATTATTGTCCTTAGCAATGGTTCAGGAATGAGCCTTCGTTCAGAACAGCTCCTGATGGGTGCAGTTGGTCCTGTCCCAGCTATTGCTCAGCAGAGAAAATGCCGGAGAATGATCTTCCTGCCTCTCCCTCCTGCCTCCCCCCACACCACCACCACTGTGATATTGATTAAAAAAAAAGCTTCCAGCCCTTTGTCTTCTTGGAGGGATGGCTGTGGCCTTTTGTTGAGGGTGGAAACATAAAAGGTCTTTGTGTAGGAACAAAAGCTGTTTGTTTTTGGAGACATTATTGCTATCTCATAGATGCACCTGTGGCTGGACCTGCTTGGGAGAGAGGCTCTGAACCAGGACAAGGCTGGGTCTGGTCACTGTGGAGTGGGGGAGAAGAACAAAGACCCTTGGCCCTCGGTGACTCATGTCTACCCATCATTTGCTGTGTACTGGACGCTCTTTCCCCCGCTGGCTGGGAAGAAATGTCTGCATCTCCTCACCGTGCTTTCTTTCAGTGAGTTTCAAGGTTCTACCCCCAGTTTGGTAGAAGCTTGCATTAAGGAGAGAGAATGAAATGAGTTTGATTATAAGGAAGAGGTTGTCTTTCTTGCCTCAGCATTTCTAGAATGGACAAGGAAAAAAGAGAGCAGGGCATTCTACACTGAGCTGACCCCCAGGCTGACTTCTAAACTGTTTTTATGTAGAAACACGCTCTCACTAAGTTGCTGAGAGCCTTGCTAAGTTGCTGAGGCTGGCTTCGAACCTGTGATCCTCCTGTCTCAGTCTCCGAAGTACTGAGATTACAGGCGTGCAGCACCAAGCCTGGCACAGCTGCTATTGTTACTGCGAAAAGATTAAACCTAGCTGGGCGTGGCAACTCAGTGAGACCCTGTTTCAAAATAAAGAATAAAAATTAGGGCTGGGGGTGTCGCTCAGAGGTAGAATGCCCTGGGTTCCATCCCCAGTACCACACACACACACACACACACACACACACACACACACACACACAGAGAGAGGTTAAACCTCAGCTGGGCATGATGGTGCACGCTTGTAATCCCAGTAGTTGGGAGGCTGAGACAGGAGGATCTTGCAGGTTCGAGGCCAGCCTTGGCTACTTACTGAGGCTCTCAGCAACTTAGTGAGACCCTATTTCCAAATAAAACACAAAATAGGTCTGGGAGTATAGCCCGGAGGTAGAAAGCCCCTGGGTTCCACTCCCAGTACAAAAAAAAAAAAAAGATTAAACCTCCCCACCCCTATCCCACTCCCATCACCCAGATAAGAAACATAACTCCATTTTAGCCAAATGAGACTCCAAATAGCCCTGGTTTCTAGGCCCACCAAGTTTCTAGAAACACACACACACACACACACACACCAAAAACATAATGGAGAAGAAATGTGGTCAGTGTGGCTGTCTGTGACAGTTGACTTGGCCCAGCCCAGGTCAGATAAGAAAACTAGGGTAAATTGTATCATTTTATACCTACTTAATATTACAAATTATAAATGAGAATATCCGATTGTGATGAGATTATGACAAAAGATGTGAACTTCGAGCACTAGTGCTGTAATAATGTGTATGCTCCCATACAGATAGGCAAAATGGCAACGCATAGCAAGTATCTACTCTTATCTTTTGGCCTAGTAATATCTATCCTTGAAAATTCCCAAGAAAACAATTCAACAAAAGTGAAAAAAAGCAAGCTGGGTGCGATAGCACACACTTGTAACACTTGTAATCCCAGCATTTGGGAGGCTTAAACAGGAGGATCGAGGTTTGCAGACAGCCTCAGCTGCTTAGTGAGGCCCTTTGCAACTCAGTGAGACCCTGTTTCAAAATAAGGATAAAAAAAGTAGGGCTGGGGGGTGTATCTTGGAGGTAGAATGCACCTGGGTTCCATCCCCAGTACTGCAAAAATAAAATAAAATAAGCGAGCAATATACACAAGTTTACTCACAGTAGGTCATAGTGTTTACCCTAACACTGAATGTGAGTCATGGAGCACCTGAGCCAGTAGCAAGAACTCTCAGGGACAAGTGCAGGGCAAAAAGGCAGAGCCAAGGCCGGGCGTGGTGGCGCACGCTTGTAATCCCCGTGCTTGGGAGGCAGAGACAGGAGGATCGCGCAGGTTCGAAGCCAGCCGCGCGCGCTGGCTTAGGAGACCCTGTTTCCAAATAAAAATGTAAAAATAGGTCTGGGAGTGTAGCCCGGAGGTAGAAGGGCTTCCAGGAACCCCAGTACCACCAAAAAAATAAATAAATAAATAAAAAGGCAGAGCCAATGGCACGGTGCTCCAGTTCTCAGGAGATAGCATCTAATAGAGCAGTGCAACGTGGCAGATTCCAGGCCCAGGACTTGGAGCCCGCATAACGCTCACATTGGATCAGTTAGACAGGTGAACTTGGCACTCAAAGAAACGAGGCAAGTTGCTCAAGGTAAATAGCATTGTGTGGTGTTTGAAGCCAAATCAGTGCAAATTCAGAACCCGGGCCTTGAATGTCTGTATAATACCATCTGTGGACATCATGTTGCAATGACTGACTTCATGGGAAAACAGATAGCCTTTAGCCTGGAACAGACGGCCCAGGAGAAACAGGATCACGACGTTCATTCTAGGGGTTGAAAAGCTGTCACTTTAGAGAAGATAGAAAGTACATGGCTCGATAGAAAAATTCCTAAAATGGAGAAGGTGAGCCCCTGAGGAGTAAGGCCCTGGTATCCGTCATTTACGTGTCCTTCAGTTCAACGTCTGGCCCAAAGGAAGAGGCTCCGTGCTGGGAGGAAGTAGAGTTGTCAATGCAGAACAGGTTCCCCAGGAGACCTGGAAATCCCCATTGATGTCACCAGGGTGGGACTCCCTGGACACCAGAGAGCCCCATGGGAGGGGTTGTAGGAGAAATATTTTTCAGATTCTACATCTTTGAACTACAGGAGCTCTAAAGCCCCTGGCTACACCAGGATTCAGTAATTATTAGGCGAATCGTTAGCTTAAGTTTCCACTGAGGGGTATGTAGTCTACTATACTATTAAGGCTAAGAGAACTGCAGGTTACTTTCATGAATGTTCAGAACATGTATTCCCCTCCCCACCACCACCACCTGGAGCTGCCAATTATCATCTGGAAAAGTCTCTGATATATTACTTTCAGAATAGTGTAGACCTAAGCCAGGCATGGTGGCACACACTTGTAATCTCAGCATTCGGGAGGCTGAGACAGGAGAATCGCAGTTCACGGACAGCCTCACCTACTTAGTGAGGCCCTTTGCAACTTAGTGAGATCCTGTTTCAAAATAAAGAATAAGAAACAGCCGGGCATGGTGGCGCATGCTTGTAATTCCAGCATTCAGGAGGCTGAGACCAGAGGATCGCGGTTCTGGACAGTCTCAGCGAGGCCCTCTGCAACTCAGTGAGACCCAGTTTCAAAATAAAGAATAAAAAAATAGGGCAGGGGGTGTAGCTGGTTCCACCCCTAGACCCAAAAGAAAAAAAAAAAAAAAGAATAAAATACAGGGCAGGGGGGTGTAGAATGTTCCTGGGTTCCATCCCCAGACCCACACACGCGTGCGCGCGCGCACACACACACACACACACACACACACACACACACACACACGTGTAGACCTGAGCCAGGTATGGTGGCGCAGTCTTGCAATCCCAGTACTTGGGAGGCTAAGACAGGAAGATCACAGGTTTAAGTCCAGCCTCAGCTACTTAGTGAGGCCCTTCTCAACTTAGACTCTGTTTCAAAATAAAGAATAAAAATTAGGGCTGAGGGTGGAGCATGGAAATAGAATGCCCCTGGGTTCCATCCCCAGTATGAAAAATTAAAAAATGAAAGAAAGAAAAAGAAGAAAGAAAGAAAGTAAAAAGAATACTGTAGACTCTGCTTCATGTAGTTTTACTAGCATTTCTGCAGACCTTGTAGTCTTAGAAGTACCACAACCTTGAAGACTGGTGCAAATTTTTTTATTTTTTATTTTTGGTGGGTCTAGGGATAGAACCTAGGGGCATTCAATCCCTGCGCTACACTCCCTGCCCTATATTTTATTCTTTATTTTGAAACAGAGTCTCACTAGGTTGCGGAGGGCCTCACTAAGTAGCTGAGGCTGTCCGCGAACCGAGATGCCTCCCGAATGCTGGGATTACAAGTGTGCACCTCCACACCCAGCTGACTGGTGCACATTTTAACTTCTAATTTTTCTGGATGTCTTTTAACCCCAAAGGACCCAGAGCTGACTTGGCTATCTTATTTTCCTTCAGAGGTGTTCATCCCTACATCCTAACAGGTCCTGTGTGTGTGTGTGTGTGTGTGTGTGTGTGTGTGTGTGTGTGTGTGTACACATGCATGCATAAGGGTGTCTAACTGTATCAAAAAACCCCTCAGTCCCAGAGCCTGGGCTAAGCCCCTTGATAACTCAGGGTGCCCCTTATAAGTTCTAAAACAGGGTTAACATTTGGCTCTTCTGCCCCTGCATCTACCATATGACTCTCCTGTCAGGCCCAGACCCTAGAAAGGAAGTGCCGGCCCCTTATACTGGAGCTCAAGGACTATCTGCCAGGCTTCCTAGATTGGCCAGGGCCCATCTCTCCCTTGTATTGGCCAGGGAGACACATTCCAAGGTACCTGTTTTGTTTAGAAAAAAAAGATGAGGAACTGCACCAGTGCCAGCCATCTTGGGTGAGATCAGTCAAGAGTGAAGACAAGAGATGAGACGTGCTACCTCTCACACACACCAGCTTTTGGAACAATTGCCTCAGGACCTCTGACTTACAAAACCAGAACTCAGGCCAGGGACAAAGAACAGAAAGCCAATAGTGTGGCCCTGAGAGGCAGGGAGAGAAAAGGATGCTTTCTGGTTCCCTTTGGGTAATTCTGAATTCTGGAAGAGGCCCATAGTCAGCCTGGGTTTGAATGGATTTCAGGAGATCCACCCTGAAACACATCTCCTCATTCTGAGAGCCTGAAGCCAGGCTTTATTTATGGTCATCTATGTAGAACACATCCTGTCACTTTTCCCTGCTTAGTGTTGAGCCTCCTCTGTGGGGATCAGCCCATATGGCCCCAGGAAAAACAGGTTGTGCAACCCAATTGGGGACTTCTCAGGAGGCACTCTGCATTCCGATGGTGTTTAAAACTTACTCAAGAAGTTGTAAGCTGGGCGTGGTGGCGCATGCTTGTAATCCCAGCATTTGGGAGGCTGAGACAGGAGGATCACGGTTTGCAGACAGCCTCAGCTACTTAGTGAGGCCCTCTGCAACTCAGTGAAACCCTGTTTCAAAATGAAGAATAAAAATAGGGCTGGAGGTGTAGCTCAGAGGTGGAATGTGCCTGGGTTCCATTCCCAGTACCACAAAGAAAGAAAGAAAGAAAGAAAGAAAGAAAGAAAGAAAGAAAGAAAGAAAGAAAGAAAGAAAGAAAGAAAGAAAGAAAAAGAATTACCAATGTGGTAATCCAGCAGAATCTCCTAATGATTTTGTGTTCAATATGTCTGTCCATTTCTGGTCTGCAAAAACATCATATAAAACCACATAAAACAGGGTCTATACTATTCTGAAAGAAATAATATCAAAGACTTTTCCAGATGATGAGGGCAGCCCCAGGTGGTGGTGGTGGGGCAAACATATGTGTTGGATATTCACCAAAGTAGCCCCTAGGCAGAGACTTAAGGTAGTGACTTGGTTAATAATTATAAAAACCTGGAGTGGCCAGGGGCCTTGGAGCTCAGCTGGTTCAGAAATGCAGAATATGCCGAAGCACCTCTCTTCAAGTCTCCACAGGTACTTGACTTGTTTTCTGTGAAAAGGGGCAAATGGTGTCAGGGCACCTGATGCCTCTTGACAGTGTCAGTGGAGCCTCAGAGCCTTGGATTTGACTGTGAACTAAACTCCTGGCTTTGAATTAAGGCATTGGCTGGGTGATCTGGTTCTGGGTGAGTTTCTGTTGAGACTCATTTAGCTATCTGCCAAGTATTTATAACAATGCCTGCCCTGGTGACCTGAAGGACTGCTTTAGGGGGGAAATAGTAGAATGTAGAAGGCTTCATAAACGGTGTTCCCTAAAGCACAACACACACGTAATGAGCTCCCCAGAGCGCCCATCCCTGTGCAGTGCACTCACGTACCAGTTCACGGTAGAGTAGACCCCCCCAGCCAGGACACTGTGTCTCAGGGACAGGGGTCCAGAGTTGCCTGAGTCCCCACTGTCCCATTCCCAGCTGATGGCACCAGCAGAATGGAATGAAACCTTTTGGGCAGGGGAGAATTTGAAAGGAATGTTGAATGACAGCACCCCCTAGAGGAGTTTGTAACCATTGCTAGGTTATAAATGATGCTGTGGGCTCTTTTTCTTTTATTCAACTAAAATTTGTTGAATAGGAAAATTAAAACTAATAGGCATCTTGGTACAGCTTAAACAAGTCTTTATTACTAAATCAATAGGAGAAAGAAAGAGAAGAGAAGAAAAAGTGGCATGCTGGCACACACGCTGGAGTGCCCCAAAATGGAACTCTGACCCTTGTTGGGAGCCTCGCCTTTAAATAGATTTTGTATTGGTATTTCCTTATCAGTGTTACCAAGGCAATGGGCAAGTAACTCATTTCTTAGCCAGGTGGTGCCTCTTTGCCTCCAGACAGTGCACTTACTAAGTGTAGGGATCGATAACCTACCTTATTTCCACCTCTATTGTTCGGGGCTGTATTGGTTGCTCATCAACTGTGGATTCTTTGAACCAGTACACAAGAGTTTACCTTTCCTATGCCCAGGCCAGGTCACAAAGGAGAGGAGGTAAACAGAGGCACTGATTGTGTCTCTATATTTTTAGGGCTAAAGGCTTCAATTGTCTCTAAGGCTTTTACTATAGGCTAATCATTAGAATGAAGGACAAAGACAGAGAGGAACTCTGCATTCTAACAACTGCTACCCCTCTCTGCCTGACTGTTTGTGTAGCACCCAGGCTCTGACTACTTTTTACATTTTGGAAGTTAATACCAAAGCAATTTTCCAATACCAGCACAACCACACCACAGGACTTATGGCCCATCAGAACCAAAGCCCCACTTTGTGAGGACGCCCAGTAGCCCACTTGGTGGATTGGTCTCATTGGTATTCTAGTGCAGACACAGGAAGGAAGACCACCCCATTTTTCTTGCCTGTATGTTTCTGGTTCTCACATGGCCACCGTAATCAGATTCTCCAAAGGCTACCTAGCTCTAAGAGACCCTGACAAGGAGCCCAGAGACAGCAGAGTCTCTTGGAAGAAAACTCATGAGCCATCTCCTTATAGTCTAGAACCCCTGAGACAAGTTGCCTTTTTTTTTTTTTCTTTTTGGTGGTACTGGGGTTCCTGGAAGCCCTTCTACCTCTGGGCTACACGCACGCGCGGCTGGCTTCGAACCTGCGCGATCCTCCTGTCTCTGCCTCCCAAGCGCAGGGATTACAAGCCTGCGCCACCACGCCCGGCACAAGTTGCCTTTCATACCTAGACAAAAGAACCCTGGAGCACATTCCAGTTTCGGCAGGGGGAACAAATTTTAAGCCCCCTCCTATATTCTACATGTTCACTCGTATCCATTGTTATCCCAAACAGCACAGACTATAGATACATACTGCACTGCACCCATGGCTCAGGGTGTCAGAGAGTTTCAGTGGAAGACACTAGAAATCTTTTGTCTGTAAGAAAGAATCCTAGGGAAGAGAGCTGGGCTTCATCAGCATAACACTAGTCATTTATGTGGAAACAACCACTAAAATCAGAGTACTCAAGTTTGCAGGTCCAAAAGTGGACCAAGCAGGCAGACCAGAGTGGCTACATTTAAGGTGGTCTTTCCCACCTTCTTTCTTTCTTTCTTTCTTTCTTTCTTTCTTTCTTTCTTTCTTTCTTTCATTCATTCTTTCTTTCTTCTTTTTTTCCTTTCTTTCTTCCTTTCTTTCTTTTTTGTATTACTGAGGATGGAACCCAGGGGCATTATAGCTCTGATCTATACCCTCAGCCCTATTTTTTATTCTTTATTTTGAAACAGAGTCTCACTAAGTTGGAAAGAACCTCACTAAGTAGCTGAGGCTGTCCTTGAACTACAATCCTCCTGTCTCAGCCTCCCAAATGGTGGGATTACAAGCATGCGCCACCACGCCCGGCTCTCCCCACCACTTTCTATGTAACAAAGACCACAGTGCTCACCTCCCTTGGCAAGCCCTACTGCTCAATACATCAAAAAGTACTTGTGAGACCTGAGAAGACCAAGGAAGGTTGTGGTGGATAAAGGCCAGAAGCATCTTTCCCCAGCCCAGGAAGCCAAAAATAACATTATGCTAAATTTTATCAGGGACCTCATAGAGGTGGAGGTGTCCCACCTCCTCACCAGAGTGACACACTAATCCTTTTCCTTCCTCCCTATATCACCATACTGATAGAATAAAATTTTCATCTTGCCATCTCCAAAGGGATCATTTTTTTAAACAAGATCCTCTGCTTTTCTTCCATTTCTAGAGAATTCTCCTGGATATTCATGTCCATCTGTCCATGCATCTGTGGAAAATTCAAGAGAAGAGGGAACCAAGCAAGCCCAAGCAGGAGACAGACGATGTCAGCAACAAAATTCAGGAAGTCAGTCTTCAGATCCCTGAGTCCATGGAAACTTGTTGCATAGCCATTCCCTGCCCTGCCGAGAGTGGTCCAGACACCATGCGCTCACCTGCCCTGAAGCAATCCATCAGCATCATCAGACATCCTCGGTAGAGGTCCAGCGGCAGCAGGCAGGGGCCAGTAGCTGAATCTGAACAGGGTGGAGTGGGGGGCGGGAGAGCTCCAGGTGCATTTGAGACACAGGCGGGAAAGAAAGCCAGCCCCACGGCATGGGGACAGGAGGGCCCAGAAAGGCCTGGGAATGTATGCCAGGGGCTTGGGAAGAGCATCCTGGAGGGCGA
This sequence comes from Muscardinus avellanarius, assembly GCF_963383645.1. Classification (NCBI taxonomy): domain Eukaryota; kingdom Metazoa; phylum Chordata; class Mammalia; order Rodentia; family Gliridae; genus Muscardinus; species Muscardinus avellanarius. The sequence continues at coordinate 132,919,188 of NC_137789.1, forward strand.
TTCTTCCTACCCAGAGCCTCTCAGCTGAGCCCCCGAGGCACAGCTGGCTGTGTGTCCAAAGCCTGCAACAAGAACAGATTGAAGCACAGGACCCATCCTCCTGGCTGCCCCCGCCAGCCACATTTCAGGGTCTCAGATGGTCATCCAGGAGACCTCCTGTCCCAGCTTCTGAGAGCCCTGTGACAGGAGACAAATCCTGCCCTCCAGAGTCCTCACTCCGGTCAGAATTCATAGCATGGCTGTGTGCTGAGCACCGCTGTATGGCCAGTCCCATGCTTAGCTCTAGGGGAGCCACAAACACTACCCTGTGGCCTCTTGCATGGAACTTACATCGTGGTGGAGAAGACAGGCATGTGGCATACTTACACAAATAATTCATGTGTGTAATCCATAAAGTGTGCCCAGAGTGAGCAGGAGATCACCTTCTGTGGCTACAGAGAAATGGAATGAAGACTTCAATTTCTCTTCCCACTTCTTTTTTTTCTCCATCTCCTTCTCCTCCTCCTCCTCCTCTTCCTCTTTCTTTCTTTCTTTCCTTTCTTTCTTGTTTTTTGCAGTACTGGGGATTCTACCAAGGGGGTTCTACCTCTGAGCTACACCCTCAGCCCTATTTTTTTGTTCTTTATTTTGAAACAGGGTCTCACTGAGTTGCAAAGGGCCTTCCTAAATAACTGAGGCTGTCCAAGAACCACATTCCTCCGGTCTCAGCCTCCCAGATGCTGGGATTACAAGAGTGCACCACTACGCCCGGCTTTTCTTCCCACTAAGAGCAAAGACAGAAGGCTCCTGACGCCAGACATTAGATGCATTAGGCAATAGAAAGACAAAGATGATTTCTAAACAAAGTTATGAAATCAAAGCTGTACTTTATTAAAAAAAAAAAAAGTCTGAGCCGAGCGTGGTGGTGCACGCTTGTAATCCCAGCATTTGTGGTTCAAGGACAGCCTCAGCTACTTAGTGAGGCCCTTTGCAACTCAGTGAGACCCGGTTTCAAAATAAAGAATAAAAAAATAGAGCAGGGGGTATAGCTTGGAGGTCGAATGCCCCTGGGTTCCATCCCCAGACCCGCAAAAAATAAGAAAAAAAAAAAAAAAGTCTGACAATAAGAAGGGCAGGTTTGGGGGTAATACATCATAGATGTGTGCAACTTTGGTGCTGGCTCAAAAGGAGGAAAATTTGAGCATTAAGTGTGGAAGTGAGGTTTCTACAATGTCTGCTGTACATGGAGAAGGGAGAGGACCACAAATACCAGATCAAATTCTCCACTTCTCCCCTTTCCAGTCAAATCACTCAGCACTGCTGGAGGCACAGAGGTGCTTTGCCTGATGTGGCCACCAGGGGGCAGAAGGACACTTGCTCATCTCCCTCAGTGTGACCGGACTTCTTATAAGAGCACAAAACAGTTCTGAAATCTGTGCACTCAGAGAGTCCCCAGTCCAGGACAACCTCTCATCCCAGCTCCTTCCTGTAACTTAGCCTTTCCCCTTTGGATAACGCAGGGTGCAGTTTGTCTTTCTTTCTTTTTTTTTTGTGGGTTATTTATCATTTTTATTCAAAATAATAAATATAGACAAGAAAAGGTAGAGCAGTAAAAACTATCCATAATTATCTGGCTAGAGTGATAACCACTTTGAACACTTGGTATCCTTTGAATTCTCACATTATTTTCATTTTCTCTCTTTTTTTTTACATTTTTTTATTGGTGCATTGTAATAATACATCACACTGGAATATAAGACTTGAGAGGATATACAAGCACACATCATCCAATTAGCCCTCATCCAGTCCCCATCCCATTGCCTCCCCCTCCCTCGATCCCATGCTTCTTTGGTGATTAACTTTGAGACATATGTTTATGTACCTCCTGCTTTTTAAAGATGTTCCATTCTCCCCTATTCCATACCCTCTGATTGGTCACCTTAATTGCTTCACTATAGGGCCCTTTCTATAGCTCGACCACTTCCTGTTGCCCCTTTCCTCCTAGTTATTGCTGATTAGGGGAAGCATCTGGTTTTAATTTTCTGCGATATTTCTCTGTGCATGGCACGTTGCAAATACCGATCCCACTCTTGACGGCCCCAGTTGTGGCCTGGCTACCCGGTGGACTGATCCAGACCTCGCTGGCTCAAGCAGCGGCCTTGCCTCATGGGAGGCCCTGGTTCTGGCCTCGCTGGCCCCGACACTGGCCTAACCCCTCAGCTGGCTCCGATCCCGGCCTCAGAGCCCCAGCACCGGCCTTCCTCATGGCAGGCTCCGATGTTAGCCGATGGCCCTGGCATCGGCCTAACCCCTCGGCAGGCTCCGATCCAGGCCTCAGAGGCCTCAGTAGGGGCCTTGCTTCATGGAAGGCTCCGATGCCGGCCGCTGTCCCCAGCACTGGCCTAACCCCTCGGCAGGCTCCAATCCTGGCCTCTGAGACCCCGGCACTGGCCCTGCCTCGCGGCAGGCTCCGATCCCAGCCTCGCTGGCCCCAGCACCAGCCTAACCCCTCGGCAGGCTCCGACCCCAGCCTCGAAGGCCTCAATAGTGGCCTCGCTTCACGGCAGGCTCCAATGCCGGCCAGTGGCCCCGGCACCAGGCAGCTTGTCTTTCTGACTTTCTGCTTAGCATGTGTGTTCTGTGATTGGAAAGAACTATTTACCAAACTAAATATGCAAAGTTGGCCGGGCGTGGTGGAGCACGCTTGTAATCCCTGTGCTTGGGAGGCTGAGACAGGAGGATCACACAGGTTCGAAGCCAGTCTCAGCTGCTTAGTGAGGCTCTCAGCAACTTAGTGAGACCCTGTTTCCAAATAAAATATAAAAAAGGTCTGGGAGTGTAGCCCGGAGGTAGAAAGCCTCTGGGTTCCACCCCTAGTACCACCAAAAAATATATACATATAAAATAAAATAAAATAAATATGCAAAGTCCTTGCACACACCTAACAGATGTTAGACTCCTCCAGCAACATGTTCTGAGCTCTGCAAAGTAGGGGTAACATGTGAAGAGACGTGATTAGATTGTCAGGGTGCCTAGCACTGTGAACACAAGTGGAAACTTAAATCACCACTGCGTCCTGTGTCTCCAGCCTCCTTTCTTGCTCAACCTGATTCTAGGGGCTCATCTACTGGGAAGGGCCCCTGTCTCCCTTCCCTGACCCCCTACCCACTTAATTTGATATGTTTACTCTCTACTCCCTCTAGATGCTGGCCAACACAGTTTGCTATTGTGCTTTTTCCTGTTTCTCTTAGAAATTAGTGAGCTCCCCAGGGCTGGAGCAGAGCTGTGGCTCCATCCTCTCCCCAGAGCAGAGCATTGGCTTTGGCATTGGCTTTTACACAGGGGAGGCTCTGTCAGCTCTCAGAGCCGGGTGGATGCCTTGGCCCAGAGGGGTGAGATGGGAGAAACTCCTGGCTGGGAAATGCTCTGGGGAAGCTTGGCTCAGGACATGGTACACTGCCCTCTGGTCCTTGCAGCCTTGCGGTGGCCAGCTCAATGCTGCGTCAGGACAGAGCATGGGTGACATCAGTGTGGGTTACTGTAGGGCAAAGGAAGGCCGGCAGAGTGGGCTGGTTGCCAGTGCTTCCTTGGCACCTGGTGCTGTTTGACTTGGGAAAAGTTCCTTGTAGGGGAAGCACCTAGGGAGGGAAGAAGGGGTGGAGAGGAGCGAGACTGGGTGCGAGGGAGCAGAAATGGCTGGGATTGAGATCCCTTTCTTTCTTTCTTTCTTTCTTTCTTTCTTTCTTTCTTTCTTTCTTTCTTCGGTACTGGGATGGAACCCAGGGGCATTCTACCTCCGAGCAACACCCCCAGCCCTATTTTTTATTCTTTATTTTGAAACAGCATCTCATTGAGTTGCAAAGGGCCCACTAAGTAGCTGAGGCTGGACTCAAACCTGCAACCTTCCTGTTTCAACCTCCCAAATGCTGGGATTACAAGCGTGTGCCACCACACACGCTGGTTTGGGGAGTTTCTGCACATATTTTATAAGGTAATAAGGTTATTAGTACAGCACTGGATACATAATAATTTCCAATTGTTATTATTTCAGGCTCCTTCATTGTACTGTGCAAAGTGCCAGCACTAGTATCTTTATTTTATAGATGAGGAAATCAGAGCTCACAGAATAAATTAAAATGAGCTGGCGTGGTGGCGCATGCTTGCAATCCCAGCATTCGGGAGGCTGAGACAGGAGGATCCTGGTTCGTGGTCCGCCTCAGCTACTTAGTGAGGCCCTCTGCAACTCAGTGAAACCCTGTTTCAAAATAAAGAATAAAAAATAGAACTGAGGGTGTAGCTCAGAGGTAGAATGCCCCCTGGCTTCCATTCCCAGTACTGCAAAAAAAAAAAAGTAAAATTGCCTACGGTTACCTGGTATCTCAGTCAATTTCAGAACCAGGAGAGCAGCCTCATATTTCTTCCCCCCTCACTTCTATAATACTGTTTCTTATTGTTGAGATCACATAAAGTATTTTACATCATCATATGAACATCATTATGTCATGAGCATATTCTAGTTCAGTAGAAATACTTCTTAAACAATATATATATTTTCCCTAGTGCTTGGGATGAAACCCAGAGCTTCTATGTGCAAAAAAAGCCCTGTACACCTTTAGCCCATTAAACAATGTTTTTTACATTATTGTCTTATCTCGTAATGTAAATCATGTTGACAGTGATATACATGCATACAGCACTTGGTGTCCCCCAGCTGCCTCCCCATCTCCCCATTTCCCCACACTTTTCCATAAGCACACATAGCTGATCCTAGTAATTCCTTCAGTGAATTCCTCCCCTTCCCTTAGACCGCCCTCCTGGCTCTGCTGAGGCTTCTCCTCCATTATCTGGAGTTTCTCTGGTGCCTCAATTACTCCCTAGCTTCCACATATTACAGAAAACATATGACCCTTCACTGTCTGTACTGGTGAATCTCATTTAACATGATGCTCTCCAGGTCCTTCCACTTTTTTTTTTTTGGCAAATGACATAATTTTGTATGTATATATCCCATAATTTTATAATTCATTCATCTTTGATGAACACCTAGGTTGGTTCCATAATTTGGCTATTGTGAGTTACACTGCTAGGAACATGGGCATGCATATATTACTGTAGTTCTCTGATTTCTACCCCTTTGGAAAACACTTGGGAGCGGTATAGCTGCATCATATGGTGGATCCATTCCCAGTTTTCTGAATAATCTCCACAGAGCCTGAACTAATTTGTAATCCCACAAACAGTATAGAAGAGTCCCAGTTTCCCCACATCCTCACCAACACTTATTGATGCTTGACTTCTTGATGATTGCCTTTCTGATTGGGGTTAGATGGAATCCCAGTGTAGTTTTGTTTCATTTTGTTTTGTGGTACTGGGGATGGAACCCAGGGACATTCTACTTCCAAGCTATACTCCTAGCCCTATTTTTTTTCTTTTATTTTATTTTGCAGTACTGGGGATGGAACCCAAAGACATTCTACCTCTGAGCCACTTCCTCAGCCCTATTTTTTATTCTTTATTTTGAAACAGGGTCTCACTGAGTTGCAAAGGGCCTCACTAAGTAGCTGAGGCTGTCCATGAATCATGATCCTCCTGTCTCAGCCTCCCAAATTCTGGGATTACAAGCGTGCACCACCACGCCTGGCTTGTCTTTTTATTGTTGAAACAGGGTCTCACTGAGTTGCGAAGGGCCTCGCTAAGTAGCGGAGGCTGTATGTGAACTATGATCCTTCAGTCTCAGCCTCCCGAATGCTGGGATTACAAGTGTGCGCCACCATGCCTGGCGTATCTCTTCTTTTGTGATATGTCTATTCAATTCAGTTGCCCATTTCTTGATTGGATTATTTGTTTGTTTGTTTGTTTGTTTGTTTGTTTGTTTGTTTTGGGGTGGTACTAGGGATGGAACCCAGAGACCTTCTACCTCCGGGCTACACTCCCAGACCTATTTTATATTTTATTTGGAAACAGGGTCTCTTAAGCCAGCTGAGGCTGGCTTCAAACCTGCGTGATCCTCCTGTCTCAGCCTCCGAAGCACAGGTATTACAAGCATGCACCACCACACCCGGCTATTTGTTTTATTTATTTATTTATTTATTTACTTATTTATTTATTATATTTTTGCGGGTCTGGGGATGGAACCCAGGGGCATTCTACCTCTGAGCTATTCCCCCTGCCCTATTTTTAATTCTTTATTTTGAAACAGGGTCTCACTATGTCGTAGAGGGCCTCACTAAGTAGCTGAGGCTGTCTGTGAACCACAATCCTCCAGTCTCACCCTCCCAAATGCTGGGATTACAAGTGTGTGCTGCCATACCTGGCTTATTTATTTATTTTTTTGTAAAGTCTTTTAAGTTCTTTGTATATTCTAGATATTAGTCCTCTATCAGAAGGATAGCTGGCAAAGATCTTCTCCCATTCTGTGGGCTTTCTCTTTAGATGCTTAATGGGTTTTTTTTGATGAGCAGAAACTTTTTAATAATGCCATCTCATTTATTAATTCTTGCTTTAATTTCCTGAACTTTGGGAGTCTTGTTGAGGAAGTTCATACCTGTGCCTATATGTCGGAGTGTTGGACCTATGCCCTCCTCTATTAGCTTCAAAGTCTCAGGTCTAACTTTCAGGTCTTTGATCCATCTCGATTTGACTCCTATCCAGGGTGAGAGGTAAGGATTTAGTTCCATTTTTCTACAACTGGATAACCAGTTTTCCCAACACCATTTGTTGAAAATACTATCTTCTTCTCCAACTTATGTGTCTGGCACCTTTGTCAAAAATCAATTGGGTATAAGTATGTGGATTTGTTTCTGTATCTATTGGTCTGTTTTTATGTCAATACTATGCTGTTTTTATTATGATAGCTCTGTAGTATAACTTGAAGCCAGGAATTGTGACACCTCCTACATGGTTCTTATTGCTGAGAATTTCTTTGGCTATTCTGGGTCTTTTGTTAAACAATATTTTTTGTGTGTGTGGTACTGGAGGTGGATCCCAGGGGCTTTCTACCTCCAGGGCACACTCCCAGACCTATTTTATACTTTATTTGGAAACAGGGTCTCGCTAAGTTGCTGAGAGCCTCACTAAATAGCTGAGACTGGCTTCGAACCTGTGCAATCCTCCTATCCCAGCCTCCCAAGCATGGAGATTACAAGCGTGCGCCACCACGCCCAGCTAAACAATATATTTAATGGTTGGCACAGTGTGTGTGTGTGTGTGCGCGCGCACGTACATGTGTGTAATCTTCAATACATGTTACAAAATACATATGTAATATATAATATAGCTATGTCATAATCTATAATTCTATCATTCATAATATTATGTTTTATTAATTTTTTTGTTATGAACAATACTGTGGTAAATATGTGAGCCAATTTATTCTGCTACTAGCATTTTAAAGAATGCTTATCTTATCTATCCTCCCCAGTATTGAGTATTGCCAAGTCTTTGGTCATGACAACTTGCTCATCATTGTTATCTGTCTTTAATAACCAGGAAAGTTAAACATTTGCCAGGCTTGCATGCTAGCCATGTTTCTTCTCTGATGAAGAGGTGCCGAACCAGCCCCTTGCTCTTTCATCATCTTGAGTCTCTGCTGTTTATCAATCCCTATCAGCCCCTTATATAGAGAGGCCCTTAACATTTTTCTGTCGTCATTGTTGGGACAATTTGTTCCTTTTGTTGAGCTAGGGCCCCTGATGAAAAAACAAACTTAGAATTTGAGTGAGAGAGCTGATTTGACCAAACTATGTTCTAGTTACATTTATGTCATCTTTCTAAGAGCGTGGATGATATTACAAAATAAAAATATTCTGGGGCTGGGGATATCACTCAGTGGTACAGCGTTTGCCTAGTATGTGCAAGACTCTGGGTTTCATCCCCAGGGGGGAGGAAGGGTGGGAGGGAGGGACAGAGAGAGGGGGGGGAGGGAGAGGGAGAGGGAGAGGGAGAGGGAGAGGGAGGGAGGGAGAGAGAGAGAGGAAGAGGAGGAGAAGGTGAAGAGAAAGATAAAAAATTAAAAAGTAAATAATTAGTTGGCAGTAGCTTTTTCCCACACATGGATGCTGAGGTAGACACTTCATTCAGTTCTAAATTATGTTCTAGTCAAGTTCATGTCACTTTCACAAGAGTATAGGTGAGGTTACAATTAAAATTTGGCACAATGCAGTGTTAAAGTACTCTCTGGGCCAACAGTGTCACTAGGCCATGGGCTATGTTGGCTACGGGGTCTCAGAACTTTCAGGCTGAAGTCCCATGACACCCAGAGAAATGGTGTTGGAGCCGAGAATGCTTTCCACACAGACTGGCATTTTCAATCTGCCCTGAATATGGATCATTCTTTGTCTAAAGTCTCAGACCCAAGAACATTTGAGAAGGCTGAAAAACAAAGAAATCAACTGCTATGCAGTCTTGCTATCAGCACCTTATTTGCTTAAGATGGCTAATCAGGACCTGTTTTGTTTTCTTTTTGTTTGTTTTTTTCTTTTTCTCTTGAGTTGAAATTTTAAAATAAAATTAAAAGCGCCATGGTACCTTGTGCCCTTTTCATACAGGAATGGTTAGGGTGCCAATCTCTATCTCCAAATCATACTCTGTACTTTTCTATGCTAAATAAAGTATTGGCTGAGTGGTAAATTCTACTGTAAATAAATATTGATTGCCATCCAGGTATGGTGGCCCACGCTTGTAATCCCAGTACTTGGGAGGCTGAGACCGGAGGATCGCAGGTTTGTAGTCAGCCTTACGTACTTAGTGAGGCCCTCTGCATCTTAGTGAGACCCTATTTCAAAATAAAGAATGAAAAATAGGGTTGGCTTAAGATAGCTCAGAGGTAGAATGACCCTGGGTTCCATCCCCAGTACCACACACGCACACACACACACGGGGGGGCGGGGGGGGCGGTGGAGAGGGAGAGAGAAAGAGATTGATTGCATAGTTATTTTTAAATTCTAATTTGTCAGAGATATAATACTTCCTGATGCCAAGCCTCATACTTTCCCCATATTATTCCTACCATGTGACCTTATTTAGTGGGCCGTGGTGAGTTTCTGAGGTTTAAAGTACTGGATGACACAGTCACGGATGTGTGATACCCACGGGAGGAGCCAGTCAGCATTCCATCTTGGTTATCAGCAGCCCAGAAGGTTCTGACCTTTTGTTCCTGAAACTTGCTCTCCCTAATCCAGATCTTTCCTGGATGCTCAGAGCTGTCTCCACAGGGCAGAAGCTTGTCTTTGGAGAGAAATACAAGGCTCCTGTTGTACCTTGTTGTCTTGGAAGGCCTTTTTTTTTTTCCTTTCTCTAGCACAAAAATGAATGGCCCTCAGCCTAGGTAATATTACCAGCCCCAAGTAACAAGAGCAGCACAATGTTCCAGAGGCTCAGCAAGTGGGAGGGCAGGTTCCAGAAGACCCTGTTTTTTTCAGATTGTTCCTTGATAATATTCAGGGACTGGAGGAAAGGAATATTTAATATACTTATGTGGTCAAAGAAAAATAAAAGTCGGTCTCAAGGGGAAAGCCATCTTCAAATATAATTAGGATACACCCCAAACAAAATCTTGAATCTCCCTCCTGGAAAAGTGCCATACACTGAATGCCAGATCCTCCCCAAAATTCATACCTTGAAATCTAATCCCTCGGGTACCTGGTATGGGAACTTGGGCAGGTGATTGGGTCATGAGTGCAGAGCCCTCATGAGGGACATTAGTGCCCTGATAAGAGACCCCCTCATACCTTTCAGAAGATGAGGATGGCCAGACACCAAATCTGCTGGTGTTTTGATATAAATTTCCAGCCTCTAAAACTGTGAGAAAGACGTTTCTGTTGCAAAAGCCACCCAGCCTATGGCAGTTCATTTATCAGCCCAAATAGACTAGGATGAAGAATTAACCCACTGCCACCAAAGGAACTGAGTAGGGCAGGCGCTGCTGAGAGATGGAAGAGGGGTGGCACGTGTGCACTTGGCTTCCAGACCCCGCACTTCTGAGCTATCACTCAACAACCTGTCCATATCCGAGAACATCAAGTCTCACTCAGCACCTTTCCTCTGGCAAGGCTTGGAATGGAGGTACCTGGCCACTGGCCAGAGGGCAGTGGGAGGAAAATTAACCCAGAGAGCAGAGGACAGGGCTCTGTCCTCCTGGGCAATCCCAAGTGCCTCCATTCCTGGGAAGCCAGTCATTGCATAGAAGTGTGTATCTTCTCCTGTTCCCAGAAGACAGGACAGTGACCAGGAGACCTGGGCTGGGCCACAGCCTGGGTGAATGCATAGCCTGCCTGGTTTGAGCTCCCACAGACCCAGAGAAGATGGGGCCATGGGAGAATGCACAGGGTAGGCAGACACCTCAGGGTTCCAGAGTTTAAGAACAGAATTTAAGAGCTTGGGCACCCAGTATCATATTACCACGCTCAGCTCCTAGCTCCACCACTTTCTGGTGACTGCAACTGATGAGGTAGAACTGAAGATATAATTTTTAGGAAGAAAGGAGATGCATTGGGAATGAAAGAAAAAAAAAATATGGGTTTAAAATCTGAAATCTAGCCGGGCGTGGTGGCACACACTTGTAATCCCAGCACTTGGGAGGCGGAGACAGGAGGATGGCACAGGTTCGAAGTCAGCCTCAGCTACTTAGTGAGGCTCTCAGCAACTTAGTGAGACCCTGTTTCTAATAAAGTATAAAAATAGGTCTGGGAGTGTAGCCCAGAGGTAGAAAGCCCCTGGGTTCCATCCCCAGTACCACACCACACACACACACACACACACACACACACACACACACACACACGAGAAAAAATTCTGAAATCTTCAGTTTAACAGAGGCTTGGTTATTCTTTAAAAAGCCAAACCCATACTTTAAATCATAATGGGTTGGCCACCCCCTAAGAGGGCTTTTTTTTGTGTGTGTGTGAGTGGTACTAGGGATGGAACCCAGGGGCATTCTACATCCAAGCTACACCCCAAGCTCTATTTTTTATTCTTTATTCTGAAACAGGGTCTCACTGAGTTGCAAAGGGCCTCACTAAGTAGCTGAGGCCGGCCTTGAACCGTGATCCCCCTGTCTCAGCCTCCCAAGTACTGGGATTACAGGTGTGCGCCCCCATGCCCGGCTCTCGAGGGCTCTAATACTATAAGTGGTATAGCTCTGAAGAGGTTTCTGCCGCTTTGAGCCATTTTGGAGCCACTTCGGGAAGCTCTGGGGCAGCTTTTGCAGCTCTTGGTCTGTCTCCCTGCAACGGCTCTCATGCTCTGGAGATAGCAATGTTTTCCCTGAATGTGTATCTTTAGCTTTACAAGAATTAAAACCTCTGCCTTTATCTCTGTTGAAATTCTTTTTGCCACGGGAGCCAAGAACCCACAGAAATTATCTTGCTGTTCACGACACAACTATGGTTAAGTTTTTTTGGCATCTCTGCGTCTCACTTTCCTCCCCCTTAACATGGAATCACGCAGGGCCCACCTCACGGGGTCTTGCGAAATGGCTCGCAGGGCTCACTCAGTGCTCCCTACTGACGTCATCCCAGGTACCAGTCCTTTGGCTGCTGCTGGGAGGAACACCTGTGGCGGCTCTCTGCCTTCCTCCCTGTAGAAGACTCCAAATTCCAACAGGACAATCAGAAGAACCTCAAAACGGTGCCTGGGGATGTGGGCCTGGGCCTGGGAGTGCCCACGGGTGCCTGGCGAGGGCCTTTCCCTGCGGAGCGTGCCCGGGACTGCCCGCGGGTACAACTGCAGCACGGACGTCCTTGTGTTAGTGTGGCCAGAGCTCCCGGCATCCCGGGGCAGGATCCTGGAGGTGGGGGCGGGGACGGCCTTGGCCCGGGCGCTGGCCTGGGGGGAGGTGCTGCACCGCCCGCCCCACGTCTCGGGGTGGAAGCCGAGTCTGCGCTCCCACACGCCTGCGGGACTGGCGAGGCAGGAGGGCGCGGGGCGCGGGGGGCGCCGCGTGGCTCCCCCACAGTCCCCGGGCACCTTCCCCAGCGCCACGCACTCGCCGTGCAGTGGGGACCAGGGCTGGGCGAGTGAGCATCCCCAGCGCGGGCCAAATCCTTCCCTCTTCCAGAGAGAAATCTCGGGGCACCCGGAGCCCGCGGGGAGCAAAGCAGAGGACCCGCCGCCCGAGGAAGAGAAGTGTGCACGGCGAGCGGAGGGAGGGAAGCAGGACCCGGCGGCGGGAGGAACTGCAGATTGCGCCGAGCCAATGGCGGCGCAGGATGAGGTGGCACCAAATTCCCCCCGGCCAATGGCGGCGCGGCCTGCGGGAGCCTCGTTAGCATTTCCCCAGAGGCGGGGCTGGCGGGCGGGGCGCGCTCCGCAGCATCCCGGCGGGGCCCTGAGGCTGCGCTCCTCGCCGGGGGCCTCCCGCTCCCGCCCTCGGCCTCCACGCCGAGCCTCCTCGGCCTGGCACCTCCGCGCACTTTGCCCCTAGTTGGCAGCGGGTATAAGGGACCTGAGAAAATTAGAGCCACAATTATCCCCTACCCGCTCTACCCTTTAAATACCCAGCCCGGGACGCCGCGCACAGCGGGTCGGGCCGCACAGCCACCCAGCGCGCACACCACCGCTCGCGCCGACAGCCGGCCCCGGAGCCCAAGTCGCCCTCCGACTCGGCGGCACCGAATTCCTCTCCGCAGCTGCAGCCCGGGCCCCGCCACCCAGCACCCGGAGCCGCGATGCCCGCCCACTTGCTGCAGGAGGTAAGCGTCCCGGGAGGGGCCCCCGGCCCGCCGCCTTCGGGCTTCCAGGCGAGGGTTGCCCGGGAGAGTTGAGAGCCTGGGAGGACTGGGCCGGCTTCCCCGACTGTGCTGCCCTCGGTTGGTTGGGGGGGGGGGTCTGGGTTGTATTCTGGTTGGTCCATTTCTAGGGTTTTTTTTTTTGTTTTTATTTTGTTTCCTAAGCTTTAAACTAAAAAAAAAAAAAAAATGCAGTGTTTCTGGGGGTGCGAGTGTTGATCCTTTCTCTGGTTCTGTTCCTTCACCTTAAAATTTCAGGTCCATTCAATCTGCACACTTTCTGGAAACTTCTCCGTTCCATCTTGGGGCACACACCACCCCCTTGTACCCTGGGCCCTGGGGCAGGCTTGTGCCTGTGCTGCCCCAGCCCCCAACTACATCAGAGAGCAGAGCCCCCTGCTGCCCCCTCTGCTCCCTCTGACTCTCTCCTCCTCTCCTGCAGGTCTCCAGGACCTACACGACCACCACCACCATCTCAGAGCCTTCCCAAGAGAACCTGCAGAATGGAGGAGAGAAGCTGGAGAAGACACCCCTGGCCTCTGAGGAAGACATCCGCCCGGAAATGAAAGAGGACATCTATGACCCCAGCTACCAGGATGCGGAGGGCCCCAAGCCCGAGTTCCAGTATGTCTGGAGGAACATCATCCTCATGGCTCTGCTGCACGTGGGAGCCCTGTTTGGGCTCACACTGGTCCCCTCCTCCAAGGTCTACACCTTGCTCTGGGGTAAGTGGGTCCCCTCATCTTAAGCGAATACTCCACGTTTCTCACTGCACTTTAAAAAGGTAGTGTTAACATAGAGCAGAAGCCCCTCGCTGTCTAGGGCAGGGCAGAAGAGATATCTCTGGCAATACTGGAGCCTGAAAGACAAAACTACTTCTGTGAGCAGAACTATGAGATATTGCTTTCCCATCAGTGTGGCACTAACAGCCCTTCCCCGGAGGAGATAACAAGTCTAACTGCCTGAGCCTTTTATTTGACAGACCAACAGGTATAAATAGAATAGGCACTGGGTTCTTGCCCTGCTCCCCTGGTAAGATGGGAGCGCATCGGCTTTCAGGGCTGATGTTCCAGGATCCTCTGGGCTTCATGAAACAACCCGAGTTTCTTCCCCGCCTCCAAGCTGAGTTCTCCTGCTTTGCCCAAAGTCCTTTCTTTCCTCCTGGTGTTTGCAGGGCCCTGGCTCCGCTGTACTTTTTCCAGGCACAGGTGTGGGCAGAGGCTATACCTGCTAAGATCTCAGTCACCACATGGGTTGGAAGCCACAGGTCACCTGGAGCCTCAAGCTCAGCTCTGGGGGAATCTGGATAGCACTTTCCTTGGGACGGTCGCTGGCTCTATGGCTTTTCTGGGGACCCTATAGGAGGAAGAGGATAGGGAGAAGAGGTAGGGGAAGAGAGGAATGGAGACTATTTACTAAACTCATCTCTGGCCTCAGAACACAGGACTTGTTACAATGTGTGGTATCTCATGCCAAAACTGTATTCTTTGGCCCCTGAGGATCCATTGTTTCCAGCTGCCCCACCAGAATGCCACATTGTTTTCAGTCCTCCCAAGGACTCAGCCCCCTCTCCCTGAGCTGCCAAACACAAGAAGAGATGGGCACCCCAGCACGCCCTTCATCCCCTCTAGAATCCTATGTACGCCTCCTGCTGCAGGTCCAGAGCACTGAGGCAGGACAGCATTGCAGTGTTCCCATATCAGCTCTGAGCATCTTTCAGCATGGTCTTGAATTAGCCTTATCAGGGAGAGTCTGGGAAGAGAGAGGGACATGGCCAAGGACCGCTGCAGAAACTGGGCACAAATCTTCTGTGGATGGTAGAGGTTGAACAAGAATTGTTTGTTGACACAAAACCTTAGCCTCAAACCTCACTTCAGTTTGCTTAGCCCTGCGATCCCCAATAAATGCTTGTATTTCCTTACCTGTCAGATGTGGTATTATTAACCCACCCCATTCGAGGGTGCAGTGAATATGAGAATACCAACACCCGCGGAAAGGCTTGAGCCGCTGTGCAAGTCGGAGCGTGTGCAGAGCGGTCTCCCCGATTTGGCCTCACTGCCTTCTATAATGCTGAAATGCTGCTGTAGAGCTGGCAGGTAGACAGCTCTGCATCACGTGTGTCCTCTACAACTTAAGGCTCTAGCAGTTTGGCTGTTTGCAGACCACCTTGGCTGCTATTTCCAGAAAGCCCTTGCTCGTGAGTCCTGAGCTCTGTGGGAGCAGCTAGGGTCCCTGAACACCTCAGAGAAGGCTAGCTGAAAGCCCAGGAGATAGGACCAGGAATTATCCTCCTGGAGACTGACAAAGGCAGAGAGGCACAGTGGTGAGAGCCCTAGTCCCTCTCTTGCTGTTCTGCCTCCTATTTCCTGGGACTCCGTAGCTTGTCTCCATTGCTACCGGGAGAGGCTGGAAGTGCTGGTATCTTTCAGGTGGTGAAAGCTGTGAGGCTTCAGATGCCAAAGCATCTCTATGGCTGAAGGAGGCCGACACTCGCTCAGAGCTAAGGAAGACACAGGCTCTGGCCTCAGGAGAGTTGGGAGATGCTTTTCCTGTGGAGTGTGCCTGTTGGTGACTTCCCCACTGTCTTGTCCTGGCAGCATTTTTGTGCTATTTAATCAGTGTCCTGGGCATCACTGCGGGAGCTCATCGCCTGTGGAGTCACCGCACTTACAAAGCGCGGCTGCCCCTGCGGCTCTTCCTGATCATTGCTGACACCATGGCGTTCCAGGTAAGAGGCTGGTGCTTCTCAGCTCTTGTGTCTCCAACCTGCCGAGGATCCGGGATAAACTGGAGGGGATCGTACCCAGAGAGGAGCCCCAGCAGGACAGCCATTGCTTTTTGGTCCCCCGTAATCGCCTCAAGTGTGGGTTCAGTGCATGGGTCCATCAAACATGGATACTTCAAAGTCACTGGGAAGAGAGTGAGAAAATAGGAAAGGTTTGGGGTATATAGGATTTTTTTTTTATTCCAAGGTTCCTGTGTTCTCATACAGCGCGGCTGTTGTGGCCCTTGATCATAAGGGGTGACATCACATAAGCCCAGCATTGAACCTGCTTTCCCGAGCAGATAGTGGACAATAAACTTGTGCTTTAAGGAGATAATCCTCGGACCCCACCACAGTTTCTTTGGTGCCGCACACGCTTAGGCACTCTGTTGTTTCAGGTAATTAGAGCAACACTTGTATAGCAACGACTGTCCCGGGCACTCTACTCTTCGTCCTCACAACCATCTTGGGATGATGGCCCTATTTTTCATCCCCAATTTGCTGATGAGTACACAAAGTTGTGGAGAGGCCGTGTAGACCAACCTGGTCGTATTTGGGACTGAGTCAACTATTGTGATTGGTTAATAAGTCAATCCCTAGCTTGTGCTATTTACCAGCACTTCCCAGCCTCACCGTGTAGCAGTGGAGACAAGCTAAATTTATAATAGGCAGAAGGATGGCAGTAAGGGACAGGGGCGCTCGTAATTACTATGTGACAGCAGTGGGCACAGGATAGCATATGACATGAAGCTTAGCTGGCAGCGAGAGGAAAACTGAAAACCATATTAGTCTCCTTTGTCTTGGCAATGTCTGAGGTGCTTACAACTTCTTAGCCTAATTTCTTTCACATGCGTAATGATCTCTGCCCTAGCAACTTAGATCTTGAAAGCTTCTGATGTTGTCTTTGTGGGACAAAGGGAGGAAGAGACATGTTGGTGCATTTTTGAAAGAATGTAAAGAGTGCCAGCCAAATCCAGAGGTTCTTTGGAAACATAGTCATGGTCATGAGTTCACGCTGGCCCCATCGCTGGGTTGGGTGAGCTGTCGCTTGCAAAGACACGAGGGTAGAGAGCCCCACAGCCCAGCGCCCTAGGATTCTTCATGCTCTCCACGTCTCCTTTGGAGCTAGATTCCAGGGGACTCTGAGGTGGTGCTGAGAGTCCGGCGCCCTCAGGACATCAGCGCTGCACTGCTCATGGGAGGGCTCCGTCCTCAGGCCAGCCTTCCTCTTCTCTGTCCTTCTAGAACGATGTCTATGAGTGGGCCCGAGATCACCGCGCCCACCACAAGTTCACAGAAACAGACGCCGACCCGCACAACTCCCGACGTGGCTTCTTCTTCTGCCACGTGGGCTGGCTGCTTGTGCGCAAACACCCAGCCGTCATAGAGAAGGGGAGATCGCTGGATATGTCTGACCTCAAGGCTGAGAAACTGGTGATGTTCCAGAGGAGGTGAGTGAAGGGCGGATGGGGCTGGGATGTGGCCCTGGCCCCAGGGATTGAGCCCCTGCAATCAGTCGCTCATAAAATAGGAACTGAGAATGACTAGGTTCATAAGTTCAGAGTCATATAAATTTTAATAGTTAGGATCCCACAGGTCCAAGGGCATACTGGATTACCCTGTGTCTTTCTCTGAGCCATCTTTGTAATGGGAGGGCACAGGACTGGAGATCAATCTCAGGGTCTTAACCCATCTGGTCCCATCATCACAGGTACAGAACACACAAAAAAACTCAAATATAGTTTATGACATAAGAATAATTAATATTATATTAATAATTATATTAATATTGTATTAATAATTAATAATATATATATATAAACTCTTTCAAATTTGTTTTAGAACACTTGTATCAATTTTACTAAAATACACATAGATTTGAAAATTTGGAGCCAGGTGTGGTGGTGCATGCTTGTGATCCTAATGCTTGTGATCCTAATGCTTGGGAGACTAAGACAGGGATCACATCCAACCTCAGCAACTTAGTGAGATACTGTTTCAAAGTAAAATAAAAAGTAGGGAGTAGCTCGAAGGTAGGAGGCCCCTGGGTTACATCCCCGGTCTCAGTCTCAGTCTCTCTCTCTCCCTCCCTCCCTCCCTTCCTCCCTCCCTCCCTTCCTCCTTCCCACACACACACAGAAAATTTGGGATTTAAAGGATTAGGCATGGTAGGCCAGCATTCAGCAACTAAGCATCCCTCCAGACCCTCTCTGAACTATCTTAATGAAACCAATTAAATGCAACAAATGCTCATTTTCGTAGGATAATCTTGTACAAAATGAATGTAGCTAAGTCTAAGAGGTTTCTTTTCTTTTTTTTTTTTTTTTTTTTTTTTTTTTTGTCCTCTTGGGGGTTGGAAGAATAATCTCTGTACCCAAACAACCACTATACAAAGCAGAATATTATCTGTACTATGAAAGGTGCAAAGGGAGGGAGATTGCCCAGTGGAGACCCCAGGAAAGAGCTTCTTATGAACAAAGTAACTTCCGAATCCGTCCATGGAAACAGACTTTCATGGGCAGAAAGGACAGGTTGAGGCAAGGCCTCCACCTCCCGGGAAGGACAGCCTTCTGCCAAGTGCAGTGTGCAGCCAGAGGAGGACTGCAGAGACTGATACCATTCCTGTAAGTCCTAGACACAGACCAGAACCACTAGTGTTTCCTCTGCAGCAGCGTGGCTCCGTCACAGGCGGGCTTCAGAGGGGCCGCTCTCAGGACATCACTCTGAACGGACGCGAGGCAGGGACACGGGTTCGACAGCAGGCGGGACCCAGGCTGGGGAAGCAGAGCCAGGACTGGAGGCAGGGGAGCAGGGACATGCGAGTCACAAACATGGCTGCTGTGGGACACGGCAGTCAGCTCCCTCGCACGGTCGGGGCCTGGTGTGCACGAGAGTGAGGAGTGACAGGGCCTCCCTCAGGAAGGACAGACCTGCAGGATCAAGGACACGCAGTGTGGCTCCTGAGGGGAAAGCGGGCAAAGAATCCGGGGGTCTCTGGGAGTGGAGGCCAGGCCCCTCACACAGACTGTGTCAAGACCCTGATGGGCACGAGCCCAGGCAGCAGAGCTTGGCTGATGAGTGTGAGATTTGACCCTCACCTTTTCAACCAGCATAGCCTTATGGTCCAGGGAAAAATACCAAAGGATTTCATGTCAGGAGACAGGTGTTCTGATCCTTACCCCTGGCTCCTCACGAGGTGATCCTAACAGTCACTTAATGCATCCACAGTGCCTCATCTAAAGAGTGAGGTACTATTATTAACTGAAAAGGTTTTCTGTTCCATTCCCTCATGCTGGTTTCTGCCCAATTATGCTCAATAACGTAGAGGAAAGGCCCAGCCGGCCCAGCGAGAGTGCGTGGTCCAGGGAGGTGTGCGAGTCCCCTCCCCGCAGACTCTCTGTCGTCTCCCACGTAGGTACTACAAGCCCGCTGTCCTGCTGATGTGCTTCATCCTGCCCACCCTGGTGCCCTGGCACTTTTGGGATGAGACCTTTCTGCACAGCTTGTACGTTGCCACGTTCCTGCGCTACGCGGTGGTGCTCAATGTCACCTGGCTGGTGAACAGCGCTGCCCACCTCTACGGGTATCGCCCGTATGACAAGAACATTGAATCTCGGGAGAACATCCTGGTGTCTCTGGGAGCTGTGGGTAAGTCGCCAGTTCCTAACATGACCACATCTAGTAGTCTGCTGGTCAGGGTATTGGGCTAGGAGCCAGGGGAACCCTGTGTTTATGACCACTTTGTAGTTCAGTTCTCCTACTGTAAAACTAGGGTGCAATGTGTTGGGAAACCGTTATGAGAACCAGGCAACAACTTTTATGTAAAATGGAAAGGGAGGAAAAATAATAATGCTTTTGATTTTACATTGTAAAATAATCTTTAAGTGCCACCTGCAATGAGTACTGAATTTACCATTCTCTGGGTAGATGTTTTCATCACAAGTTCCTGCGTCATGATCTGATGTTGAGTATTCTTAAGTTTAATTGTCTCTGCAGTTTCAGTCCCGATTTCCAGAAGAAAGGAAACAGCTCTGCTGTCTGTCTTCACTGTTGATTTGCCCTCTTTCCACGTCAGTGCAGACTTTGACCAAGGCTTCACGGTGCTCTTTCCTGAGCAGATCCAGGGCCGCTTCTCACCCGCCATCACAGCTGTTGTTCTCCGGGCAGCCCCTCGGCAGTCGCCCTGCTCATAGGTCTAAGAATAACGCTGCGCGACGCTTCCTTTGTTCTCTTTAATATCTTCTGTGCATTCTCAATCCAGGTCATACTTGCTATTTATATTAAAAGCTTTTTTCCCTATCTTTTTTTTTTTTTTTTATTTCCACACATCTTTCTGTGCTAGGAGAAAAAAAAAGCCAATAAAGTGGTAGGCTGAGACTTACCCCCCCCCCACACCCAGTACTCACAAAAGAGTAACTACAAGCCAGGTGTGGTGGCTCACACTTGTAATCCCAATACTTGGGAGGCTGAGACAGGAGGATCGTGGGTTTGTGGCCAGCCTCAACTACTTAGGCCCACCGCAACTCAGTGAGACCCTATTTCCAAATAAAGAATAAAAAGTAGGGCTGGGGGTGTAGCTCGGTAGAATGCCCCTGGGTTCCATCCCCAGTACCACAAAATATAAAAAAAATAAAAATAAAAAAGAATGCAACTACAGATAAGTGGCCTGCAGAATCCAGGCAACTACCTATAGATAGGTAAAGGTCATATCCAGTCTTATAGAAAGTCACAGAGGTCAATCACCTGCTCAGAAATTTCCCCCCTCTTGCCTTCAACTTCCTTGGGGAATCCTGCAATCGCTAACTGTCATGTTTCAACTCCTGTAAGCCCTCCTGCCTGCTTCCACTACTTGTCGCAAATGGGAGCTCACATGGAGCTCAAGGGCCAGAGGTTTTCAGGAGCTATTCTAACTCTGGCCCACCAGTATAATAAACTTCCTCTTTTCCACCCTAATTGGCATTGGGTAGATTATTCCAGGATTTCTGCAACATTCCCACTCCTTTCAGGAAACTTCTAGCACTGTGCATGTTCTTACTCTGACCCATCTTCGAAGTAAATCAGCTTTACTGTACAATTCTGAGATTTGCATAGAATTGGAATAATCTAGACTGAGATGCATCCTGTTTTGCAAGTGGAATTTTCCTGAGCTTCCCCATGTCTAGCCTGTGTCAGTGCATAGTGGCTGCCAGCATCTTACTTTCTCCTGTTTGTCACTCACCTCTCCAAGCCTGCTCCTCCCTTTCTTTCTCCTCCCCCTTTGCTCTCCTCCAGCTCAGTTTCCTGCCATTCTGATCCTTCTGCTTCTTGAATTACCTCCCCACTGTCACATGCTCACCTTCTCTGACAAAGCTGGCCTTCTTCTGGAGCCTTCCTTCGGGTGTCTCTTGCTGCCCCTGATGCTCCCTTGACCCCCGCCCCACCCCGCATCTTTGTTGGTCTCTGAGTCCATTTTAAATCTAATTCCTATGGACGTGGTGATTATCACTCAGAGCCTTACTGTGCAATCATGTTTGGAAGTAAAGTCATCACACCCGCAGCCGCAGCATTATCCCACCCCCCCACACCAGGGACAGGGTGGAGATGCTCTGTTAGAGCCATTTGCCTGGCAGGACTTCCTTAGCATGCTTGTTATTCATATCATTCCTGCTCTATTTGCAGGTGCTTTTATCTACAAAGGGTCCAACAAACTCTCTTATCAGCTATTCTTTCCCCGGGTCTGATAAGGCTCAGTACTGTTAGTGTTGGAAGTTGTTCAGAAAGCAGAGTCCTGCCAAGAGCTGAAGATTTATCAGTTACAGAAGTTGTCTGAATCCCCAATTTTTCCCCACTCTAGCACAGTTAGACACTCAGCCTACAGTTCTTAGGATCTCAGAGGCTGGGCCGGATCTCTTTAAATATTTTCAGGGTGGTTTCGTTTCAAGGATTCCTTGCCTGCTCAGGGTCGAAGCTCAGAGAATTAGAAGCAGAGCAGCTCACTGTGAATCAGCAGTGGTTGAGGAATCTCCAGCCCCTGCCTGGGTCTCCTTTCCTCTGCCTTTGGCTACCACTGCCAGTTGGGACCTCCCATGCTCACAGGGAGCGCAGTGCACTGGGGTGTGCACTCACTCGCCTTTGCAGGAAGCACTCGCCTTTGCAGGTTCTCTCTTCACCTGCGGGTCTCCAGCCAGGATTTACTGAAGCTCTTGCATTTTCCAACGTAAAATTCTTTCCCAGCAGAGAAACTTCTGTGCCACAAAGGCTCCCTGGTAGCCACAGACAACCAGGGCCTCTTGATTCATTGCTTAAGGTGTCTTCAAGAGCGTCTCTTTGTCTCAGAGTAGAAGAGGCTGCTGGGTTTGTCTATTAATTCAACAACAGCATGTTGCTCTGAGGTTCATGGTACCCAGCTGGTAGGAGGTGTGCAAAGATCAGGAAGGAAGCTGTCGCCGAGCTCCCTAACTTCTCTTCTGGCTTTTGTTCCAGGCGAGGGCTTCCACAACTACCACCACGCCTTCCCCTATGACTACTCCGCCAGCGAGTACCGCTGGCACATCAACCTCACCACCTTCTTCATCGACTGCATGGCGGCCCTCGGTCTGGCTTATGACAGGAAGAAGGTGTCCAAGGCGGCCGTCATGGCCAGGGTTAAAAGAACTGGAGATGGAAGCTACAAGAGTGCCTGAATTGGGGCTGTCCAGTTTCTTTCTCAAAACCCAGCTGTGCAGAGATTTAATGTCCTATTCATTCACTACTGAATAATGCTACCAGGATGCTAAAGATGACCCGTAACCCATTCCAGTACAGTATTCTTTAAAAATGTGAAAGCTTTAATAACTTTTTGGAGTATAAATATTTTAATTACCTAGATTTAACCACCCCACAATATATATACTTCCAAACATGTTGTACATAATAAATGGATACAATTTTATGTGTCAGTTTTTAAAAGTTATTAATAAATTTGAACATCTGAAAAAGATTACTGAAAAGAAAGGACTCACTATTATGATACGAGGCTGATACACTGATTTCTTCTCCTATCATCTTTCTTCTGTTTCCACTGTGCTGTCACCTTCTTTCTCTTCTTCCTCGTAACTTCCCAGGAAACAGCTGGTCACTCGTGGGTCTATGTCCGTCTTCCAAAGCCGGAACATCACTTTACGAGTCTCAACATAGTAATCTTTGCCCAGATAATGTTTTCCTTGATCTCTTCTGAGTTTCTAGGTAGGTGGTTCAACCTAGAGATATAATAAAACTTTCTGGGAAGTCCCCTGCCCGTTCTCTTCGGTCCCAGCTTTGCAAGATGGGATTAAAAAAAAAAAATACATATATTTGGCACACAGCTTGGAAAGCAGGCAGACTGGCAGGAGAGAGTTAGCATGCATAGTGGGATTCATAAGTAAGGATGGTTTAGAAATGGGAAAAGAGCTGGGCGTGGTGGCGCACCTTATAATCCCAGCGCTTGGGAGGCTGAGGCAGGAGGATCGCACAGGTTCGAAATCAGCCTCAGCTACTTAGCGAGGCTCTCAGCAACTTAGTGAGACCCTGTTTCCAAATAAAGAAATGGGAAAAGAGGGAATAGAAAGCTCTTGCAGGGACCAGATCCTGCCTCAAAAAGACACCCAGCCCCTCCACACAGTACACTTCCTGTCCGTCTTGCTCTGAGTCATGGAGCTTGGTGATGCTGGACCACAGCAGCAAATCCCTGGCAGCACAAAGAAGCAGGCCCTACATAGTAAAAGTGGACTCCTGGAGAAAGGCTTGATTCTTTGCTAATAACAAGGAGATACCTTGCTTCATAGATGAAGTCTTCAGGTGGGATGTGTCCAGAATTGATAAATGCAGCAGCTCGCAGTTTTCAGGATTCCACGAGTTGCTCATCAGCTCTTTGATCTTTCTGCTGTGCCATTCCTCAAGACACTCATCACTGCCCTCAGAGTAAAAGGATTTCTATGGCATTTCCAGATACCAAAAAAGGGAGGAAAAAAGCTTAGCCGGGGGAATTGGTCAAACATAAACATATATAGACACAAATGGAACGTTAAAATATTCCACTTATGGAATTTTCCTTTGAAAATGAAATGCCAAGGAAACTTGAAGGAATTCTGCCACCGTCTGATTTTCCTGTAATCCACCAGGGGCCTCAGATCACGGAACTTTTTTGTGTGTGTGTGGGTCTGGGGATGGAACCCAGAGGCATTTGACCTCCGAGTTACATCCTCTGCCCTGTTTTTTTTATTTTTCTTTTTATTCTTTATTTTGAAACAGGGTCTCACTAAGTTGCAGAGGGCCTCACTAAGTAGCTGAGGCTGTCCGCAAACCATGTTCTTCCAGTCTCAGCCTCCCAAATGCTGGGGTTACAAGCGTGTACCACCACACTCAGCTTAGAGAACTCTATTTTTTTGTGTGTGTGGTACTGGGGTTCCTGGAAGCCCTTCTACCTCCGGGCTACACTCCGAGACCTATTTTTACATTTTCATTTGGAAACAGGGTCTCCTAAGCCAGCGTGTGCGGCTGGCTTCAAACCTGCGTGATCCTCCTGTCTCTGCCTCCCAAGCGCGGGGATTACAAGCGTGCGCCACCACGCCTGGCCTAGAGAACTCTTGAAACATGAAACTACTATCCAGAGACAGGGCCTCTCAAGATTTTATTCCCTCAAATTTTCCCCTAAAGCTAAAGCTATGTCTGTCCCTGCAGAAGTTCCGTCATACCCTCAATATGCTACCAAATTACCAAATGGTTTGGTGATTACATTTCTGGAAAACTGCGTTCCTGCATCAAGAAGTGGCTGGTTCATTAAAGCAGACAGTGGATAGAAGGACTCCAGCAATCTAGGAACTTCTCATTTACTGTGTCTTGCATCTGGTTTGACTATAAAAAGTGTTTCACCTTTTAAGATAACCCACGGAATTGAAGTATTTGGTAGTAAATTACATGCAACTGCAGTGAGGGAGAATATGGCATACACGTCGATACTCTAATGGAATTCCTGCTCAATGTCACGATAGCACCAGAATTTCATCTTTGGGAAGTAACTGCCCTTCAGTCTGAGGAAGGACTGACAAAGTTGTGACTGTTCAAAATTGACAGGCTCGTGTTACTGAAATTTTTCATGCTGCTGCTTCTAGAATGCCCAGGCTAATTCCCCGTATTGTCCCGGAAATAAGCTTAGAAAAGCGACATGAGAGGAGTTACATTGCTATATGGCTCAAGACCATTTTACAAGGGCAAGAATGGCAAGAAGATAACTGGTAAGTTATCCTATTCCAAAGCAAGTTGCTGAACACTTTTGCAGCATGAGAGGTGGGCTTGGTTTATCGAGTGCACAGGCCAAGTACCATGTATCTGAAATTGAAGAACATAATGGAGATAAGTCTTCTCTAAGCTGCTGGTGTAGCACTGCCATAGGAGTGGCAGAAGCGAATGCATTCAGTGTTCTTCAGCATGTCCTTGGTGACATGAGGAGACCGCAATGCCAACAGCTTCTAAACCAGGTTATCACCAAAGGAAATCACCCGCCATGTGATGGATTCTGAACTCTTTGGTATTCACACTATCTCCCAGGCTGCAGCTGCTGGAGATATATTTTCAAGGCTGCATATGACCAAGTAAGAATGATAACTCAGAGAAATCTTACCAATGCAGATGTCCAAGGTGCCAAGAACAAACTGACAGCTGGATATCTAATGTCAGTGGGGTCTTCCAAGAGTTTCCTGGAAGAAGTCAGGTCCCAGGTTCTGGCTGCCGATTCTTACATGCTGCTATCCAACCACCTGAGCCAATTGGTTTGGCTGATGTAAAAAATGCTGCAAAGAAGTTTGTTTCTGTCCAGAAGTCAATGCCAGTAAGTAGAAATTTGGATACACATTTTGTAGATGAGCTGTAACACTGAGGCAACTACTGCAGGAAAGGAGAGAGAGAGAGAGAGAGAGAGAGAGAGAGAGAGAGAGAGAGAGAGAGAGAGAACATTTCTTCAGCCCAGAGCCTCAAGTACACAAATGTCAAAAGTCTCTAATAATAATGTAACCTGCATATGGTATTGTATCACTTGCGTCTCACTATCATATACAATTACAGTGCACCAATAAAATATTTTTAAGTTTCTAATCAAACATTTTTTCTCAGTGAGGGACAATTGTAGGTAATTATTAACAGCTCACTAAAGTCAATAAAGCATTCTGCTGAAATGTTTAAAAAAAAAAAAAACAACTTGGAGGAGATTATCTGAGTTGCCTATTCACTCCACTACTGGAGCAGAGATGGAGAGGTTGGGTGAGTGGGCGGGGGGATTGTAGGCAGCTCCTAAGAGATCACTTTCCAAAGGAAGGGCTCTGACCACACATCCAGTTTGAAAGTTACTAAGTCTTTAGGCATCCTGATGAAGTAACTTTAATGTTAGCCCTGCTTGTCCCAGTCTCCTTTTTTTTTTTTTGACAGTACTGGGGATTGAACCCAGGGGTATTCTACCTCCAAGCAACACCCTCAGCCCTACTTTTTATTCTTTATTTTGAAACCAGATCTCACTGAGTAGCTGAGGCAGGCCACGAACTTGCAGTCCTCCTCGCTCAGCCTCCCAAGTGCTGGGATTACGCGTGCTCCGGCATGCCTGGGCTCCAGCTTCCCCTTAGATTGAGGAGACGCTCCTCGCAGTTGTTTCTCTTGACTCAGTTCTTGCTCTGTATCCTTGCGGCCTCAGTGTCAGGCTGCACTGGAGGTGGGGCGCACATCTAACAGCCCTGATTGGGGATTCCCGACTCTACAGCATCCGCCCCTCTCTCTCACTGTTGCTCTTGGTTTCCTGGCTTTTTCTGCCCTCCCTGGACAGGCAGCCTCCTGTGCTTAGCGAGGCTCTGCTGCACAGGCAGCTCCCTCCCCTGAAGACACAGGGCTCGTGGCACTAGTGCTGTGTCTCTTCAGGGCATGCTCAGTGTCCCTTGAGTGTTCAGCAACATGGCCTGGCCTGACAGAGCAGGCAGCCATCAGTATCATGCTTTTAGGAGGAGGAAGAGAAAACAGTTCTCTGGAAGCATAAAAAACCGGACGGGTTTCACAGGCAAGTTCCCAAACATCTCACATTGAAAGCAGGCCCCAATTTGGAGTCAGCCTGCTGTAAATCTTGGGTTGAGATGCGGGATCTACGATTTCATGAACTTTAGCTGAACATCAGCTATGTTTTAAGGACCTGGAACCTCTCCTGGCCCTGTTTCCCATCACCAATGCAGAGCCTGGCTCTGCTCTGTTAGGGTTGGCAGCGTACAATACCGAATGCTCTGTACACTTTTGAGGCCAATGGTGGGAGGGAGCAGGCCCTGTGTTCCTGTGTTAATTGAATAGAGGCTGCAAGGAACAGCCTGCACTAAGGCAGCCTTGTCTTTGAGCTGTTCATTAAAGCACAAAAGAACCCCACAGAAGATTACTGTAGATCCGCCCTGCCGACCAGTGTGCCAGTCCTGGAAATGTCTCTTATGTGTTTTAATTTATACCAGAGACATATATCTGTTTTATTATATATGACAAAAACCCTCAAGTTTCTCTTTTTTATTTCCTAATCCTGTTCACTGAACCTAGCCCATGTCATGTCCCTGGACAAATGGAAATGGAGACCTCAGGATGAGGGTCCCAGAGCCTATGCAGATGTATAGGTAGGGACACACTGGCTAAATCAGAAAACTATTTCCAAGGTTTTAAGCCTTAAGTGACACATTAATGAGAAACACTAATCTTACCAAGAGTATATTTCTTTTTTTAAAAAACATACTTTCAGCCCGGTATGGTGGCACACGCTTATAATCCCAGTCTTGGGAGGCTGAGACAGGAGGATTGCACAGGTTCAAAGCCAGCCTCAGCTACTTAGTGCGGTTCTCAGCAACTTAGTGAGACCTTGTTTCCACATACAACATAAAAAGGATCTGGGAGTATAACACAGAGGTAGAAAGAGCCTGGGTTCCACCCCCAGTACCCCCACACACAAAAATACTTTTATTAATTCACTGTAATCATACATCACATTGAGGTTTTGTGTGACAGAAAGAATCCTACATGCATATAGCACCCAGCACATTTTCCTCTGGATCCTGCCCCACTCCCTCCCCGCCCTATTCATAAGTTTTTTTGTTTGTTTGTTTTTGCGGGTCTGGGGATGGAACCCAGAGGCATTCGACCTCTGAGCTACACCCCCTGCCCTATTCTTTTTTTTTTTTTTTTGTGGTACTGGGGTTCCTGGAAGCCCTTCTACCTCTGGGCTACACTCCCAGGCCTATTTTATATTTTTGAAACAGGGTCTCTTATGCCAGTGCAGCTGGCTTCGAACCTGCGCGATCCTCCTGTCTCCGCCTCCCAAGCACGGGGATTACAAGCGTGCACCACCACGCCCGGCGTTGCCCTATTCTTTTTATTCTTTATTTTGAAACAAGGTCTCACTAAGTTGCAGAGGGCCTCACTAAGTAGCTAAGCCTGTCCAGGAACCACAATCCTCTGTTCTCAGCCTCCCAAATGCTGGGATTACAAGCGTGCGCCAGTGCGCCCACCTCCGATTCATAATATTGAAATTTGTACTGATAGTTTCAGGAATGTACATAGGATTATTTGAACTGTTTTTCTCAAGTCTTTCCTCTTCTTGCCCCACCTCCCTCCCCTAATCACCTTCCACTCTTCTACTGCTTAATTTGAAGTCTTTTTTTTTTTTTTTTTTTTTTGGTGGTACTGGGGGCGGAACCCAGAGGCTTTCTACCTCTAGGCTATACTCCCAGACCTTTTTTTTTTATTATTATTTTATTTGGAAACAGGATCTTGCTAAGCTGCCGAAAGCCTCACTAAGTAGCCGAGGCTGGCTCCGAACCCATGCGATCCTCCTGTCTCAGCCTCCCAAGCACGGGGATTACAAACGTGCGCCACCACGCCCGGCTTAATTTGAAGTCTCAAAGAGTGAATTTCTAACAGTCCTTGCCCTATGGAGGTGCTGTCACCTGATTGGGGCGCCTCATCCTTTTCTCATTCCCATTGCATGGGAACACCAGGGCTCTCTCTCCCTCTGAGCAGTTCTTACTGCTGACAGCCTGCAGGAGTTCCAGTAGCAAAAGAAGTCTGGCTGAGGCTCATCTGCACAGAGGTTGGCAGGATTCCCCTCTGGGCTTCACTGGAAACTTTTCTTAAGGTTGTTTTTCTCAGGTACTCAAATTAGAATGAAAGGCAGGCCTAATCTGAATGTATCTTATTTATTTATTTCTTTTGAAACATGAGATAATGGTGGTAGCGCTGAGAACGGAAAGTTTTGTCTTTGGTTTGCTGCTATCCACAGTGTAGTCTCTACGATGTAGGTCAAATGAGTTAGTTTAAGAAGTAAGCAAAGCAAGGTGACCCTGTTGTGCTGGTGACTAAAGTCAGTCTCTCCTGTGCCACTGACTTGCTATGTGATCCTTGCTTTTATAACAACCCACTCCTGAGATAAGGCCATTAATCCATTTGGAGTCCTCCTAAGCTAATCACTTTATAAAAGTCCCACTCAATATCTGCTGCACTGGGGATTAAGGTTCCAACATATAAGCTTTGGGGGACACACACTGAAATCATAACATTGGGCAAGTTGCTTGATGATAATGAGCCTCACTTTTCTTCCTTTTAAAATAGGGCAATTGGGCCAGGCGTGGTGGCACACGCTTGTAATCCCCGCGCTTGGGAGGCGGAGACAGGAGGATCGCACAGGTTCGAAGCCAGCCTCAGCTACTTAGTGAGGCTTTCAGCAACTTAGTGAGACCCTGTTTCCAAATAAAATATAAAAAAGGTCAGGGAGTATAGCCTGGAGGTAGAAAGCCTCTGGGTTCCACCCCTAGTACCCCCCCCCAAAAAAAAGAGACCCTGTTTCCAAATAAAAGTATAAAATAGGTATAGGAGTGTAGCCTGGAGGTAGAAGGGTTTCTAGGAACCCCAGTACCACCAAAAATAAAATAAAATAGGGCAATTGGGAGGCTGAGACAGGAGGATCGCGGTTCACAGACAGTCTCAGCTACTTAGTGAGGCCCTTTGCAACTCAGAAGAAACCATTTCAAAATAAAGACTAAAAAATAGGGCTGGGAGTGTAGCTCAGAGGTAGAATGTTCCTGGGTTCCATCCCCAGTACTGCAAATAAATAAATAAAATGGGGCAAAAGACTGGGCATTGTGGCACACACTTATAATTCCAGTACTTGGGAGGCCGAGACAGAAAGATCACAGATTCAAAGTCAGCCTCAGCAATTTAGTGAGACCCTGTTTCCAAATAATAAAATAAAAAGGGCTGGAGGTATAGCTTATAGGTAGAATACCCCAAGGTTCAATCCCCAGCAACACACACACACACACACACACACACACACACACACACACACAATGGGGCAATAAAACTGACCTACTTCAAAGGGCAGTTTTGAAGTGTGACTAAAGCTACTTGTTTTTGGTTTTTGGCAGTACTGAGGATGGAACCCAGGGGCATTATACCTCCAGGCTACACTCCCAGTCCTATTTTTTAGTCTTTTTTTTTCGTGCCCTGGGAGTGGAACCCAGAGGCTTTCTACCTCCGGGCTATACTCCCAGACCTATTTTATATTTTATTTGGAAACAGGGTCTCACTAAGTTGCGGAGAGCCTCACTAAGTAGCTGAGGCTGGCTTCAAACCCGTGCGATCCTCCTGTCTCAGCCTCCCAAGCGCGGGGATTACAAGCGTGTGCCACCACGCCTGGCTTTGAGTCTTTTTTTTAAAAAAAACAGGGTCTCACTGAGTTGCAAAGGGTCTCGCTAAGTAGCTAAGGCTGTCCTGCGCCACAATCCCCCCAGCCCCGCCCTGTCTCCGCCTCCCAATGACTAAAGCTTTTTATTAAGCATTTTGGGATCCTCAGCAAAAGAATCTTTATATCCTGCAGACTCTTACAGTAGCAGTGTCCACCGTGAACTTGGCACAGCGTATGGGAGGCCATCATGAGTCTACATGGTTCTCTCAAGAGATCGAATGTGTCCATTGGAGGAGTGGTGTGGAACTAGTCAGATGAAATTTGAGAATGAATACTCATTGCCATGGAAATGTATGCAGGATGCCTTTTCCTGGCCTAAATGGGGTTTTCTCCCCTTTATGTGGGCTATTAATTATTTGTGACCTAAGAATAATTTGGAATAATTTCTGTAAATATTAGCTCTGAAGCTAGATGTACTGCTCTGAGTTTGTGGTTTTTTTTTAATAAAGTGAAGGAAATTTGATTGTCCTATGTCTAGGAACTTTCTGGCAGTGATATATTCTCCTGTCTTTTTGTTCCATGACTCTACACATATCCTGCACCTTTAAAAGTAAAAAAAAAAAAAAAAAAAAGTGGGGAGTACAAAGGTTGAATCATACCCCAGTAACCTGTCCTACCTTCCTCTGGGTAACTTGAGGTTACATTACGGGCAACAGGAAAGGAGGAGGCTGTTGTTAAATCAAAGTACTCACCAGCACTTGGCACCTTGGCCTGGGGAAATGCCAGGTCTCCAATGTCTCACGTGGTCACACGGTCCCAAGATAGAGATCCTGGGAGAGGCTAAGGGCAGCTGTAGGAACACTGCCTGGAAGAGCAGTGATTCCCCTGCTGCCCGGGCTGGACCGCCCAGCTCTCTCTCCCCTGCCTTAGGAGAGCCCTCGCCTCCAAGAATAGATGGCTTCCTGGGATCATGGAAGGAAGAAGAAAACACAGTCTCAGGGAAGCTTGGTCAGTTCCTTGAGTAGAGAGGGCTTCGTGATCATCTGGTGGAAATTATGAGTTTCATTTTCTTTTCTTACTTTCAGCTTTTACTTCTTTGAAAATCTTTCTGTGGAAAAGAGTGGGCAGAATTTTTGCCATTTTCCAGCAGGAGCCTCCCTGACCAACACCTAGGCTTCTATGAGCTCTGAGAACCCGTTCTGCCAGTTCACCTCACTTTCTGGTCTAAGGTTCCCCTGGCCTTGCACCCTCAAAGTTACTACGGTGTAGGGCTCACACTGATTCCCAGAGGTCCAAACCAAAGGTCGTACACCCTGAGGCTTTGCCAGACCTTAAGTTGACGGAACAGTTTCTTCTTAATTAAAATTTGGCTTTCTACCCATTCCCTTTTTATTTTGCTACAAATGTTCAAGCCAGAATATTTTTCAGTTGTCCTGTAACTGTACTTTCCCTTCCACATCTCTACTTTGTGTCCCATGAACCAGGATCCCATTTAAGCAGGCGGCCCTCAAACCTCCTCCCCAACCTCTATTCCTTGTCCACACCTGGCTTTCCCCCTTCGATTGAACCCGCCTGTATGTTGCCTCCAGATACCTGTGTTTCGTATCTTCACTTCAGCCTCCCAAGTACTGGGATTACAAGTGTGTGCCACCATGCCCCGCTGCTGACTCCTTTTTAAAGAGAATTTGACAAGCTGATCCTAAAGTTCATGGGTAAACTCAAGGGACCAAGAATAACCCAAACAAATTTACAATAGTGTGGAGGACTCACACATCCTAATTTCAAAACTACTTCCAAGGGACAACAATCAAGATAATATGGTACACTCCTTGCATAAGAACACACATAAGTCTGTGGAATGGAATGCAGAATGTAAGTGTATTCCCATCCATCTAGAATCAGTTGATCTTTGACAAGAGTGCCTAGACAATTCAACAAGAAGAAAAATAGGTTTCCAACAGATGTTGCTGGGACAACCAGATATCCACAGGCAAAGCAGTGTTGGCCCACTACCTCATACCATATACAAATATCACATCCAATGAATCAGCAAATGCTATAAAACTCAAGATAAGTCATGGCTGTAAGTCTCTATCACCTTAGACTAGACGATGGTTTCTTAGCTGTGACAGCAAAAGACAAGCAGCAAAATAAAATACAATTTGAAATGTAAAATTAAGAACTTTTTTGCATCCAAATGATGCTATTGAGAAACTGAAAAGGTAACTCATAGAATGAGAGAAAATGTTTGCAAATCACTTATTTGACAAGAAAGTTGTACTCAAAAGATAAAAGTAACACAACTCAACAACAAAAAGACAAATAACTAAATCTAAAATAAAGTATTTGAACAGACATTTATGCAAAAAAGATATGCAAATGGCCAACACCACATAAATAGTTGCTCAACATTATTACCCATCAACAGAAATACAAATCAAAACCATAATGAGTACGAGGCTGAGAGAGGAGGATCACAGGTTCAAGGCCAGCCTTGGCAACTTAACAAGACCCTGATGGAAAATTAAAATAGGGCTGGCTGGGGTGTAGCTCAGAGATAGAATACAGCTAGATTCAATCCACAGTACCAAATAGTAGTAGTAGTAAGTAGTAGTAGTAGTAGTAGTAGTAGTAGTAGTAGTAATAAAAAAGTAATAATAATAACATTTCATACTCACTAGACTGGGTATAATAGTAATAATAATAAAAAGCCAAAAATCCCAGTATAAACAACTGTTAGTGAAAGTGTAAAGAATCTGTAACTTTTACACATGGCTATGGAATATATAATTGGAAAAGATTAAAAACATAAAGGTACCATATACCCCAGCTATTCTGCTTCTGGCTATGCCCAAGAGAAATTAAAACTCATGTCACACAAAAGCTTGTACGTGAACATTATTAGCTCCATTATATAATAACAAAAAATTAAAAACAATCCAGTGTCCATCAATAGATGAATGCATAAATATAATGTGGCATATTCATGGAATAAAGTATCATTTGGTCATACAAAAGAATGAAGTAGAGCCAGGCGTGGTGGCGCAGGCTTGTAATCCCAGCATTTGAGAGGCTGAGACAGGAGGATTGTGGTTTGAGGACAGCCTCAGTGAGGCCCTTTGCAACTCAGTGAGACGTGTTTCAAAATAAATAGGGTTGGAGGTGTGGCTCAGAGGTAGAATGCCCCTGATTTCCATCCCCAGTACCGGAAAAAAAAAAAAATAGAATGAAGTACTGATACATGATATCACATGGATAGACACTGAAAACATTATTCTGAAGCCAAGCAGTCAGACACGAAGGAACATATATGTCTTCATTATATGCATGCATGCTCAAGGTAACTCAGCTCATTGTCCCGGGAGCAGGTGTTGTGACTGCCTGAATTTAGCTGTGAGGGGTGAGTAGTGGCCCTGTGCTCTGGCTCCAGGTCGGTGACCTCACCTGCTGACTCTCCTGAGTATGGAGCAGAGGATGAAGGAGACAGGCCCGAGTCTCTCTTATACACAAGAACCTGCTGTTGATACCCAGTTACACTCAGAGGCGAGGCCCGGTGGAGGAGCCCTCCCCCCTGGCTGGCCGTGGCAGGGAGTTGAACTCGGGCACAAACTACCCAAGGCTTCTGTGTTCTGTGAGAACACAACTCACTCCACCTCCTGACCCATCTTAACATTGAACCACACCTGAGTTTTAAGCCTCCTCTCCACCATGAAAGTGGGCCTGACCTTTCCTCTGTTATTTCCACTCATGCTCCACCCTCCCGTGAAGTTCTGAGTTCCTGCAGGGCATCTTTTTTGTTGAAATGTCTCCATGCATTGAAACAGTCAGTAAAAGACCTCATGTTTTCTTTTGAGTTCTGTCTCTGCTACAAACTGTAGAAATGTCACAGGTAGTGGGAATCCTATTCTGGGGCCAGTCGTTAACTTTATGTGTCACAGACAAAGAGCTGGTTCGTGAACACTGACTTTGGAGCAAACGTCACAAACCCTAATCACAGACTACAAGGAGCTGAGATTCTGCATTGGGCCTGCTGGAGGCAGAAACCTGCCCTTTTGGCAATCCAGGTTGGCCTCTCCCACACGCCCTGCCCATCCTGCTACCCCTGGATGCAGGGGCCACAAAGGGGCAGTGTGTGCTGTTGTGACTCACTGTGGCTCTGGACCCAGAAAAGTACCTTCTCAGAGGGACCAAAGCGGCTCTTTCTGTCCGGACCATTTCTCACAGGGAGGAGTAGCCAGGGCAAGGCCAGGCCAGGCCAGGCCAGGCTTTGAAAAACTTTGCGAACAACCAGAGGAAAGGAGGGGAAAGAGGCAAATGAATGTGCAAAGCGGCAGATCCAGGATCGCTCCTGGGTCTATGAAGAGAATTCTGGTTGGCAGAAGGACTCTCCTTTCCGTTTGTTTGCTCATTGCAGACGTACATACATTTTATTTGAAGTGGAATTCACACAACACCAAAGTAACCATTTTATTATTTATTTATTTATTTATTTTTGCAGTACTGAGGTTGGAACCCAGGGGCATTCCACCTCCCAGCTACACTCCCAGCCCTATTTTTTATTCTTTATTTTGAAACAGGGTCTCAGTGAGTTGCAAAGGGCCTCACTAAGTAGCTGAGGCTGTCCGCGAACCAGGATCCTCTGGTCTCAGCCTCCCGAATGCTGGGATTACAAGCATGCACCACCACCACACCCAGCTGAAAGTAACCATTTGAAAGTAAACAATCATGTGGCATTTAGTATAATTACTGTGTTGTGCAACTAGCGCCTCTATTTCCTGAAAATTCTCATCACTCCGAAGAAAATCCCATACCCACCCTCACTCCAACTTCCCCCCTATTAACAGCCAATGTGCTTTCTGTCTCTATGGGTTTACCTATACCAGCTGTTTCCCAAAAATGCAACCGTATCTGCCGGGCGTGGTGGCGCACACTTGTAATCCCAGCATTTGGGAGGCTGAGACAGGAGGATCGGGGTTTGCAGACAGCCTCAGCTACTTAGTGAGGCTCTTTGCAGCTCAGTGAGACCCTGTTTCAAAATAAAAAATAGGGCTGGGGGTGTCACCCAGAGGTAAAATGCCCCTGGGTTCCATCCCCAGTACCGCAAGAAAAAAGAAAAAAAAAAAAAGATATATGACCTTCGGTGTTGTCTTCATTCTCAGCATAATGCTTTGTGCTGTACCTCCCCACTGTAGCACAGATCAGCACTCGTTACTTCTTATTGATTGCTATTCCACTGCATGTGCATACTAGAGCTGTCTTATTGTGTCATCTCTCGATAAGCGCCTGAGTTGTTCCCTCTTTTACCTAGCGAGAATAGTGCTGCTATGAACCGTTGTGGACATATCCTTGAGAAGGTGTTTGCGTCCATTTGGCACATACTTGGGAGTGGAACGTCTGTCCTACGCTGACTCTGTTCAACTTTTTGTTTGGTACTAAACTTTCCCATGATATGTATGAGCATCAGCCTTTATTCTTGGTGTGTACGCATCTGTCCCTTCCCCGTGCCCCCTGTACAAGTAAACTGTCCCCACCGGCCCACCTTGCCCTGGGCTAGCAGTGAGGAGTCAGGTATTGGAGAGGCAGTGAGAGAAAGGGACTCCCAGGAGATAAAGGTTAAGAAAAACAAAATCCAGACCCACTAAGAAGGAAGGTGGTTCTTCATGTTCATCCCACCTGAACAGAAACAATTAAATGTGGAGTGGAGCCAAGATGTCAAGAACCAAAGATCCATGCACACCACCACAGACCTGTGGACTATCGTTATAATAGACCAGGTAACGAACATGTGAAACAGTCTCAACTGGGAATTAACAGCCATAGATGAAGAACCGAGTTTTAAAAAAAAAAAAAAATAGATGATCGCCAGGTGTGGTGGCACACGCTTGTAATCCCTGCACTTGCGAGGCTGAGACAGAAGGAGCACACAGGTTCGAAGCCAGCCTCAGCTACTTAGTGAGGCTCTCAGCAACTTAGTGAGACCCTGTTTCCAAATAAAATATAAAATAGGTCTGGGAGTATAGCCCGTAGGTAAAAAGTCCCTGGGTTCCACCCTCGGTACCACCACCACCACACACACAAAAAAAGATGAAAACCAGGCGCTTTCATCTTTAATGTCTACACAAAGGGGCTTTAAATGTATATAAAGCCCTATGCTCAGCACCAATATGGATCACCTCTCTGGACCCCTCCCCTGCGTGCGAGCTTTAAGCTCTTTGCTGGACTTTGCGGGGAAAGCAATGGGCAACTGACGCTACTTGGCCCGGACTACACTTGGGCAGTGCCAGAAGGCCTGGCTGGGCACTGAAGTTGGCCAAGGCCTCCGGGGCTGATCTACCCCTCTGCTTGCTTGCTCGTTTAGATTTCATTCTTCAACTCAGTAAGACAAGGGCCCGGGAAGAAACTTGGCATCATAAGGCGGGGAAAGCCGCACCTCCAAACGCAAGCTTCACCAGGCCACAGTTTCCCTTCTTGCCCTTTGCAGGAACAGGGCAGTGAGCAGGGGCTGGGAGGCCAGCAGCCGGGTGCCTGGGGTCATTAAGTCCCGCCCACTGCGGTCGTCCTTTGGCCTCCACAAAACGACTGTCCTAGCAACTCCCGCATCTCCGTCTTCACCCTCAGGCTCCACTAAATTCCCAAGCAACTGGCAGAGGGTGGGAGGACGCCGCCTGGCTCGGAGGCCGTCAGCCCTACTCAGCCCCCCACACCTCCGGCAGGTCTTCTCAGCCCCGCCCCGCCCCTCGGCCTGGGCCGACCTGGAGGGTCCCAGCTGGGCAGAAGCTACAGGGGCAGAGCGCCCTTCGCACCTCCCACCCGGGTTACTATCGGCTACGAACCCGGCCTTCGGGGTTATTCTGGTTCACGCCGTTTACGCTTTAGCTCGCGCAGCCAATCAGCGGCCGTCGGGCTAGTCCGACGGCGCCCGGGCCAATCAGGAGGCGCCGCGCTGCAGCGCGGCCCGCCCGCCGTGGCCTTCCTTCTCGCCTCTCGAAGGGCTCTGCCGGCCAGGCCTGGAGGGGGAGAACAGACGGCCCTGGGGAGCCCTGCGGCACCCAGAGCCCCTAGGAGTGCTCTCCTAGGGGCTCTAGCAGCCTGTGTGGGCTGCTGTGCCAGCTGCCCGTGAGGTGCAGTGGAGCTGGCCTGCAGGGCGGAATTCAGATTCTTTCCTACTGTTCTGCAAAAGGAGAAGGTGCATTTAGAATCAAGGGTTTGGAAGCACGATATTAAGCAGGGGAAGTAAAGAAAAGGAAATATGTAAGGGTTGAATCGACCTTTTTTTAAAAAATACGTTTTATTGGTGGAGTGTAATTCTGCATCATAGTGAGATACAAAGTGAACTATAAAGACAAGCACACATCACTTGGTGTATTTCTCTGGGTATCTCGCTCCCCATACGTGTTGGATTGGTAGTGCTACTTGCATGTACGGACATAAATCTTATTTGAACTGTTCCTTCGTCAAGCCTGGATTTCTCCCCCAGTCTCCTTCCACTATTTTATTGGTCTCATTAAATGAGAGTCTCTTCTGTTTCCTATTTTTGTTCCAGCTTCCACATATAAAAATATTGTGGGCTCTAGTGGACGCTGTTCGTTCCATAGTCCGCCAGAGGGTTGTCGTTTCTTGGAGGCCCCTAATGACTGTTCCTTGATTCCTTCCACAGAAGGTCGTGGCTTTCTCCAGCTTCCTGAAAGTTATTCTGTGGTTCCTACCACAGAAGGTCGCCGCTCTAGGACAGCTCCCTGACACTGGTCTTTTTCGCACCATAATGAAATGAAATCTGATAAAGTCATTTTAAGAAAATTACATTTAGTAGTTTGGGTGGTTGGGGAGAACATAGATAGCGATTCTCCCAGCCTTCTGTAGCAGGACCTTATTTTTTATAGAAATTTAAGGGAAGGCATTATAAAAGTTAATCAAACACATAAGCTAACAATTGTCACAAGTTACCATGAAGGTCAATGAGGCAGGCTTGTGACGGGCTTGGAGGATGGAGGGATTAAACATTACTGGGTAGAGATGACATCAAAGACTGAACCTTAAAGATTACACCAGGTCCTTTGGAATTTGTCCACTTGCAGACAAATCCTACCCAGCCAAATACCATGTATTCAAACTGAGCCTGTCCACAATAATCATCTCAGTGTACATTCTAAGACAGCCCTCCACAGGAAGCACATGACCTTTGACCGTCTGAGGCTGGCAGGTTCCAACCAGTACAATATTCTCGAGTTTGGTCCATTTTCTTGCAGGTGACACAATTTTGTTCTTCCTTATGACCGTCTGGTTTGAGTACTTGTGATTTCAGGAGAATACTTTTACATTGCCCAGGGAGAAGTCATCAGTCATCTGGTGATAAGGACTAAGAGGGGCCCAGGGCTTCCAGCAGCACCACCACCACCGCGGCCGCTCACTCACTCAACGCGTGGGCACCTGCAGGGCTCACTTTCTCTGTCCTCTGAGCACAGCTATGTTGTAATTTGGGTTATATCAGGAGTCAGTGTTTATAATACTATGACTCAATAAATATCGTTCGCCCCAGAGCCATGTGACACACCCACGATTTCCCTCTTGCACAAGTGTTTGTTTTCTCTGGACCTAATGACTATTTTACCTTCTTTTGGTTTTCTGTGCACTGATTCATTCCACCCAGCCTCCCACATGCTATCTTTATCTCCTCTCAGTCCGTTTGGTCGCATCAGATATTCTCTGGAGCTCACTGTCCTGAAGCCACGGCTCCTGGCGCCCTCTCACCTGGTCCCCTCTGTTCTGGGTGCTCTCTGAACCTGCTGCGAGGCCCTTCTAGGAATTCTCAGCAGCATCCATCAGGTGGTCCCCTCTGCTGCTCCCGTGCATTGGAGCCTCCGTTTGATTCTCTGTATTCCTCTCTCTTGGTTTACTTCCTTTTTGTGAAGTGTCCATTCTATTTTTTTCTTTTTCATTTTGGGTTTGCGGATGGAACCCAGGGGCGTTCTACCTCTGAGCTTCATCCCCAGCCCTATTTTATTTTTGGTCTGAAGCAGGGTCTCACTAAGTTGCCGAGGTTGGCCGCAAGTGATAGAGGCATGCATGCACACAGCACTTGCTGAGCCTCCCCCAGCTCCCGACCCACTCCCTCCCCTCCCCCCGCACAGCACTGTGATGGGCATTCACAGCTTTGTGTCTGTACATCACCACGTCCATTTGAAGCGCTTCCTTCAGAGTCCCCCACCTCCTCCCGTAGGCCCCTCCATCACCCCACTAGGGGTTTTTCCTTTCTCTGGACTCCCTCCCATGTTCCAGTTTCTCCCTAGCGTCCACATATGAGGAAGCTCACATCCAACCATACACCTTTTGTGACTGACTAATCTCACTTAGCATAATGTTCTCCAGTTCCATCCATTTCCCAGCATATGACATAATTTTGTTCTTCTTTATGGCTAAGTAAAATTTCATTGTGTGTATATCTCATAATTTTGTAATCGATTCATCTGCTGATGGACACCTAGG
Source organism: Muscardinus avellanarius (assembly GCF_963383645.1). Lineage (NCBI taxonomy): Eukaryota > Metazoa > Chordata > Mammalia > Rodentia > Gliridae > Muscardinus > Muscardinus avellanarius. The sequence goes on from NC_137789.1 coordinate 132,958,819, forward strand.
CTGGTTCCATAGTTTGGCTATTATGAATTGTGCTTCTATAAAGATAGATAAACATGCCTTACTAAGGTGGTCTGATTTCAATTCCTTTGGTAGATACCCAAGAGTGATAGGGTGGACTCTTCAAGCGTTCGTTCTTCAGATCTGAGAAATTGTTTGGGTAATTTATTTATTTTTATTTTTATTTATTTTTATTTTATTTTATTTATTTATGTTTTTTGGTGGTACTGGGGTTCCTGGAAGCCCTTCCACCTCTGGGCTACACTCCCAGACCTATTATTACATTTTTATTTGGAAACAGGGTCTCCTAAGCCAGTGCGTGTGGCTGGCTTCGAACCTGCGCGATCCTCCTGTCTCTGCCTCCCAAGCGCGGGGATTACAAGCGTGCACCACCACGCCCGGCTTGGGTAATTTATTCACTAGTGATTTCTTCCATTTTGTTTTATTGTTCTCTCTCTCTCTCTCTCAAATCTCCAGAATTGATTCTTTTTTTAAAAAAAGTATCTCTTATATTCAATTTCTTTTTTTTTGTTTCTAGATTTCTTTACCTTCATCTTATAAATTTTTTAATTTTTTCCAGTGGTTCTTTGGAATACTCCTTTTTATATTGTTTATTCCATGAATGCAATGTATTCTCTTATTCCTTTAAGAATCAGGGTCTCTTAAGCCAGCAAGGCTGGCTTCGAACCTGCATGATCCTCCTGTTTCTGCCTCCCAAGTGCGGGGATTACAAACATGCACCACCACACCTGGCATTATTCTTTATTTTGAAAGAGTTCCACTAAGTTGCAGAGGGCCTCACTAAACAGACGAGGCTGGCAGCAAACCTGCGATCCTCCCTAGTACTAGGATTACAAGCGTGTACCACCAGGCCTGGCTCAGGTGCACCATTTTAAAATCTTTTATACCACATATTTACTATAACTTCTTCTTTTAGATATATAAATGCTTACCATAGTGTTACAGTGCCTACAGTATTATGCTGTAGAGGAGCTTGAGAGCTGTATAGGAGTTTGAGAACCATAACGTACTCACACACACACACACACACACACACACACACACACACACGCATACACACAGACCTTATAGCCTAGTGGTATAGTAAGATATTCCATTTAGATTTGTGAAGTATGCTCTATAATATTTGTGCAATGGAGTTTCTTGAGTGAAAGGGATATTTTTTGTTGATACAAGCCCCTTTTGATCATACTTGAGTTCATAATAATCATGTAACTTAGAATGGGACCCTAGCTACCTTCAGGATTTGACTGGTGACCAGAAAGACCAAGAAATTAGAGGGTTGGAGTTTTTACCTCTTCCACCGGTCCCTGCGCAGGAGCCTATTGGGAGGATTGTTAGTTATTAGCTTTGAAGTCACCTTGCTCCACTTTGGAGGGGCACAAACTGTCCACCCAAATGGGAATTTCTGCACACAGGCAAATCTCCAAGGATCAAATGAGACTGTAAGCAAAGACCCTGACAACTTCCTTATTTTCCTGAATTTTACCCTTTCATTCCCTGATTCATCCATGACTACCTTGTTGACTCACTCCATGACTGATTTGCTGTCTCCTGTGATCAATTATTTTGACTATGTTTTGGTTGTAACCCTCAATAAAAGCAAGATACTGGTAGAATAATATCTCTCCCCCTAGCCCTCACTGCTGTCTTGTTTCTCTAATAATAATAATAACTTTCTATAAAATCATTATGACTCCATTGTCCTTCACATGAAGGCACTTCTAATCAGTCAATCAACTCCATCCGCTACAGGGACATTGGGGTGGGAAAGGGTGAAGATTAAATTCTGTCAAAACTTGAACAAGCCAGGCATGGTGGTGCATGCTTGTAATCCAAGTGCTTGGAAGGCTGAGATAGGAGGTTTGCAGGTTTAAGATCAGCTTCAGCAAACTGGCAATACTTTCAGTAATCTAGTGAGACTCTGCTTCAAAATAAATAATAAAAAGGACTGAGGGGTATATCTCAGAGGTAGAATATCCCTGGGTTCAATCCCTAATAACAAAGAAAGGAAGGAAGGAAGAAAGGGAAGGAAGGAAGGAAGGAAGGAAGGAAGGAAGGAAGGAAGGAAGGAAGGAAGGAAGAAGTTTTCTGAGAGGCTGGGCATGGTGGCACATGCCTACATTCCCAGTACTTGGGAGGCTGAGACGGGATCACAGGTTCAAGGCTAGCCTAAGCAATTTAGCAAGGCCCTGTTTCAAAATAAAATTAAATTAGATAGGTCTGGGATTATTATAGCTCAGAGGTAGAATGTCTCTGGGTTCACCTCCAGTACCCCCACGCCCCAAGAAAAGGTTTGGTGAGTATCTGGGTTCTTGAATGTGGGCGGTGCTGGGAGGGTGTTGCACTGAGGACAGAGAATCTCCACCCCCTCCCCCACCTTGCTCCATGAGTCTCTTCCATCTGGCTGTTTCTGACTTGTGTCCTTCAAAATAAAACACTAAATGCATGCCCCATGTTTCCCTGAGTTCTACAAACTGATCTGACAAATTACTGAACCCATGGAGTGGACTGTAGGACCTTCTGATTCAGTGATGGTGGGTTAGACATATCAGAGGCACGGATTTGTGATTGGCATCTGAAGTAAGGACAGACTTGTGGGATCTGATGCTAACTTCAGGTAGATAGTGTCAGAATTGAATTATGTTGTGGGACACCCAAATGGCTTCTGTAGAACTGGAGAATTTCTTGGTGTGGAAAATCCCATATATTTGCCATCAGAAAGTGTTCGATGAGAAGGAAAACAGAGTGGGTTTTCCCAGAGTACTTTTTTTTTTTTAAGGTGAATGATCTTACTCCTGTTTTATTTTTGTCTTATTTGTAAGTGAGTACACTTAAACGAATGCAGTGGGATTGTTGCAGGGTTTTGTTTTTCATTTGTTTTTTGTGATGCTGGGGACTGACCCTGGGCCTCATACACTCTAGGCATCCACGCTACAACGGGACTCCAGCTGCAGCTGCTAGTCTGTACTTGACTATGCAAATTAGATTTATTCAGTTTTTGATGATTACTGAATTGTTGGTGTCTCCACCCACCCTGTTTTATATTATTCACTTACCATTCATTTTTCTTTTGAGCAAGTGTGGCACTGGGAACTGAACTCCAACCTAGGCTGCTGAGCGTCTTCCTAAGTTGCTGAGGCCGTCTTCAAACCTGCGATACGGGCGTGGTGGCGCATGCTTGTAATCCCCGCGCCTGGGAGGCTGAGACAGGAGGATCGCGCAGGTTCGAAGCCAGCCTCAGCTACTTAGTGACCCTGTTTCCAAATAAAATATAAAAAAGGTCTGGGAGTATAGCCTGGAGGTAGAAAGCCTCTCCGTCTCCAGTACCACCAAAAAAAAAGAATAAGATACCTACTAAACAAAGTGGAAACACAGAGCCATCTTATGGGAAAAGGGATGATGAATGACAACGAGGATGAGGATGAAGACAAGAAACAAGAATGCACGGCGGCTGGGCGCGGTGGTGCCTCCCTGCACTGGGGAGGCTGAGGTGGGAGGATCGCAGGTTTTTTTTTTTTTTTTTTTTGGTGGTACTGGGGGTGGAACCCAGAGGCTTTCTACTTCCGGGCTATACTCCCAGACCTTTTTTATATTTTATTTGGAAACAGGGTCTCACTAAGTTGCTGAGAGCCTAAGTAGCTTAAACCAGCGCAGCTGGATTCGAACCTGCACGATCCTCCTGTCTCCGCCTCCCAAGCGCGGGGATTACAAGCGTGCGCCACCACGCCCGGCTTGTTACTCTTATTTCTAAACCACTTGTTTAATTGATTTTATTGACCTCTACAGTTAGTTGGCATCTGCAATCTCTTCCTGAATGAGTTAAGAACCTTAGAGCACTTTGTGTCCCCACCACAACCATCTCCAGCTGCCTATCTCGATGGCTTTTTATCTTTGCAAACCCCCTGAACACTTCTGATCTTATTTTCTCATGCTGACATGGAATATATATATATATATATATATATATATATATATATATATATATATATATATGGTACTGGGGTTCCTGGAAACTCTTCTACCTCCGGGCTACACTCCCAGACCTATTTTATACTTTTTTATTTGGAAACAGGGTCTCTTAAGCCAGCGAGGCTGGCTTTGAACCTGCGTGATCCTCCTGTCTCTGCCTCCCAAGCTCGGGGATTACAAACGTGCGCCACCACACCTGGCTTGGATTTTATATTTTGAAGTGTTTTTTTGTTTGTTTGTTTGTTTGTTTGTTTTGCGGTACTAGGGATGAAACCCAGGGACATTCTACCTTCAAGCTATACCCCCAGCACTATTTTTATTTTTATTTTTATTTTTTGGTGGTACTGGGGGTGGAACCCAGAGGCTTTCTACCTCTGGGCTATACTCCCAGACCTTTTTTATCTTTTTATTTGGAAACAGAGTCTCACTAAGTTGCTGAGAGCCTCACTAAGTAGCTAAGGCTGGCTTTGAACCTGTGCAATCCTCCTGTCTCAGCCTCACAAGTGCGGGGATTATAAGCGTGCGCCACCACGCCCAGCTTATTCTTTTTATTTTTTGAAACAATGTCTCACTGAGTTGCAAAGGGCCTAAGTAGCTGAGGCTGTCCACGAACTGCGATCCTCCGGTCTCAGCCTCCCAAATGCTAGGATTACAAGTGTGTACCACCATGCCCAGCCTGCAGATTATTTTTCTATACTCTTATTGGTGCATGACAGTCTCACATAATGCAAATGATGCTGACAGTGACATACATGCACACAGCACTTGGTGCTCCCCCAGCTTCCTCCTTGTCCCCTCCCCCAAAGAGTACTGAGCTTGACACTGGTATTTTCACACATGTACACAAAGCCAATAGAAGTGATTCCTTCATTGATCCTTGCTCTTCCCCCTCCCCTTCCCTTAAGCCACCTCCCTGGCTCCAGTGAGATTTTCCCTCCATTGTCTGGAGTCCCTCTGGTATCCCGATTATTCCCTAGCTTCCACAAGTTTATAATCCCCGCGCTTGGGAGGCTGAGACAGGAGGATCACAAGTTTGTAATCCCTGCGCTTGGGAGGCTGAGACAGGAGGATCACAAGCTTGTAATCCCCGCGATTGGGAGGCTGAGACAGGAGGAATCCCACGGGTTCGAAGCCAGCCTCAGCTACTTAGTGAGGCTTTCAGCAATTTAGTAAGACCCTGTATCCAAATAAAATATAAAAAAAGGTCTGGGAGTATAGCCCGGAGGTAGAAAAGCCTCTGGGTTTCACCCCCAGTACCACCAAAAAAAAAAAAAAAGAGAAAACATATGACCCTTCACTTTCTGTGACTGGCTAATCTCACCTGACATAATGTTCTCTAGGTCCTTCTATTTTTCTGCAAATGACATAATTTTATTCTTCTTTATTGCTGAATAGAATTCCATTGGGTGGATATCCCATAATTTTTGATCCATTCATCTGTTGATGGACACCTAGTTTGGGTCCATAATTTGACAACTGTGAACTGTGCTGCTACTGAGATTTTTTTTTTTTTTTCTGGTCTGGGGATGGAACCCATTCGACCTCCGAGCTACACCCCCTGGCCTATTTTTTATTCTTTATTTTGAAACCGGGTCTCACTGAGTTGCAGAGGGCCTCACTAAGTAGCTGAGGCTGTCCTCGAACCGCGATCCTCTGGTCTCAGCCCCCCCGAATGCTGGGATTACAAGCGTGCGCCACCACGCCCAGCTTGCTACTGAGATTTTATAAGCATTAATTAGCTTTGGTTCTTGCAGAGACTCATCATAGAGCTTCAGGTAAGTGTTACCATCACTCGATAATGTCCACATTTTTGTCTTCCTCTTGCTCAGGAGGCTATGGTGTGTACCTTTCTGTCTGTCTTTTATTTCCTAGGAGGTTGTTAATTTTCCTTTAGCCCCTGAGAACACTGGTAAACACATGCCAGGAGATAAGGTTGAGTTTCAGCTCTCAGGTTTATTTTTGCTCGTCAGGACTTCTGCCCCTCTCACACCCTCTGTAATAGATACGCATACACACATGCTCTGCTTCCACACAGGGACTTACAGGCACCTGTTGTGCTGAACACTGCTGGTCATTTTTTCCATCCCTAAGTTTCCATGGCTCCAAAGGACTGTATTAGCATGGAGGCCGCTGCCCTGATCCCATCTGGGCCTCACCATGCTCTGAGCCCCCTCACTATTCTGACTCGTGTCAAAAAGTCCTTTCTTCCATCCATTAGTTCAGCCAAGACACGTTCCTTTCAGGGGGGAAAAAAGGCACTTTAATTAATAAATTAATTAATTAATTTTTTCTTTGTTGGTCTGGGGATGGAACCCAGGGGCATTTGACCTCCAAGCTACACCCCCTGCCCAGTTTTTTTATTCTTAATATTGAAACAGGGTCTCACTGAGTTGTGGAGGGCCTCACTAAGTAGCTGAGGCTGTCCACGAACCGCGATCCTCCGGTCTCAGCCTCCTGAATGAATGCTGGGATTACAAGCGTGCGCCACCATGGCCGGTTAGGCACGTTAATTAATTAATTAATTAATTTATTTATTTAGTGGCACTGGGGGTGGAACCCAGAGGCTTTCTACCTCCGGGCTATACTCCCAGACCTTTTTTATATTTTATTTGGAAACATGGTCTCACTAGGTTGCTGAGAGCCTCACTAAGTAGCTGAGGCTGGCTTCGAACCTGTGCAATCCTCCTGTCTCAGCCTCCCAAGCGCAGGGATTACAAGCATGTGCCACCATGCCCGGCACGTTAATTTATTTAAAAAAATTGAGAGTTAAATAATAAAACTTGAATAAATTTAGAGAGCATGGAATTGACAATGGTAACCAAAATGCATTGAACAATTCCTATTATTTTAAAAAGAGGATTATGAATCGGGCGTGGTGGCGCACGCTTTTAATCCCAGCATTCAGGAAGCTGAGACAGGAGGACTACGGTTTATGGATGGCCTCAGTATTTAGTGAGGCCCTCCGCAATTTAATGAGATCCTGTTTCAAAATAAAGAATAAAAAATAGGGGAGGGGGTGTAGCTCGGAAGTTGAATGCCCCTGGGTTCCACCCCTAGTACCACACACACACACACACACACACACACACACACACACACACACAAAAATAAAAAATGAATAGATCTGGGGATATAGATTGAAAGTAGAATGTCATTGAGTTCAATCCCAAATACAAGGGAGTGGGGTTACATGAATGAAGACACCGGTTTCTCAGGACTCCGTGAGGTGCAGTATTACTACTGCCCTGGCTTGTAGGTGACTCAGCTGGTGTGACAGGCCGAGGTTCACACAATGGAAGTGTGGCCGAGCCAGGACTTGAACCTGGGTGGCCCGACTCCAGAGCCCGTCATTCTAGACTCTGTCTAACACAACCACTTCTAGCCAGAGCCTTGACTTGTGAAGTTTGTAGGGTCCTCGGATCTGTTTATTTCCCCCCTCTCAGCCTTAGTGTGTGTGTGTGTGTGTGTGTGTGTGTGTGTGTGTGTGTGTGTGTGTTGGTACTGGGGATTGAAGCCAAGGGCATTCTACTCCCGAGCTACACCCTCAGCCCTCTTTATTAGTTTTTATTTTGAAACAAGGTCTCCCTAGGTTACTGAGAGTCTTCGTAAGTTGCTGGGCTGTCCTTGGACCTGTGATCCTCCTTGTCTCGCCTCTGGGATTATAGGCATGGGCCCACCACACCGGATTTAAGTTTATTCTTAATAAATTCTCACTAAGGTATTCTTAACCATTTTGTGCTCCGGGCTACTGGAATTTCAGACTGTCCTAACCCGCTCTGGGCGGAGCAGCCGTGACGCAGGTCGAGGAGTTTTGCTAAGGTCTGCATCCGTTAGCTATTTGAAGCACTTTCACAGAAGGCAGATCCATGTGGAATCCGCAGAAAGAGATTGTGAAAGAGTTCGGGTGAGGTAAAAATGGTTTTGTTTCCGGTTTACTTATAAGTAAGTAGAACTTGTCTTTCGTGGCCATTATTTCAAGCAGGGATATTCATGTGAAAACTGGGCTTCACAAACGAAGCTCAGACAGAGAATTTGACAAGGAGCAGAAGCGAACAACAATGTTACAGATCCTGAGAGGCAGAGCAAGTGTCTGCAGGGCCTAGTAAAAATTTAATACTGAGTAAAAAAGGCAGTTTCAGAATTCCATTGAGGACCAGCCCAGGGAAGAGAGAGCTCAATTGCTCCAGGATGAATTTAGGTGGGATATTAGGATATGAAAATGTGTGTGTGTGTGTGTGTGTGTGTGTGTGTGTGTGTGAGAGAGAGAGAGAGAGAGAGAGAGAGAGAGAGAGAGAGAGAGAGAGGAGAGAGAGAGAGACTGGGATTTGAACCCAGGGGCATTCTACCTTTGAGCTACACCCAAGTCCTATTTTATTTTTATTTTGAAACAGGGTCTTGCTAGATTGATGAGAGTCTCACTGATTACTGAGGATATCTCACTGATATCCTCGAACCTGCGATCCTCCCATTGAGTACTAGGATTACAAGTGTGTGCCACCAACACCCAGCTTGAGAAGGACCTTCCTGAGAGTAAAAGTTACTAGATAGCTGGGTGTGGTGGCGCACGCTTGTAATCCCAGCTCTCAGGAGGCTGAGACCGGAGGATCGCGGTTTGCGGACAGCCTCAGGTACTTAGTAGCCCTTTGCAACTCAGTTTTTTGAGACCCGGTTTCAAAATAAAGAATAAAAAAAATAGGGCAGGGGTTGTAGCTCAGAGGTTGAATGGGTTCCATCCCCAGACCTGCAAAAAAAAAAAAAAAAAAAAAAAGTTACTAGATGTAGGACCTTACTGTCAGAAAGATGAAGGGATCATCTCTGGAGGTACTTGAGGGGAGAGCAGGCCCCTGTCCTTCCTGCCTCGTGAACGTGGTCCCCGGACTCATTCCGCACCCCGTGGAGCTTGCACCAGCTCTTGTCATGCCGCCCTGGCGGCGAGGAACTAGGTAAGGAGCAAACCAAGAATAATTTCAGATAATACAATCCATGGCGCAAGATGGTTAATAAGAGATGGCTAATGGTCTCCTGTGGTCAAAGAAGTCACATCTGAGGAGGTGATCTATGAGATGTGGCTCGACACACAGGAAGGAGCCATCCGCAAACCGAGGGATGACCATTCCAGTCTGGAGGAACAGGAAATGCACTGTCCCAGAGGCGGGAGGTCCTGGGAAGTAGGAAGAATCGGGCAGGTCCACAGACCACAGAGATCTGCGTGGCTGGAGCAGAGTAAGCAAGAGGAGGTAAGACCAGAGAGGCAGGCTGAAGTGGGTCAGAAAGAGCCTTTGGGGTGTTTTGATTTAATTCTAAGAGCAGCTGGGAGCTATAGAAGGATTTTAAGCAAGGGGAGGGGTGTCATGATTCATTGCATATTTTAGAAACACCTGTTCTGGTCCCTGTGTGAAGCAGGCAGCGGATAGAGGTAGGATAGATGGGGGTAGGATAGATGCAGGGAGATCCCTGCAGGAAGCCGGTGCATTTTTCCAGGTGAGAGAGACGATGGTGGTTTGGCCAAGGGCAGCAGCAGTGCACATTCAGAGGAGTAGATAGATCAGAAAATTTTTCTGGTACTTTGGATCCGTCACTTCTCAAAACCATTATATTTATCTTATTTTCAAAAGAGAAATCACATAGGCATGCAAGAAGTACGAACATTTTATTCCCAGTGCCCGTGATTCTCAATGGCGCATACTCTTCCATTGTCTGGGCACAGAGGAGGCATTCTTTAAAACGAGAACACTAATCAAAGCAGGGGCCGCCTAGTGTTGTGGCAGTCCTGGTGGAAACGGGTTCTCTGTTTTGTACATCAACAATGGCTCTTTTCTTCTGGTCAGTTCCCTAAAGTCACACCATGTTCATTGGACATAAGGCAAGAAAAAATGGGAACACAGAATGTGGTACTAGTAGTAGAAGGGGACAACGCAGGGTCACTTGGTGCTTTTATTTATTTATTTATTTATTTATTTATTTATTTATTTATTTATTTGTGGTACTGGGGTTTCTGGAAGCCCTTCTACCTCCGGGCTACACTCCCAGACCTATTTTATAGGGTTTTTTAAATTTGGAAACAGGGTCTCTAAACCCAGCGCGGCTGGTTTCGAACCTGCGCGATCCTCCTCTCTCCGCCTCCCAAGCGCGAGGATTACAAGCGTGCGCCACCACACCCGGCGTTTGGTGCTTATTTTAAAAATAGATATGGAGCCGGCGTGGTAGCACATGATTGTGATCCCAGCATTCGGGAGGCTGAGACAGGAGGATTGTGGTTCGTGGTCAGTCTCAGCTACTTAGTGAGGCCCTTTGCAGCTCAGTGAGAACTTGTTTCAAAATAAAAATTAAGACATAGGTCTGGGAGTATAGCACAGAGGTAGAATAACCCTGGGTTCCATCCCCAATACCACAAATAAATAAATAAATAAATAAATAAATAAATAAATAAAATAGGGCTAGAGGTGTAGGTTGGAGGTAGAATGCTTCTGGGTTCCATCCCCAGTACTGCAAGGAAAAAAAAAAAAAAAGATGGAACACACATCTTCAGGAGCCCAAGTTAAAAAACAAAACAAACAAACAAAAAAAACAAAAACAAAACCCAGAGGGCTTTTGCAAGAGCTGGCTTTTGGACAGGCTCCCGTGGCCACTTGAAATCATATTTTGCTTTTATAAGACTAAGATGAATGGTGGCCATTTGTCTCCTTGACTTGTCCAACAACTCACAACCAAGACATTCTTCCTCTCTCCAGCCTGGTCTTCAGCTCCTTGGCAGATTGCTATTGTGGATGCAGTGGCTTGCCTTAATTAGTCTTTTTAAAAGTTTTTCTTTTTTATTTTTCACAATCCATGAAAAAAAAGAGTTGGGAATTGGGTGACATGTTCTATCTTCATTTATGTTCTCATGCAAAAAGATATGTATTTATTGAGGTTTTGTTGCACACAAAGTAAATGATCATCGTTTCATGTGTATTAGCTCTCAAAGATGTGGTTCATTTCTAGTATGTAATAATCTAAAGCCATTAGATTACAAAAATGCCCATCAAGCAACAGACTACCTACTGTTATGCAACTAGGATTTTTACTTTTTATTTTCAAAAAATTTAATGGCCTTTTATAGTTGGTTTGCAGCTAACTATATATCTTTAAGGTGCGCAATTTGGTAAGTTTTGACATGTGTCACAGTGGGAATTGAACCCAGGAGCGTTCTAACTCTGAGCTCCACCCGCAGCCCAATTTTTTATTCTTTATTTTGAAACAGGGTCTCACTGAGATGTGGAGGGCCTCACTAAGTAGCTGAGGCTGGCTGGGAACTGCAATCCTCCTGTCTCAGCCTCCCAAGTACTAGGATTACAAGTGGGTGCCACCACACCCAGCTCCCCCAGTCCTATTTTATTTTATTTTTAATTTTAAAACAAGGTGTCAGCTGGGCTTGGTGGCGCACGCTTGTAATCCCTGTGCTTGGGAGGCGGAGACAGGATCGCACTGGTTCAGAGCCAGCTTTGCTGGCTTAAGTAAGAGACCCTGTTTCCACATAAAAAAGTTAAAAAATAGGTCTGGGAGTGTAGCCCGTGGGAGTGTATCCCGGAGGTAGAAGGGCTTCCAGGAACCCCAGTACCAGCAAAAAAATAAAAAATAAAAAATAAAAAATAAAACAAGGTGTCACTAAATTGTCTCACTACTTGCTGAGGCTGTCCTCAAACCTGCCCTCCTCCTGTCTCAGTCTCCCAAGTACTGGATTACAAGCATGCGGCACCACGCCAGGCTATCAATGATTTTTTTTTAAGTAGAATGGGGTGCCCTGTTTTTGGAGGTACTGCAAGACCAAGTCAATGAATGAGTGGACAGCGCAAGGGCCTCTTCCATATCCTTAATCTAAAAATCCACTTAATATATTGTCTTTAGGTAGAGGATGTATCAGACATTAAGTTAATCACAACAGGTATTATGCTTGATCTTAGTCAGGAGGTTAAGTGATTTATTCCTGATTTTTAAAAATCTTTATTTAATTTATTTATTTATTGGGTACGGTACTAGGGATTGAAACAAGGGGCATTCTACCTCTTAGCTACACCTCCAGCCCTTCTTAATTTTTTTTTTTAACTGAGTTTCACTAGGAAAGTCTCACTACATTGCTAGGGCTGGTGTTTTTTGTTTGTTTTTTTTTTATTCGAGTCTGGGGAGGGAATCCAGGGGCATTCAACCTCCGACCTACACCCCCTGCCCTATGTTTTTTTTATTCTTTATTCTGAAACCGGATCTCACTGAGTTGCAGAGGGCCTGCCTCCTCACTAAGTAGCTGAGGCTGTCCGCGAACCGCGATCCTCCAGTCTCAGCCTCCAGAATGCTGGGATTACAAGCGTGCACCACCACGCCCGGCTGCTAAGGCTGGTCTTAAACCTGCAGTCTTCCTGTCTTGGTCTCCCAAGTACTGTGATTACAGGTGTGCACCATCATGCCTGGCTATTATCAAATTTTGAGAGTTCTCTATGTATTCTGGATATAAGTTCCTTATCAGATATGTGAGTTGAAAATGTATTCTCCACCATCTATTGCTTGTCTTTTTTTTTTTTTTTTCAGTACTGGGGATTAAACTCAGGGGTGTTCTACCTCTGAGTTACTTTCCCAGCCCTATTTTGTATTCTTTATTTTGAAACAAGGTCTAAGTTGCAAAGGGCTTCATGAAGTGACTGAGGCTGGCTGCGAACCGCGATCCTCCTGTCTCAGCCTCCCAAATGCTGGGATTACAAGCACACGCCACTATGCCTAGCTGTTGCTTGACTTTTCTTCAGTGCCTTTCGAAGAGCATCCATTCTTAATTTTGAGGGAGTTCAAGGTATTATTTTTTTCTTATATGAAACATGCTTTTGGCATTATATCTAATAGATTTTTTTGCCCAATCCAGGGTCACAACAATATTCTCCTAGAAGACTTACAGTTTTAGGTTTTATATTCAGACCTATGATCTATTTTGAGTTAATTATTACATGAGATGTATATTGACAATCTTTTTTGCTATTCGGGACTTTTTTTAAATTTCACTCTATAAAAGTCTCTATTTCCTTCCCAGTCCACTCAATCTGGGAAGTCAGTAAACTGACTTCCTCTATGGAAAACTCACTCTCCCCTTTTAATACCACCCCCCCCCAATGAATTCAGACCCTTCGCAAACTCAGTGAGACCCGGTTTCAAAATAAAGAATAAAAAATAGGGCAGGGGGTGTAGGTCAGAGGTAGGATGCCCCTGAGTTCCATTCTCAGACCCGCAAAAAAAAAAAAAAAAGAAAAAGAAAAATGAATTCATCAAACATGATTACGTGTCATAAACAATCCAGTTTAGAGCAGGTAGCTAAGCAGGGGAAAAGGAAGAGACGAGAAAACGTGTTTTCTTTTCCTGAATTGTAACACCCTCCAAACAAAGGTAGGATGGGGGTAGAGCAAGGGTAAAAGAAGGACCAGAGATCCAAGAAGATTTTGTCAGATATTACAAACAGCTATTGGGTACATAGTAGGTACCAAATAATTGTTAGGCTCTGGAAAGACAACAATCAACAGAACACACATCTTTAAGGTGAATCAGATCAGCTGGATGTGGTTGGTGCACGCTTATAATTCCAGTACTTAGGAGGCGGAAACAGGAGGATTGCAGGTTCTCAGCCAGCCTCAGCTATTTGGTGAGGTTCTCAGCAACTTAGTGAGACTCTATTTCAAAATAAAGAACAAAAAGTAAATCTGGGCATGGTAGCGCACACTTGTAATCCCAGTATTCCGGAGGCAGAGACAGGAGGACGGCAATTCCGGACAGCCTCGTCTACTTAGAGATGCCCTTTGCAACTCAGTGAGATCCTGTTTCAAAATAAAGAATAAAAAATAGGGCTGGGGGTGTAGGAGTGTAACTCAGAGGTAGAATGCCCCTGGGTTCCATCCTCGGTAACACACACACACACACACACACACACACACACATACACACACACACACAAGGAGTAGGAGTGCAGGGAAGGCGTGAACATGGAGATGGGGCAATGAAGGGCTCTGGAGATAAGGTGTGGAGACTGGCATGGTGGGCACTTTCTTAGATTGAAACCTTGATTTCTCTTATTTCTCTTTATTAATTGTTAATTGTTCCTGATTGTTATTGTGAGATAAATTTTATAACTACTAACAGGGTCTCACTAAATTTCTGAGGCTGGCCGCAAACAAGCGATCCTCCGGTCTCGGCCTCCCAAGCACGGGGATGACAAACGTGCGCCACCACGCCCGGTCCCTTCTCAGTCCTGCTACTTTGGTTTTTCCTTCCTTAAACTGGCTGGACGGTGCCACTTGGAACAACAGCGCCACCTGGTTTAGAAAAACACTACAGCACTACTGAAATGGACGGGCGCCTTCCTGAAGAACGGCTGAAGCTGCAGGTAACAGCGTGTCCTGCAGGGGGCAGCACGCCCTTAGTTCTTAACGTATGGACGCTCCTTAGCCTTCCCTGAGCAAAGCATCTTCGTATCCTTCTGCTGGAGCTGGCGCGGGGTGGAGCACCTACGTCAGATCCGAAGTCAAACCTCCGCGTTTGAAAGAAGAATAATCTGGAAGAGACTAAGTGCAAAGACACGAGCAAGCCTTGCACTGAGGTTAAAGCCAATGTCAATGACATTCTTGGTCAGGATAAACCCACAGTGAGCCCCAGAGCACTGTGTGACTTTACAAACGTGGGTCTTTTCTGGGATGCATCAGCTGTCAGATATGTCTTGGAAAGAATTTTGTTTGTTTGTTTGTTTGTTTCATATGGTATGTAGGAGTAAAACACTAATTAATAGATTGGGCCTTCTGTCTGCTTATATTTCTACAGGATGACAGATTTGTGTTCGAGTGAAATTGGATCACTTTAGTGTTGTTCTAATTATGTATCTTGTCATTGATTTCCACCTGGCAAAGTCTCTATCCCCTCTGTCTCTCCCTCTCTGCCCCTCCCCCCTCACATATTGCACATATGCAAACACAAAACATTTCTGGTATTTGTACCTGGACACATCTCTTCCTGTGGCATGTTTGATAATCTGTCTGAACCAATAAAGCTAGAGAGAAGATGTGTTAAAGCGTACACCAATCTATCAACTTACCTGTTTGCTTTCACACAAAAAAATCACAAATTTTATTTGTGATTGACACAGAATAAATTATTCATATTTACAGGGTACGATGTGATTTTTCCAGTAATGGATACACTGTGTAATTATCATATCAGGATGATTAGCATATCGTTCAACTTCAACTTTTATTATTTCTTTATGTTGAGTACACTGAAAATCCTCTCTTCTACCAGCATTTTTTTTTTTTTTTTTTTTTTTTTTTTTTGGTGGTGGTGGTACTGGGGTTCCTGGAAGCCCTTCTACCTCCGGGCTACACTCCCAGACCTATTTTTATATTTTTATTTGGAAACAGGGTCTCTTATGCCAGCGCGGCTGGCTTCGAACCTGCGCGATCCTCCTGTCTCTGCCTCCCAAGCGCGGGGATTACAAGCGTGCGCCACCACGCCCGGCTCTACCATCATTTTTGAGGTAAAAATGCATGTGAACTGTGAAGTGTGTTCATCCGCCTTAGCCATCTGGCTCCGGAACTTACTCCCCCCTGTAAGAGCAGTGCCGTACTCCTGGCTGACCCCTCCCCACCTGCCCTGGCCCCTGCTCTCCCCAACCTCTGGGGTCCGCTCTTCTCAACTTTACCTAAGGCTCAATTTTTTTTAGCTTCCACATATGAGTGAGATCTTGTAGTCTTTATTTTCTGTGCCTATCTTATTTCTCAACTTCCAGGTTCACCATTTTTATCATAAAGGACAGAATTCTGTCCTTTTCATGGCCGGACACTAGATTCATTACATCTTTGTACCTTGTTTTCTTTATCCAGTTGTCCCTTGACACACATTTAAGTTGATCCCATGTCTTAACCAGTGTAAACAATAGTGCAATAAATATGCGAATGCAATGATTTCATTTCCTTTTAACATATACCTGGTAGATCATTCAGGGCTACTTTTAATTTTTTTGAGGATCCTCCATAGTGTTTTTCATGATGGCTCTACTAATTTACTCTTTTTCTTCTCTCCTCTTCTGTGTGTGTGTGTGTGTGTGTGTGTGTGTGTGTGAGAGAGAGAGAGAGAGAGAGAGAGAGAGAGAGAGAGAGAGAGAGTAGGAGAGGGAGAGATACAGGATATTGAACTCAGGGGTGTTCTACCTCCGAGCTACACCCCCAGTCTATGTTATTTTTACTTGGAACATGGTCTCATTACGTTGTTGAGACCTCTCTACATTGCTGAGGCTGCCTTCAAACCTGCAGTCCTCCTGTCTCAGCCTCTCAAGTACGGAGATCACAGGCATGCACCATCACACCTCTCAGGGATCACAGGCATGCACCAGGTCTACCAGTTACTTTCTCTCCAGCGGTGGTCTTATTTCCTAGAAGCAACCCTGAGACATCCACAGTAGGAGGTAGCACTGAGCAGGAGGCATTTGTTCTGCAGATTTGCTTGATAATTTCCTCGTTGGCGGTTGCTTGGCTTGGTTTCTCTGCTTTGACTCTTTGGGATGCTTGAAACTCAAGCATGACACTGAGAGCTAAGAACTGTAGATTAGCGTCATGGTTTCCTAACGACTTCCTCTGATCTGGTTGCTATCTCCCCGGCTATATTCAAGCCCACGGAGGGCAGGCTCTAAACCAAGACGTCTTACGTCTTTGCACCTCACACACTGTTGAACACGCAGTACAACTGAACCTGCTCGATACACATGTTAAGGTTGGTAGGATGAATAGTGAGCAAAGGTGCTTTGGAACAGTGAAAAGTGAAGAAGAACTAGGAGGGAGAAAAATAGGGGAAAAGGCTTCTAAAGGACCGATCTGACTGAGGAAGTAGTTGAGATCAGAAAGTGGAAAGTGTTGGGGGTCGAGTGTCCCCCCCAAGATGGGCATGCTATTCAGTGCACAGCGGCACTTCTGAGAGAACGGCACAGCCAGAGCAGCGAGATCTGCTCACTGGAATAAGGAAAATGAGTGGCCTGAGAAGCAGTCTTGAGTTCAGAGTTCAGAGTAACAAATGAACATATTTAATATATAGTCCAGGATTAAAATATCCCTGAATGTTACAACTGAATATTGATTCAAAGACTAAAACCTCTCTAAATTATATTAATAATATAATTATAGGCATGTACCACAAAGCCTGGCTACCTCTTAAATTCTGTTTTACTATTCTGTGGACGTGAACTAGTTTAACTGCCAACTACAATTTCCAAGAATTTTCTTTACCTTTGGATTCTTAGATACAGTGAATAAAAGAAGCAGGCTTAGTTGGGCATTGTAATGCCTGCCTGTAACCCCAGTACATAGAAGGCTGAGATAGGAGGATCACAGGTTCAAGGCCATCTTTGCAACAGAATGAGGCCCTCCCAAACTTAGTGAGACTCTGTTTCAAGATAAAAATAAATAAATAAAAAGGGATGGAGGTGTAGTTCAGAGGTAGGATGCCTCTGAATTCATTCCCCAGTACAAAAAAAAAAAAAAAAAAAGAAGCCAGTCTTTCTGACTCAGTCTCATCTGAGGGCTAACACTTGTAGGTATTTCAAAAGGATTAAAATTGATTAAAATAAAAAGAACACTGGGGAGCCAGGCGTGGCGATCTCAGAGCTTGGGAGGCTGAGACAGGAGGATTGCACAGGTTCAAAGCCAGCCTCAGCTACTTAGTGAGGCTCTCAGCAACTTAGCGAGAACCTGTTTCCAAGTAAAGTATAAAATAGGTCTGGGAGTGTAGCCCGGAGGTAGAAAAGCCCCTGGGTTCCACCCCCAGTACCACACACACACACACACACACACACACACACACACACAAAAGAACACTGGAAAATAGACATTTTATTTCACATTTTTATTTGCTTTTCAGTTCTACATATACTAGATAGAGTATACCCAGTGTGCTTGAAAGCAAAACTCAGAATTTTGCCATTTCACTGAGGATTCTTTCCTGTGGGAACAATTGTTTTCTCTCTGAAGTGGCTGTTTAGCGGGAAGCATTGCATACTGTTTGTGGGAGAAAGAACCCATTGATTTTCATGGTATAAATGTGAAATGCCTGGGATGTGGGTCAGTGATTTGCTCATGGTTGCAAAGAAGAATAAATAAGTCTGAAAACAGTAAAATCTTGAAATAGAGCATCCTGGTTAATTGAGTTTCTGATTAACTACGGGTTAATGAGAAGACATTTTTTTGTTTGAAATCTCTCTAAATTGCCTCAGTCCATTTTCATGCTTTAATAAGTAGCCTAATGAACATAATTAAATCTTCTCTTACCGATTCAGCACCCTAAAGTGCCTCAGAGTCATTACTCTGAGCATAACATATAATTCTATACTGTACTGCAGATACAGAAGACATAGGGATTTCAGACAGAATTAGAACATGAAAAAAAGAATAAATATTAAACAATCATTGTGGTAAAACAACTTGAATTTATGTCTCACTTTGTGCGTCTCAGTCTCAGTCTTATTAGTCAGGAGCCCAGATATTAAACCATAAGGCACTCTTCTGGTAGACAAGTGAATCAACAAATAGGAAATGTCAGCTTTATAAAGCTGTTTTTCCTCTGAAACCTACAAAATAATTAAGCATGTGGCTCTTCAAAGACCGCAAACAAACAATCAAAACCAGGGAAAAAGGAAATTCTCAGACACTGCCACATGCTGATTGTCAGGTGTGCCCTTTGACTCCAGAATCGGCAAGTCTCTGTAAATCACTGGATAAGTCCCTCCCTACTAAGAAACTCATCATAAACAAAGCAGAGCTGGGCACCAATACCTGGGAGGCCGATTCTGGAGGATCCCAGGTTCACAGCCGACTTCAGCAGCTTTATACCAGGCCCTCTGCAATTTAGTGAGACCCTGCTTCAAAATTAAAAAATAAAAAGGGCTGAGAGTGTAGTTCAGAGGTAGAATGCCCCTGGATTCAGTCCTAGTAAGACACACACACCACCACCACCACCACCACCACCACCACCACCACCAACAACAACAACAACAAAGAATTAATTGCAAAAGCCCTTTCCCTTAGGACCAGTTTAAATTTAACAGTGTAATCATCCAACAGTGTTTTCGTGCCTCTGAGTGTAGTTGGACTCAAAGCCTTGGTTTCAGTAATATAGAATCAGGAGATGGTACTTATCTACAAAGGACACCCATGTGTTATCATCTTACTGTTAAGTTGGGTCCTGCACTCATGTGACTTTGTGTCACATGACCTCTGCAGGGCAAGGGAGGGGCTGAAACCCCCGCGAGAATTGGGCGTTCCCGCGAGTAAACCCTCCTCTCGCGAGATGCATACCTTGAAAAGGAGAGCCTGCGTCCTCAAGCTTCGGACAGGCGCGCGGGCCCCACAGTGCCTCGCCCTGATCCCCGGGAGAGCCGTGCCATTAAAACTTTACATGCCACGTGTACCGGACCTCTCTCGTGTTTTTCACACTCCGCCGTACTCACTTATTTTTATTTTACTCGCATTTAATTTTTTATTTTACTTATCATTTGGTGCCAAACTGGGAGAACTCTTGGGTCCCTCCCCATTTTTTTCCTTTTTTTTTTCTGTTTTCTCTTTTTATTTTTACTCTCTTTTTGAGCCCCGGACTCTCCGACCCGCCAGCAGCTCGACTGTGAGGTCCCACACCAGCGCTCCGCTTGCAGGCGTTGTTCCCACCACTGCCGCCGCTGCTGCCCCGTGCCTGCCCGGACCGTAAGCCTTCTTCCCCAGCCCCGCGCTCTCCGGGAGAACCGGCGGCCTTCTTCCCGCCCCGGGCTCTGCTGAGAGTCCGCGGCCATCTTTCCAGCCCCGAGCTCTGCTGAGAGCTCGCGGCCATCTTTTCAGCCCCGCGCTCTCCGGGAGAGCCGGCGGCCTTCTTCCCGCCCCGGGCTCTGCTGAGAGTCCACGGCCATCTTTCCAGCCCCGAGCTCTGCTGAGAGCTCGCGGCCATCTTTTCGGCCCTGCGCTCTGCTGAGAGCCGGCGGCCTTCTTCCCATCCCAGGCTCTGCTGAGAGTCCGCAGCCATCTTTCCAGCCCCGAGCTCTGCTGAGAGCTCGCGGCCATCTTTTCGGCCCCGCGCTCTGCTGAGAGCCGGTGGCCATCTTTCCGGCCCCACGCTCTGCTGAGAGCCGGTGGCCATCTTTCTGGCCCCAAGCTCTGCTGAGAGCCAGTGGCCATCTTTTCCCGCCCACGTGCTCTCTTCCGGAGCGCCGGCGGCCATCTTCCACTGCCACCGCGGCCGCGGCCACCACCGCCGGGGCGTGCAGGCTCCACCGGCCGCCAGGCTGCTAGTTCCACCCGCCCGGAGCCAGGCTCCTTGGGTGATGCTGGCACCTGTTCTACTTGCTGACCTCCTGCACGGGCCAGGACCTCTGCCTGCCGCTTGGACCTCCTAAAACAGCCGTTCCCGCCTGCCCACGCCGCCCGCTGCTGGAATGGGACCGCGCCGCCCGCAGACTGCGCCACACCGCGCGCCTATGTCTTCTCCGCGCCTGGCGTTGCTTAGACCCGCCTGCCGGGGCCGCCTGCCTCCTCCATCTAGGTGGCCGCCACTCTGCTAAACAGCCCCCAGCCCGCCAAGTCCAGCCCGCGCTCCAGCTGGTTCCTCCACTCGGACTTGCGCCCTGGCGCCCTTCACCCTGTGCCTGCCCACCCCTGCTGCCTGGGCCTGGCCATTCCGGTAAGCAGCCACATGGAATTACTGGGGGGGGGTTCGCCAGCTTTGGCCCGCCATCTTGGACACGTGGAATCACTGAGGGGCCGCCATCTTGGCCTCACCATCTTTAACCCCTCCCACCTCATGGCCTCACTGGAGGCCTTGCCATCCTTAACCCCTCCCACCTCATGGCCTCACTGGAGGCCTCACAATCTTTAATCCCTCCCACTTTCCACTCCTGACCAATCCTAGGAGTCGGCGGCCATCTTTCCGGCCGAGCCAGGCAGCTTGGCACTTGCTCTGCCTGCCAACCGCCTGCGCGGGCCAGGACCTCTGCTTGCCGCTTGTACCTCCTAAAGCACCGTTCCAGCTTGGTTCTCCGGTCACCGCCGAGACCTCTGGCCAGTTTGCCCCACCAGCCCCGAGCCAGGCTCACTGGCGGTGCTCCTCGGGGCCCAGCCTCAGCGTCTGGCGCGTGCCTGGAAGCCATTTTGTCTCCACGCCGCGGGCCCGTCAAGCCACGCCACCTGCGTGCCCCCACTGATCCCGCCAGCCGCCAGTGCCGTCCACGCCAGCCACCGGCATCCGCGCGCCCTGGCTCCACCGCGCCCCCAGCAGCTTCTCAGCGCTTCTGTCACAGCCAGCGCTGGCCGACAACACTATACTCCGGTAAACTGCCTCCTTCCCTTGGTTAGCGGGTTCCGGACTTGGGTCTTCCGGTCCACCGGGACCCCAAAATCCAAGCGCTTGGTGACCCATTGTCCCATGGTCCACTGGGACCACCCTGCGGATGACCAAGTCATCCTCCGGTTTTGAGAAGGAATGAAGACGTTCTTCCCTATCTCTTAACCTCCGTTTCCTAACGATTGAGCAGGGAAATCGGGGACGCCCATTTCCTGTTCTTCGTTTCCGCCCGCGAACCAATTATGGGGAGTCGAACCTTTATACTAGCAGATGCCCTGAGAGCCTGTCTGCCTTGATACGAGTTGGGAAATAGGTTGCGGTGGCCCAGGAACAGTTAGGAACTTTTCTAAGTGGTCTGGTATCCCTCCAAATGCTCTCCCCCATCAGCTTCCATTTATTTTCCCGCCAGCTGCCATTTTGTGATGGCGCATAGTCGCTGCCTGGTGATGTCACAGTCACCATCTTGGCCCGCGCCAGACTGCAATTTTGCTGGGCGGCCTGCCTGGGCGCGCCCTAGGTGCTGTGGGAAACGCCGGGGCTGGGGTGACACTCTCTGTCTGCCCGTGCAGAGTCCGCGTTGCCATTCTTGCTGGACACCCATCTCGGGACGTGCTCTTTGTGAGTATAGGTCCGTCGCAGCTGACAGAACCTTAACATGGCATCTAAGTTTTAATTCCAGAGAGAAACAGGCGGAGATGGAGCGTACACTCTTGACTTTGCCAAAAAGCAGATCCCTGGTAGCTGCCCTTTGGCTGGCAGTGGCGGCTCAGCCCCCTGGAGCGCCACCTAGGTGTGGAGGACTGCAACAACTACCTCCAGGAGCCTGCCTCAAGTGGGGCAAAGCCACGCCTACCAATCAGACTGCTCGGCGTGTGGCCAGGAGGGCCACTGGAACAATGCCCTTGGAAAAGGGTGAGCCCCAGGTGCCTCAACACAGGGGGAGCACCTTTCCAGACCAGGCCCCGCCGCTGGCCCTACTCAGCCTGGCTGAAGACTGATGGCTCCTGGATCCCTCAACCTCCATCCTCTTTGCCAGCTCAGGGTAGCTCTCCAGGTACTGAGTAAACCAGTCTCCTTTTTGGTCGCCTGCTCAATCTCATGATTTGTTTTTTTCTTTAATAGCCCTTGCCTGTTCAAGCCTCCTCAAGCGCACATCACTAAGCTGTCCAGGGTAACCTCCAATTCGCACTGCAGCTATGCACCCACCTGCACCCCCTTCTGGGGGACTGGACTCCCGACTCCTCCCGGCCTGGGGCCCCTGACGACGCCCCTTGACAGCAGGAAGAAGCTAGAGGGTCCAATCGTCATCCATTATCCCTACCATCAAAAGGCCGGAATGTTAAGTTGGGTCCTGCACTCATGTGACTTTGTGTCACATGACCTCTGCAGGGCAAGGGAGGGGCTGAAACCCCCGCGAGAATTGGGCATTCCCGCGAGTAAACCCCCATCTCGAGAGATGCATGCCTTTAAAAGGAGAGCCCGCGTCCTCTAGCTTCGGACAGGCGCGCGGGCCCCATGGTGCCTCGCCCTGATCCCCGGGAGAGCCGTGCCATTAAAACTTTACATGCCATGTGTACCGGACCTCTCTCGTGTTTTTCACACTCCGCCGTACTCACTTATTTTTATTTTACTCGCATTTAATTTTTTATTTTACTTATCACTTACTATTCCAGAAAATACTTAGTCTCCAGAATCCTTTGAATTTCTTCTTCCTTTAATTATCACGAAACCAGAAGCTCTTTGAAGCCAAGCATCATGTCAGGTTCACATCTATAGTGCTTGTGTAATGTTAGAAATAAGAGGTAGCCGGGCATGGTAATCCCAGTACTTGGGAGGCTGAGACAGGAGGATCGCACAGGTTTGAAGCCAGCCTCAGCTACTTAGTGAGGCCCTCACAACTTAGTGAGACCTTGTTTCAAAGTAAAAAATAAAAGCCGGGCGTGGTGCGTGGTGGCTCATGCTTTGTAATCCCCACACTTGGGAGGTGGAGATAGGAGGATCGCACAGGTTTGAAGCCAGCTGCACTGGCTTAAGAGACCCTGTTTAAAAAAAAAAAAAAAAAAAAAAAAAAATATATATATATATATATATATATATATATATATATATATATATATATGAGTGTAGCCTGGAGGTAGAAGAGTTTCCAGGAACCCCAGTACCACCAAAAATAAATAAATAAATAAATAAATAAATAAATAAATAAATAATAGGGCTGAGGACATAGCTTGAAGATAGAATGCCCCTGGGTTCCATCCCCAGTACTGCAAAAACAAACAAACAAACTTCTGTGTGTCATGGAGATACTGCTTTCTGGGTAGAAATTTGGCTTTCTGCAGTCCTGAGCTCATATACTCAAATCTAGGAGCCTCTTCTGAGCCAGCGGTTCTATGGCAGGGTGATTAGAAGGCGGTGAGAATGGTTGGGCATAGTGCAGGAAGAGCGGCTCCTCCCCTGCCCCTCCGCCAGGACCTGAGCGCTGGCTGCCAGGCAGAGCGCAGAGTGCGCAGGCTCCAGGCTGCAGAGCTGGTAGGATCCCAGGTCACCAGGAGGTCAGTGTGAGATCGCAGAGTCAGGGATGTTTCAGGGCCAGGTTACTGAAGGCCTGGAAAGGCACTTTTCATGCCAATTTTTTCTGATCGTACAATTCTAGACATTTTGAGAACAAGACCAGAATCTGCACTTTACGGTTTCATTTTCCTATCTCTTTAGCAATGGGTGATAGTATAAACCTACAGTGGTAAACGGCACTGAAAGTTAATGCGTAAGGTATTAACCCTCAGGGAAGAAAGTGTCACCCTCTATTTTTATCGTTGCCGTAAAAATTTACAGCATCTCTTACATATGGTTTTATTGGTTCTCCTACCATCCCTATAACTAGATAAGGAAAAAATGATGACACACAAACAGATCCCTAACCCCCAAAAAGAGCTGAACTAGTCATTTCAATTTCTCAGGTGACAGAGATTTCATTGTGGTTGTTTTAAATATTCTTTGCAGCTGGGTGTGGTGGCGCATGCTTGTAATCCCCGCGCTTGGGAGGCTGAAACAGGAGGATCGCTTGGTTTCGAAGCCAGCCTCAGCTACTCAGTGAGGCTTCCAGCAACTTAGTGAGACCCTGTTTCCAAATAAAATATAAAAAAGGTCTGGGAGTGTAGCCCGGAGGTAGAAAACCTCTGGGTTCCACCCCCAGTACTACCAAAATAATAATAATAATAATAATAATAATAATAATAATAATAAAAAATATTCTTTGCAGCCAGGCATGGTGGTGGCTTAGGAGGCTGAGACAGAAGGATTGCAGGTGCAAGATCAGCCTCAAAAACCTAGTGAGGCCCCGTTTCAAAATAAAAATTAAAAATAGGACTGGAAAGCCGGGCGTGGTGGCATATGCTTGTAATTCCAGCATTCGGGAGGCTGAGGAGGCTGAGACCAGAGGATCGCGGTTCTCGGGCAGCCTCAGCTACGTAGTGAGGCCCTTTGCAACTCAGTGAGACTCTGTTTCAGAATAAAGAATAGAAAAGAGGGCAGGGGGTGTAGCTTGGAGGTCAAATGCCCCTGGGTTTCATCCCCAGACCCGCAAAAAATAAAAAATAAATAAAAATAGGACTGGAGGTGTAGCCCCTGGGTTCAATTCCCAGCACCACAAACAAACATAAATAAATAGTTTTTTTTTGCCCTCCTCACTGAATTGCTTCTTTGCAGAGGAGACATTGAGCATCCTAGAAAAATGTGCTAAAATTTCTCAAGAGGGCTTTACCTTCTTGCTCTTGGGGTAAAGACCTTCACAAGATCTGTGTGAGAGGTGGAGCTCTATTGATTCCAGAGTTCTGACTGTAAATCCCTGACCTTGAGGGAGAGGATTAGGCTGCCTAAGGCAAATGACTGCAATAACCAGCCGCCTCCAGGCTCTCCTCCTCTCTGTCTTCTCCCGCCCTGGGCGTCTGTGTCCCTGCCTGTCACGGGCTCCAGGAAGAGCATGCTTTATCTTCTCCTTTAACAAATTCAACTCCTGGCTGCTTTAAAGATGGCAAATAGCCAAATTTATTTATTTATTTAATAGTGTGTGTGTGTGTGTGTGTGTGTGTGTGTGTGTGTGTGTGGCACTGGGGACTGAATGCAGAGACATTCTACCTCTGAGCTAAATCTCTAGCCTGATTTTTTTTTATTTCCTTTTTTTTTTTTTTTTTTTCGGTACTGGGGATGGAACCCAGGGGCATTCTACCTCCAAGCGACACCCCCAGCCCTATTTTTTTATTCCTTATTGTGAAACAGGGTCTCACTGAGTTCAAAGGGCCTCCCTAAGTAGCTGAGGCTGGCTTCGAACCTCCATGATCTTTCTGTCTCAGCCTCCTAAATGCTGGGATTACAAGTGTGCGCCACCATGCCTGGCTTTTTATTTCTTACTTGGAAAAAGGGTCTCAACTAAGTTGTCCAGGATGACTTTGAACCTGCAATCCTCCTTGATAAGTAAAATAAAAAATTAAATGCGAGTAAAATAAAAATAAGTGAGTACGGCGGAGTGTGAAAAACACGAGAGAGGTCCGGTACACATGGCATGTAAAGTTTTAATGGCACGGCTCTCCCGGGGATCAGGGCGAGGCACCGTGGGGCCCGCGCGCCTGTCCGAAGCTAGAGGACGCGGGCTCTCCTTTTAAAGGCATGCATCTCTCGAGATGGGGGTTTACTCGCGGGAATGCCCAATTCTCGCGGGGGTTTCAGCCCCTCCCTTGCCCTGCAGAGGTCATGTGACACAAAGTCACATGAGTGCAGGACCCAACTTAACATTCCGGCCTTTTGATGGTAGGGATAATGGATGACGATTGGACCCTCTAGCTTCTTCCTGCTGTCAAGGGGCGTCGTCAGGGGCCCCAGGCCGGGAGGAGTCGGGAGTCCAGTCCCCCAGAAGGGGGTGCAGGTGGGTGCATAGCTGCAGTGCGAATTGGAGGTTACCCTGGACAGCTTAGTGATGTGCGCTTGAGGAGGCTTGAACAGGCAAGGGCCTTTTCCAAGGGCACTGTTCCAGTGGCCCTCCTGGCCACACGCCGAGCAGTCTGATTGGTAGGCGTGGCTTTGCCCCACTTGAGGCAGGCTCCTGGAGGTAGTTGTTGTTGCAGTCCTCCACACCTAGGTGGCGCTCCAGAGGGCTGAGCCGCCACCGCCAGCTGAAGGGCAGCTACCAGGGATCTGCTTTTTGGCAAAGCTGGAGTGTACGCTTCATTTCCTCCTGTTTCTCTCTGGAATGAAAACTTTAGATGCCATGTTAAGGTTCTGTCAGCTGCGACGGACCTACACTCACAAAGAGTGCGTCCCGGGGCTGGTGTCCGGCAAGAATGGCAACACAGACTACCCACGGGCAGAGGGTGTCGCCCCAGCCCCAGCGTTTCCCACAGCACCTAGGGCGCGCCCACGCGGGCCGCCCAGCAAAATTGCAGTCTGGCGCGGGCCAAGATGGCGACTGTGACATCACCAGGCAGCGACTATGAGCCATCACAAAATGGCAGCTGGCGGGAAAAATAAATGGAAGCTGATGGGGGAGAGCATTTGGAGGGATACCAGACCACTTAGAAAAGTTTCTAACTGTTCCTGGGCCACCGCAACCTATTTCCCAACTCGTATCAAGGCAGACAGGCTCTCAGGGCATCTGCTAGTATAAAGGTTCGACTCCCCATAATTGGTTCGCGGGCGGAAACGAAGAACAGGAAATGGGCGTCCCCGATTTCCCTGCTCAATCGTTCGGAAACAGAGGTTAAGAGATAGGGAAGAACGTCTTCATTCCTTCTCAAAACCGGAGGATGACCTGGTCATCCGCAGGGTGGTCCCAGTGGACCGGGGGACAATGGGTCACCAAGCGCTTGGATTTTTGGGTCCCAGTGGACCGGAAGACCCAAGTCCGGAACCCGCTAACCAAGGGAAGGAGGCAGTTTACCGGAGTGAAGTGTTGCCAGCCAGCGCTGGCTGCGACAGAAGCGCTGAGAAGCTGCTGGGAGCGTTGTGGAGCTGGGGCGCGTGGATGCCGGTGGCTGGTGTGGACGGCACTGGCGGCTGGCGCAGGCAGGATCAGTGGGGGTGCGCAGGCGGCATGGTTTGCCGGGCCCGCGGCGTGGAGACAAAATGGCTTCCAGGCACGCGCCAGACGCTGAGGCTGGGCCCCGAGGAGCACCGCCAGTGAGCCTGGCTCGGGGCGGGTGGGGCAAACCGGCCAGAGGTCCTGGCAGTGACCAGAGAACCAAGCTGGAACGGTGCTTTAGGAGGTCCAAGCGGCAGGCAGAGGTCCTGGCCTGCGCAGGCGGTTGGCAGGCAGAGCAAGTGCCAAGCTGCCTGGCTCGGGCCGGAAAGATGGCCGCCGACTCCTAGGATTGGTTAGGAGTGGAAAGTGGGAGGGATTAAAGATTGTGAGGCCTCCAGTGAGGCCATGAGGTGGGAGGGGTTAAAGATGGCGAGGCCTCCAGTGAGGCCATGAGGTGGGAGGGGTTAAGGATGGCGAGGCCTCCAGTGAGGCCATGAGGTGGGAGGGGTTAAGGATGGCGAGGCCTCCAGTGAGGCCATGAGGTGGGAGGGGTTAAGGATGGCGAGGCCTCCAGTGAGGCCATGAGGTGGGAGGGGTTAAAGATGGTGGGGCCAAGATGGCGGCCCCCCCAGTGATTCCACGTGTCCAAGATGGCGGGCCAAAGCTGGTGACCCCCCCCCTCAGTAATTCCATGTGGCTGCTTACCGGAATGGCCAGGCCCAGGCAGCAGGGGTGGGCAGGCACAGGGTGAAGGGCGCCAGGGCGCGAGTCCGAGTGGAGGAACCAGCTGGAGCGCGGGCTGAACTTGGCGGGCTGGGGGCTGTTTAGCAGAGTGGCGGCCACCTAGATGGAGGAGGCAGGCGGCCCCGGCAGGCGGGTCTAAGCAACGCCAGGCGCAGAGAAGACATAGGCGCGCGGTGTGGCGCAGTCCGCGGGCGGCGCGGTCCCATTCCAGCGGCGGGCGGCGTGGGCAGGCGGGAACGGCGGTTTTAGGAGGTCCAAGCAGCAGGCAGAGGTCCTGGCCCGTGCAGGAGGTCAGCAAGTAGAACAGGTGCCAGCATCACCCAAGGAGCCTGGCTCCGGGCGGGTGGAACTGGCAGCCTGGCGGCCGGCGGAGCCTGCACGCCCCGGCAGTGGTGGCTGCGGCCGCAGTGGCAGTGGAAGATGGCTGCCGGCGCTCCAGAAGAGAGCACGTGGGCAGGAAAAGATGGCCACTGGCTCTCAGCAGAGCACAGGGCTGGAATGATGGCCGCAGACTCTCAGCAGAGTGTGGGGCTGAAAAGATGGCCGCGAGCTCTCAGCAGAGCTCGTGGCTGGAAAGATGGCCGCGAGCTCTCAGCAGAGCCCGGGGCGGGAAGAAGGCCGCCGGCTCTCAGCAGAGCGCGGGGCCGAAAAGATGGCCGTGAGCTCTCAGCAGAGCTCGGGGCCGGAAAGATGGCCGCAGACTCTCAGCAGAGCCCGGGGCGGGAAGAAGGCCGCCGGCTCTCCCGGAGAGCGCGGGGCTGGGGAAGAAGGCTTACGGTCCAGGCAGGCACGGGGCGGCAGTGGCGGCAGTGGCGGGAGCAACGCCTGCAAGCGGAGCGCTGGTGTGGGACCTCACAGTCGAGCTGCTGGTGGGTCGGAGAGTCTGGGGCTCAAAAAGAGAGTAAAAAGAAAAAGAGAAAAAAACGAAAAAAACGAAAAAAAAAGAAAAAATGGGGAGGAACCCAAGAGTTCTCCCGGGTTTCGGCACCAAATGATAAGTAAAATAAAAAATTAAATGCGAGTAAAATAAAAATGAGTACGGCGGAGTGTGAAAAACACGAGAGAGGTCTGGTACACATGGCATGTAAAGTTTTAATGGCACGGCTCTCCCGGGGATCAGGGCGAGGCACCGTGGGGCCCGCGCGCCTGTCCGAAGCTAGAGGACGCGGGCTCTCCTTTTAAAGGCATGCATCTCGCGAGATGGGGGTTTACTCGCGGGAATGCCCAATTCTCGCGGGGGTTTCAGCCCCTCCCTTGCCCTGCAGAGGTCATGTGACACAAAGTCACATGAGTGCAGGACCCAACTTAACACTCCTGTCTCAGCCTCTCAAGTACTGGGATTACAAACATGTGCCTGCCACCACACCCAGCCAAGTAGCCATCTTTAAATGAGTGTTCATATTTGCTAAATCCATTTCTCTCCTTTCCACTTTCACCTTAATTCACTCTGGTCCCCTGACCCTCTCCCCCCCCCCCAAAACACACACTACTGAAACTGGTTATTTGTTCCCTCCATTGAGTTCTCAGAAGCACTGGGCTCTGTGGATTCCTTCATCTTTCTGTTGAATAAAAATTAAAGAATGTCATTATTTTGGACAAAGATAGGCTCCAAAACACCAGACTGAAAATCAAAATTGAACAGCTCCCGCTAAAATTCCACCACCAAAATGAAACTAAGACATGTATCAGGATTGGAGAAATAAGCACACTTCAGAAAGGCCAGTTCAATGGCATGATAAAGTATAGAAAAGGCAACCTGAAGTAACCCAATTTTAACCGGTCATTTTTCTATCCTTCTGTCCCCTCCTTAAAATAATTTTGGAATGACTACTTGTTGTTCTTCTTTTTCAGATTCAGACTTTGACCACTAGACCAATCTTTTCTGCTCAGAGCATTGAAATACTCATCCTTTTACAGAATGAAACTGGTTCAATTTTTTTTTTTTTTTTTTTTTTTTTTTTTTAGTACTGGGGATGGAACTCAGAGGCATTCTACCTTTGAGCTGTATCTCCAGCTCTATTTTTTATTCTTTATTTTGAAACAGGGTCTCACTGAGTTGCAAAGGGTCTCACTAAGTAGCTGAGGCTGACCGTGAACTGTGATCCTCCTGTCTCAACCTCCCAAATGCTGGGATTACAAGAGTGCACCACCATACCTGGCTTGCCTGGTACTAAAGTAAAAAAATAAAGTCAATTAAAAGGTTTAAACTTGCCGGGTGTGGTGGCACACGCTTGTAATCCCAGCATTCGGGAGGCTGAGACCGGAGGATTGCGGATAGCCTCAGCTACATAGGCCCTCTGCAACTTAGTGAGTCCCTGTTTCAAAAATAAAGAATAGCGGGGTGTGGTGGTGCACACTTGTAATCCTTGCACTTGGGAGGCAGAGACAGGAGGATCGCGCAGGTTTGAAGCCAGCCTCACTGGCTTAAGAGACCCTGTTTCCAAATAAAATATAAAATAGGTCTGGGAGTGTAGCCCAGAGATAGAAGGGTTCTGTTCCCAGTACCACAAAAAAAAAAAAAAAGAATAAAAAATAGGGCAGAGGGTGTGGCTCAGAGATTAAATGCCCCTGGGTTCCATCTCCAGACCCACAAAAAAAAAAAAAAGAAAGAAAGAAAAGGTTTAAACTTAATTGTTTTAATTTTGTCTTTTGACATCTGTTATACCTTCTTCCCTTAAATCTCATGGTTCCACTTTTACTGGTTTTTCTGCAGCTCAGAACGTTTGGCCACTGTTTCTCAGTCACCCAGGATGGCTGCTACTCCTCTACACAACCCTTAATTTTTACTTCCTGGAGTAAAAATTTCCTATTTGCACTCTAGTGAGCCTTCTCATAGAGTTGTCTGTGTTCAGCGCTCCGCATCTGCCTACTCATCTGGCTCCCCTAGTCTTAGACTTGCATTTCCAGTTGCTTCTGTGACAGTTCCTCAAGGAAGTCTCATAGGTGCTGCCACTCCAAGGATCAATATTAAACTAACCCTGGGACGACTTCCTCCTCCATTTCCCCAACTCAGCGAATCACGTGGACATAATCACAATTGCTCATAACTGAACATATAATCAAACCAAAAATAATTTTTTTGTGGAACTGGGGATTGAATCCAGGGACATTCCACCTCTGAGCTACACCCCCAGCCCCATTTTTTATTATTATTTTTTAAAACGGGGCCTCACTAAGTAGCTGAGGCTGGCTGTGAACCTGTAATCCTCTTGTCTCAGCCTCCCAAGTACTGGGATGACAAGCATGTGCCACCACGCCCGGCTTCAGAAAATGGTTTTTAAACACTGACATGGTTTCTCTCTCATCACGTTAGTGGGTGCTCCATGAAGATAACCCAGTATCTGGATCAACGTCATCTTCCTTAGCAGTTCACAGTGCAACAGGGTTCATGGAGATCCTGGCATAAGTTATAGATAGGAGATGTTTAAGGGACTTTCTCTTTAAGAACTGTTATCTTTCAGGTCACCGATATGCATGATAATAAAGTGAAAGCTGTATCCCTGTGATGTTTTTTGTTTCCTTCCCTAAATGAGTATGAAGATACAGGAATTTTAAAGCAAGTGGGAGTCAGACGTGGTGGCGCACGCTTGTAATCCCAGCATTTGGGAGGCTGAGACAGGAGGATCGCGGTTTGCAGACAGCTTCACCTACTTAGTGAGGCCCTCTGCAACTCAGTGAGACCCAGTTTCAAAATAAAGAATAAAAAAATAGGGCTGGGGGTGTAGCTCAGAGGTAGAATGCCCCTGGGTTCCATCCCTAGTACCACCAAAAAAAAAAAAAAAAAAAGAAAAGAAAAGGAAAGGAAAGGAAGTGGGTGTACCAGTATTGGGAATGGCCTAGGAAGATTTGAGAAAACTCTAATTATTAACAGATATATTTCAAAAATAATTGTGTCAAAATGGCAGACCTGGGGAAAGGAAGACTTGGTCTTGGTTTGGGTCAGGAAGCAAACAGCTACTGAAACTTAGATTGACTTAGCTAAAAATAATTAGCAAGTCCATAGGAGAGGGGAGCTAGGACTTCCTCTTTCTAAAGACAGAGCTACATAATAACCTAGCTAGGATGGGAGGAGGGGACTGACCTTTGTGAAACATACCTGGGGGGGGCACCTAACAGGGTAAGGGGAGGAACCTTACAGGGACGTTTACTACGTAAGAATTACGTAAACAAGATGCAGGTCATGGGTATAAAGGTCTGGTCCACATGTTATATCTTTGGTGGGGCATTCACTTGAACCCCCCCCCCCATGCCATTCAAGAATGGCATGGGCCTATAACTATCTTCTGTATTTCTATCTTTTTTAATAAACTTCTTTAAATCTTTAGCAAGAGTTCGGACTATTATATACTTATCCTTCTTAGCTCAGGACAAGAACCCACGGTTTTTCTGTTTTCCTGTTTTTGGTTTTTTTATTATGTGTTTTGAGGGAAATTGTGTCCAGAACCCTAACAGGGGTTCTTGGGGACAGTTTCCCCAAAATCATAACATATTCTCAAAACTGTAACCGTGGGGATATGTCAGATCAAAAGGGACTGCTTTTGCCCAGTAGGTATTTGGACTTTGCAGATCACCCTGTGTCAGCAGCGTTATCTCTACCTACCATTTCTAAACCAGGGGCAGGAGCTCACCAGGCAAAGGCAAAGGTCATGGAGAGGAGATGTCTACAAACTTGACCCTGAAATGTTTCTCCCAGCTCAGAAAACCACTGGGCATAGGACCTAGAGAAACCCTTTTCTCAGTTTTTCCACATTAAATGAATATCACAGTGTGAGTTTATCTTACCAATAAAAATAATAATAATAATAATAAAGTTAGCCAAGGTTGTTGGTACACACCTGTAATTCTAGTACTTGGGAGGCTGAGACGGGAGGAGCACAGGTTCAAGGCTAGCCTTAACAACTTAGCAAGGCCATCCACAATTTAGCAAGACCCTGTTTCAAAACAAAAATTTTTTAAAAGGGTTAGGATAGAACTCAGAGGTATAATGCCCCTGGATTCTCATTCAAAAGAAGTATTTCCACTGGGCATGGTGGTGCACATTTGTAATCCTCGAGCTTGGGAGGCGGAGACAGAAGGATCACACAGCCTCGCTGGCTTATGAGACCCTGTTTCCAAATAAAAATATTAAAAATAGGTGTCTGGGAGTGTAGCCTGGAGGTAGAAGGGTTTCCAGGTATCCCAGTACCACCAAAAAGAAAAAAGAAAAGAAAAAAAAGAAAAAAAAAAGAAAAAAAAAGAAAGAAAGAAAGAAAGAAAGAAAGAAAGAAAGAAAGAAAGAAAGAAAAGAAGAACAAGTGTTTCTAAGCCAGGCGTTGCAGTGCACGATTGTTATCCCAGCATTTGGGAGGTAGAGACAGGAGGATTGCTGTTCATGGACAGCCTCAGCTACTTAGTGAGGCCCTCCACAACTTAGTGAGACCCTGTTTCAAAATAAAGAATAAAAAATAGGGCAGGGGGTGTAGCTTGAAGGTCAAATGCCCCTGGGTTCCATCCCCAGATCTGCAAAAATAAATAGATAAATAAATAAATAAATAAATAAATAAATAAATAAAATGCCAGAAAGGCTGGCAGTTAAAGAAAATTCCTCTGCAGAGGGTGTGGGGAGGGTATACCAATAGAAAATTACCTTCACTATTTGATCTGCTTTATGTATATGCATAACTTTAATAAAAATAAATAGAAAAAAAATGAAAGTAAGTGTGTATGCTGACCTGTGCAAAATGAGCACCCAGTTTCAGGGACCCTCTGTCCAGTTCTGACATTGGAGCCATCGTGGGAGCAAGGGGATATGCCCATCCTGAATCTGTATTCACTCTCTTTAAGACTAGGAGCCTGGAACCTCAAATTGTCTTGCCCAAATGGCCCCCTAAATCTTATTTTCAGAGCCTGCATGATACTCTTCCCAATAGCTGTCCTCCCAAGAAGACACTGCACCCCAGGTACACCTCAACACACACAAGGGTGGTGACGAGACCTGCATCACTCACCGAAGGAGCCGAGTCCCCGCCCCCGCCAGCCCTGGGTTGGGAGTTAGATGCCAGGATGGGACCCCGCTTGCTTATCCTACTGCTTTCTGCTGTGAAATGTGAGCAGTTTGAGAATTAAAAGTCAAGGTTAGAAAAGCAAGTGTAATCCCAGCATTCGGGAGGCTGAGTCTGTAGGATCGTGGTTCGTGGACAGCCTTAGCTACTTAGTGAGGCCCTCTGCAACTTAGTGAGACACTGTTTAAAAAATAAAGAATAAAAAAAAATAGGGTAGGGGGTGTAGCTCGGAGGTCGAATGCCTCTGGGTTCCATTCCCAGACCTGCAAAAAAAAAAAAAAAAAAAAAAAAAAAAGAAAGAAAGAAAGAAAGGAAAGAAAAGCAAACAAGTCAAAGTAAAAGGAAAGGACTCTCCTACTTAGCAGATGTTAGCTGTGAGCCTGCCTTTGTTCTCTTATTGGAGCTCTCAAATGGCAAGGCAAGCCTGTTCTTTTACCTTACTGCTTTAAAAAGGGAAATTAGGGTAGTGGAGTTTAAAAGGCCCTCTGGGCCTGTCTGTGCCTTTTCATATCATACATTGCTGGTACACATTTCATAAGCCAAGCTGGCACAGGCATAGCTCAGCCATGGGAACAGCCAGCACGTGCCAAGCCGTCACTCTCGAGCCAGCTGACTGTGACCGGAGGTGGCCTGATCTGGGGAGAGCAGTGGGGAGACCCGCATGCCCGAGGCTGGGCACGTTATCACGGTCTGGCTCTATCCTCGCAGAACCTCACGGCCCTGGGTTGTACTTGACCTTTCAAGTGATTCTGCTTGTTCACCAAAAACCAAGATGATATATGCAGTTTACTGAAAGTCTGGATTTTCAAATGGGCCAAAGTTTGTATAATATTATTTCTCCTTCTTCTCCCTCCTCCTCCTCCTCCTCCTCCTCCTTCTTCTTCTTCTTCTTCTTCTTCTTCTTGCAGAACTGGGATTGAATTCAGTGGCATTCTACCTCTGAGCTACTCCCCCAGCCCTACTTTTTATTATTTTGAAATAGAGTCTCACTGAGTTGTGAAGGGCATAAGGAGCAGAGGCTGGC
Organism: Muscardinus avellanarius; assembly: GCF_963383645.1. Lineage (NCBI taxonomy): Eukaryota > Metazoa > Chordata > Mammalia > Rodentia > Gliridae > Muscardinus > Muscardinus avellanarius. The sequence continues at coordinate 132,993,992 of NC_137789.1, forward strand.
TGTGAACTGCGATCCTCCTGTCTCAGCCTCTCAAATGCTAGGATTACAAGCGTGCACTACCACGCCCAGCTTCCTAATTTATTCTTTATTTTTATTTATTTATTTATTTATTTATTTACTTACTTATTTATTTAGGTGGTACTGGAGGTGGAACCCAGAGGTTTCTACCTCCGGGCTATACTCCCAGACCCATTTTATATTTTATTTGGAAACAGGGTCTCACTAAGTAGCTGAGGCTGGCTTGGAACCTGTATGATCCTCCTGTCTCCGCCTCCCAAGTGCAGGGATTACAAGCATGCGCCACCACGCCCGGCTTATTCTTTATTTTGAGACAAGGGTATCACTAAGTAGCTGAGGCTGACAGAGAATCTTCAATCCTCCCAAGTACTGGGATCACAAATTTTCGGCACTATGCCTCGCTAATTTTATGTTTTGTGGGTTGGTTTGTTTGTTTTGGTCCTGGAGTTTGAACTCAGGGGCATTCTACCTCAGAGCTACATCCTTAGTCCTATTTTATTTTTATTTTATTTTATTTATTTTATTTTTTTTTTTGTGGTACTGGGGGTGGAACCCAGGGGCTTCCTACCTCCGGGTTATACTTCCAGATCTATTTTATATTTTATTTGGAAACAGGGTCTCACTAAGTTGCTGAGAGCCTCACTAAGTAGCTGAGGCTGGCTTCAAACCTGTGCAATCCTCCTGTCTCAGCCTCCCAAGCCTAGGGATTACAAGCATGTGCCACTACACCCAGCTTATTTTATTTATTTATTTATTTATTTATTTATTTATTTATTTATTTTTGCGGGTCTGGGGATGGAACCCAGAAGCATCTGACCTGCGAGCTACACCCCCTGCCCAATCTTTTACTCTTTATTTTGAAACAGAGTCTCAATGAGTTACACAGGGCCTCACTAAGTAGCTGAGGCTGTCTGTGAACTGCAATCCTCCAGTCTCAGCCTCCCAAATGTGTGAGCCACCACGCCCGGTTTATCTTTATTTATTTATTTATTTTTGGTGGTACTGGGGGTTGAACCCAGAGGCTTTCTAACTCCGGGCTATACTCCCAGACCTTTTTTTTTTTTTTTAATTTGGAAACAGGGTCTAAGTTGCTGAAAGCTTCACTAAGTAGCTGGGGCTGGCTTCAAACCTGTGCGATCCTCCTGTCTCACCCTCCCAAGTGCAGGGATTACAATCGTGCGCCACCACGCCCAGCATTATTTTTATTTTTGAAACAGATTCTCAAGAGGTTGATAAGCAGCTAGATATTTGTTGAGGATGTCCTTGAACCCAATCCTCCTGTCTCAACCTCCCAAATACTGGGATTATAGGTGTGTGCCACCATGCTCAGTTCAACCTTTGTATTTTTCTGAAAAAGAAAAAAAGGAATCTGCAAACACTCTGAATCTCTCTCTTCTTCTTTTTCCCTTCTTTTCTTTTCTTCTTTCTTTCCTCTTTTTTTTTTTTTTTTTTTTTTTTTGGTACTGGGGATAGAACCCAGGGGCATTTTACCTCTGAGCTATATCCCTCAGCCCTATTTTTTATTCTTTATTTTGAAACAGGGTCTCACTGAGTTGCAAAGGGCCTCACTAACTAGTAGCTGAGGCTGTCCATGAACCATGATCCTCATGTCTCAGCCTCCCAAGTACTGGGATTACAAGCTTGAGCCACCAGGCCCGGCTTCTCCTTCCTTTCTTGACAGACAAGGTATGTAGATATCTGTTCCCATAAAAAGAAAGATAGTGGGGCTTTTCTTCTGTCCTGAGAAGTCAAGAGTTGCTATAGGAAGGAAGCAGACTAACCTGTGCCCTGATGCCTGTGTGCCTCTAAGGGGCCCATCCTGCTTTCAGAAATCTGGGAGTTTGTTCTTGTCTCTTTTTCAGCATGAGGAATGGACATTACTCTGATGACGCAAAAGAAGTAGCTATCAGCACAAGCTGAACAAAGAAGGAAAAACACAAGCTGCCATGTGACTGTGTTTTATTCATGAGCAGTGGTGTGAAAGCTGTGCCGTGTGTTGAAAGAACTTCTGGTCATGAGGGTGATTTTTCCAGCCCCATCCACGTGCTCACAGCAAGCTCAGGCTGTCAGGTTACAAAGAGCTAACCCAAGACATTTGGCAGCACCAGAGACTCTTCATATAAACAGGACAGTTTTGCAGACAAGTCTCAGGGGTAGGAAGACTGAGTGGTAGCCACGTGGACAAAGGTCCTTTCCAGCTCAATGATTCTAGAATTTTAATAGTTGAGGGCTTGGGAGCAGGGATACTCGGCTGAACACGGGCTGGTTTCACTATCATCCAACACGGTTGAAATCTGGACACAGCCCAGTCTGACTGAGGTGAAATTTGACACTTAGCCTTAATTTGGGCTTAAGTTAATGTGGTCGCTCAGATTATAGATAGAGGGTTTCTAAAAGCAGTGTTAGCCGGGCGTGGTGGTGCACACTTGTAATCCAAATACTTGGGAGGCTGAGACAGGAGGACTGCGGTTTGGGGACAGCCTCAGCTACTACTTAGTGAGGCCCTTCACAACTCAGTGAGACCCTGTTTCAAACATAAAAAGGACTAAAATATAGGGCTGAGGGTGTAGCTTGGAGGTAGAATGCCCTTGGGTTCCATTCCCAGTACCGCAAAAATAAATAAAGTAAAAGATAAAAAATTAGGGCTGGGAGCCAGGCGTGGTGGCGCACGCTTGTAATCCCATCATTTGGTAGACTGAGACTGGAGGATCTCAGACAGCCTCAGCTACTTAGTGATGGCCTTTGCAACTCAGTGAGACCTGGTTTCAAAAAAAAGAATAAAAAAATAGGGCTGGGGTGCAGCTCAGAGGTAGAATGCCCCTAGGTTCAATACCCCGTACTGTAAACGTAAAAAACAAAAACAAAAGCAAAACAAAACAAAACAAAACAAAACGCTGGACCAATACCTTTTCCTTTTATTGACTCATTCATGTAATTACCAGGCTGGTGAGAAAGAAATAGCAAAGAGGCTGAAACGGAAGATAACTGACCTTAGCCCCCTGCAGGACCGGGAGGGGCCTGGGCTGTTTCTTCCCAGAGTGTGGAGTGGGGTGAGTTTGTGGAGCGCGGACAGAGAAGTGCCTGTCCCAGTACAGATGTAAATGAATCTCCTCTTTTGTTTCTCTATGAAACCCAGACAAACATACCTACAAAATAAACGAGGACCCCATCTTACTACCTTTACCTTAATTTGCTTACATTTCAAGAATTCTTCAATTGGTACTTCTGCATTTGATGAATTACAGAGTTTTCTGAAATGCAGCCGTGGGACAGACACTGTGGTGTGCGGGATGAACTAGTGCTTGGGGGTCAGACTGGTAGAGCTCGAATTCTGTCTGTGCCACCTTGCAGTGCACCCTCAAGTGGCATGAGAGCCAGTCATTTATTCTCTTGGAATTCAGTTTCCTTATTGGGAACAACTGTCTTTTCAGGGTGCGGTGACTCTGACAGCTGAAGCTGCAGCACAGGGCTGGGAACGTAAATACCCAGGAGAAGTTGGTGCCTTTGGTTGGGATCCTCAGGAATGTGGGCGGGGTCTTGCAGGGGTGGTGAGCGGGAACTGAGATCAAACCTGCTTACCTCAATAGGCCCCAAAATAATGAGGGCTGCCGGGCGTGGTGGCGCACGCTTGTAATCCCAGCTTTCCGGAGGCTGAGACGGGAGGATCGTGGTTCACAGACAGCCTCAGCTACTTAGGGAGGCCCTTTGCAACTCAGTGAAACCCTGTTTCAAAAAATAAAAGACTAAAAAATAGGGCTGGGGGTGTAGCTCAGAGGTAGAATGCCCCTGGGTCCCATCCCCAGTACCAAAAATAAATAAATGAAAGAAAAAAAGAATAAAAAATAGGGCTGGTGTGTCACCAGGGAGGTGGAATGCCCCTGGGTTCCATCCCCGATACTGAAAAAAAAAAAAAAAAGTCATTCTAATACTCATTTTCCTCATCTTAGAAGCTCACAGTGAGGAGATAGAAAGGAAATAGGCAGATAGGGAAAAGGCCTCAGTAGAAACAAAGTTAATTTCCTGAGTTTCCTGAGTTTCCTGAGGGGTGACAAATGCCTGAAACTACAAAGGCTCAGAGATAAGAAGGCCAGAGCTTCACAAAGCCATCCTGAGTTTCCTAATCAACAAACCCACCGAGCAAGTTTGGCATTCCTGAAAGGAGACCCTTCAAAGGACTTGCAAATGCCCTATGCAAATTTTCCTTGGAAGTCACCCTAACCAAAAACGGACTTGCAAGCAGTTAGGCTTTGGCCAGTTGGATAACAAAGGGGGGACTTTCCTGCTCTGGACCCCTTCCCCTTTTGGGGAGCTGTTCTCTCAGTCTCTCGCAGGGCACGTGGCTTGGGCGACTCTTGAGTAGTGACCTGAAGGCCTCTGCTGGACATCATGGCTGGCCAGGCCCCTAGGGGTGGCCTGTACCTCTTTTCTGGCAGACCTGAAGGCCTCTGCTGGACATCATGGCTGGCCAGGCCCCTAGGGGTGGCCTGTACCTCTTTTCTGGCAGATCACGTGTACTCTGGGAAAAAGTAGTTTGCAACTGACATGCACTTGGCTCGGGCGAAGAAAGCAGCCTGCACCTGAAGGCAATTAAGGCAATTCGGCTTGGGCTACTCTCAAATATTGTCCTGAAGGCAGCTGCTGGACCCAGAGTTCCAGCCCCTTTGGGGGTGTTCAGCCACCCTTCCCCATTCCCTGCTGCTTCCAATAAACCTTTTACTCCCCTTCCTGAGGTCTGTGGGTATCATTCTTCGCTCACCATAGACAAGAACTTGCCGGGTTTTCTCTCAAAAAACCCCCGTTTCAACAGAACTGCCTTCCAGAAAGAGAACGACGGCTAACAGCTTACCGTTCTTCCCACTCACAAACATAACCTAGGATTGAGTAAAGGTGTCCTACCAAAAGGACTGTAGAAAGTCTACATACATCTACTCCTCCAGGCATAGGCAGCCAGTACGACCAGTTCCTTTGTGGAAGATGCACCAGGTGAAGTGAGGGTGTTCACCTTTAGTCTAAAGCGTAGACTAAAGCCAGTTGTGGTGGTGCACGCTTGTAATCCCAGCAATTAGGAGGCTGAGACCCAAAGATCAGGGTTCGAAGCCAGCCTCAGCTACTTAGTGAGGCTCTTTGCAACTCAGTGAGACCCTGTTTCAAAATAAAGAATAAAAATAGGGTTGGGGATGTTGCTCAGAGGTAAAATGGCCCTGGGTTCCATCCCTAGTACCACAAAAATAAATAAGTAAAAATAAATAAAATAAAATAAAATAAAGGGTATGGAGTGTCAGGTGTGTGGCACACGCCTTGGTCCCAGGACTTGAGAGGCTGAGGCAGAAGGACTGCAGTTCAAAGCCAGTTTCAGCAAGCTATCAAGACCCTGTTTCAAAACAAAAATTAAATTGGGCTGGAGGTATAGCTCAGAGGTAGAATGACCCCTGAGTTCAATCCCCAGAATCACCAAAATAAATAAATAAATAAATAAATAAATAAATAAATAAATAAAAGTATAAGAAGGAAAAGGGTTATGGAAAATGTGTACAAATACATGTAGACATACACATATGATTATAAGCATGTACCACCATGCCCAGTTTTATATTTTGCTTTCTTACAGATTTTTTTTTTTTGCAGATTTGGGGATGGAACCCAGGGGCATTCGACCTCTGAGCTACACCCCCTGCCCTATTTTTTTTCTTTATTTTGAAAGAGGGTCTCACTTAGTTGCAGAGGGCCTCACTAAGTAGCTGAGGCTGGATGGGAACCGTGATCCTCTGGTCTCAGCCTCCCGAATGCTGGGATGACAAGTGTTCGCCATCACGCCCGGCTTTTTTTTTTTTACAGATATTTATTCTGATTGTTCTACTAAATACTGCACCTAATCCCCAACTATTACTAGTGAAGTCTCATTTCCTCTGCAAAAGAACATTTTTTTCTTAAATTTGGTGGTACTAATATGAGATTGAACTCATCTACCTCTGAGCTGTACTCCCATCCCTATTTTTTTTTTTTTTTCGGTACTGGGGATGGAACTCAGGGGCATTCTACCTCAGAGCTATACCCCCAGCCCTATTTTTTATTCTTTATTTTGAAACAGGTTCTCACTAAGTTGCAGAGGGCCTCACTAAGTAGCTGAGGCTGGATGGAAACCAGGATCCTCCTACTGGGATTACAAACATGCTCCACCATGCCTGGTCCCCCATCCCTATTTTATTTTTTATTTTGAAACAGGGTCTCACCAAGTTGCTTAGGGCCTTGTTAAATTAATGAGGCTGGCCATGAACCTGAGATCCTTCTGTCTCATCCTCCCAGGTACCAGGATTAATAGGCACACACCACCACACCCGGCCTCCTCTGCACCTTTTTAACAGTACCTTTAAAATTCCTATCCAAGCACACTTGTAACCCCAGTACTTGGGAGGCTGAGACAGGAGGATCACAGGTTGACAGCCAGCCTCAGCTACTTAGTGAGGCCTTCCACAACTTTCTGAGACCCTGTTTCAAAATAAAGAATGAAATAGGGCTGGGGGTGTAGCTCAGAGGTAGAATGCCCCTGGGTTCCATCCCCAGTATATAAGCATAGGTTTTTACCAACACACATACTAGAAGGTAAACTCCATGACCACAAAGGATAATTCTGTCTTGTTCTCTGACATCTGGCAAGTGTGTAAAGTACTTAACACATATGAGGCACCCAGAAGATTTTGCACAATGAGTTCTGAGAAAGACAAGAGTCTTGGGATCAGGAAGAGTTTGATCACATGTGTGCACTCCCTCCCCACACTAGTGAAACCACAGGAAAGGGGTTATTTCACAAGGTTAATTCAAGGATAAAAGAAGGGGCAAAGAGACTAACAGTAGGAATTTGGAAGCTGGACCCAGATGGAGAATGAATAACTGTCTCAGTGGAATCTCAAAGCTGAAGCGGAAGCAGGCTCTGAAGACAGTCAAGCAGCAATGTGGTTCCCACGGAAGGAGCCACAGAGGTACAAGCCTTGGTAGCACACGTTTCCTGGAGAGCATGGAGAGATGAAAGCATGCCAAAGAACGGGACCACTGTTTTTGTTTTGTTTTGTTTTTACAGTACTGTGGATTCTACCCAGGGGCATTCTACCTCTGAGCTACACCCCCAGTCCTATTTTTTATTCTTTATTTTGAAACAGGATCTCACTGAGTTGCAAAAAGCCTCACTAAGTAGATGAGGCTGTCCGCGAACCATGATCCTCCTGTCTCAGCCTCCCGAATGCTAAGATTACAAGTGTGCGCCACCATGCCCGGCTGGACTATTGTTCTTGAAGAAGTCATAGGTGATCTCTCAGACTCCAAGAAGTCTGGGGATGGGTTCACTGGCTACAGTAAACTCCAGGATCTCCAACTTGGGAACCCTGGATTCGTCACAGGCAGAGTGATTTTAACAGTCTGGTCCAATCAGGAGACAGAAACTACACAGAATTTTAGAAAAAGAGGGGAGAATAAAGAGAAGTATTTGCACACTGGATGTACCATCTTCTCTTTCAGCATGCAGAATGCGGGCTGCCAGGCCTGAATGCCTCAGGCAGGAGACTGAGGAACCATCTCTGCAGGCTCTGAGAACTTGAAAGTAAAAAGCTATGATACGAATACTGGGAAATGGTCCTGTCAGGAAGGCAGAGATCTGCTCCCACTCTACATGTCCTACCATGTGCTCAGAGCCTCACAGGACTCTGGTTCTCACTGTTATACATAAACAGACAGGCAAGGATCATAGGAACCACAGACATCTGCCAGGACGGAAGACAAGGAAACAAACAACAAAACAAAACAAAAACTTGGAACAGGGAACGAGAGATTATGTAGAGGGAAGAAAAATGTTCTCCAAACTATCATCAAAATTTTTAAAGGAATAATAGAAAACACTGTATTCATGAAACAAGACACTATAAAAATGAATATTTCAAAAAAATACCTGGGAATTAAAATATGAGAACAGATCATGAGAACAGATCATAAAAATGCGATAGAAGCTGGGCGTGGTGGCGCACGCTTGTAATCCCCACGCTTGGGAGGCTGAGACAGGAGGATCGCACAGGTTCGAATCCAGCCTCAGCTACTTAGTGAGGCTCAACAACTTGGTGAGACCCTGTTTCCAAATAAAATATAAAATAGGTCTGGGAGTATAGCCTGGAGGTAGAGAGCCTCTGGGTTCCACCCCCGGTACCACCACCAAAAAAAAAAAAAAAGTTTATAAGATAAATTTAGAGAAATCTCCTGGAAACCAAGTAAAGAAAAGAAATTAAAAATAAGGGAAAGGAGGGTTTTTTTAAGTAAAAATTAATTCTGAAGACTACAGACACACAGAGAACAACAACAACAAAAGAAAAATATAGAAAAAGGAGGAAGAAATCATCAATGGACAAACCACCAAAACAACTTTTCAGAGCTGAAGAACAAGCATTTGTACACATGAAGGGCTCACCTTACATCCTTGATAATGCTTGGAGATGGAACCGAACCAATACATCATCACGAAATTTTGGAAAAATGGAGAAGCAGAGACTATCTTGAAAAAACTGTAACTCATGAGACTCATAGAGAATGAACACCTCCCCCAAAGGGGATACACCAAGAGAGAGGAATACAGAGAATCGAACGGAGGCTCCAATGCACGGGAGCAGCAGAGGGGACCACCTGATGGATGCTGCTGAGAATTCCTAGAAGGGCCTCGCAGCAGGTTCAGAGAGCACCCAGAACAGAGGGGACCAGGTGAGAGGGCGCCAGGAGCCGTGGCTTCAGGACAGTGAGCTCCAGAGAATATCTGATGCGACCAAACGGACTGAGAAGAGATAAAGATAGCATGTGGGAGGCTGGGTGGAATGAATCAGTGCACAGAAAACCAAAAGAAGGTAAAATAGTCATTAGGTCCAGAGAAAACAAACACTTGTGCAAGAGGGAAATCGTGGGTGTGTCACATGGCTCTGGGGCGAACGATATTTATTGAGTCATAGTATTATAAACACTGACTCCTGATATAACCCAAATTACAACATAGCTGTGCTCAGAGGACAGAGAAAGTGAGCCCTGCAGGTGCCCACGCGTTGAGTGAGTGAGCGGCCGCGGTGGTGGTGGGGATGGCGCTAAAGATGAAATTCTCTTCCTACATGCTGCCAAGGCACTAGGAACTGTGCAAAGGGGTTTATGTCAAAGTACACCAATAAGTGGCTGAATAAGCATGACATTTAGAGATACAGAGGGTACTGCCAAGGGTCAGCTGAGAAGAAGCCAGGGCTCACCCTGAGAAGCAGAAAATGGGGAGGAGAGAGAGACAGGCGACTGCTGTTTTCAAAACAAGCCTTAAGAAATGATTTCACTCTCCAAGTTATGTGCAAATTATTTAGGCATAAAGTAAGAAAAAAATATAAGTTAAGTCCAGGAGACTTTTCAAAGGAATCCAGCCCATGGGACACCCCTCCTTAAATTTCTTGTGACAACTGTCTTACTGCAGATCTCCCCAGGCTTCACCACTCACCTCTACCCCAAACCCAAAGAAGGGTGCTGAGGAGAGGAAAGGGGGACCCTGGGAGACTTTGGGATCTGCTGCTAGAAGCCCTGGGCCCCTCTGAGTCCACTGTCACCAGATGACTTCTCCCTGGGCAACATACAAGTTTTCTTTATTCTCTTTTTCTCTTTCTCTCTCTCTCTCTCCCTCTCCCTCTCTCCCTCTCAACCTCTCTCCCTCTCTCCCTCCCTCCCTCCCTCCCTCCCTCTCTCTCTCTTTCTTACTTTCTTTAATTTTTGGTGGTACTGGGAATGGAACCCAGGGGCATTCTACCTCTGAGCTATACCCCCAGCCCTATTTTTAAGTCTTTATTTGGAAACAGGTCACACTGAGTTGCAGAGGGCCTAAGTAGCTGAGGCTGTCTGTGGACCGTGATCCTCCTGTCTCAGCCTCCCAAATGCTGGGATTACAAGTGTGCCCCACCATGCCTGGCTAACATAAAAGTTTTCTATCAAAGTCAAATATAATATACCCATTCTTCATTTATTTCTTTTTTATTTTCCATGGAACATCCTGCTTCCCAACTCTTGATTCTAAATGTACCTTTTTCTCCTCCTCCCCAACACTGTCCTCCAGCCCCAGTGGCTAGGCTTCATCATTTTCTTGAGACTCACATTGCCAAGTCTTTAACACTGGGGTTAACCATATACTCTTTATTATCTTTTCACCTCACTACTTGTGACCTTCACCATGGATAAATGCACAGATACAATTAGCATATTTTGAAGTATTTTGACCTCATAGGTCTCCTAAAACAAAGTACTCCACTCAGGTATTCATAGGCCACACACTGAAATATCTATGTAAAGTGCCTCTCCCCAAATCATGCATCTAGTAAGTACTAGACTCAGTACTTGAAACTAGGTCATATTGACTCCTAGTATAATGGTTTCTGCATTGTTCCACAGTATTCAAAATGAATGACACAGCTATGAAGTATAATGAGAATTCATATCAAAGCCAAATAATTTAATTTAGCTTCCAAGATCAGGCAAGACCAGTGTGTTCCAGGTAGTATGGTCATAGAACAAATTATTACATTTAAACTAGTTGCCTAGTTAGAAATGCAATTAGTAGCTATCAGCCAGTGTGATTACTTTAAGCTCATCTAGTCAAGATAATAAAGGCAGTTTAAATATACTTGCTTTAGGCCCAGCGTGGTGGCGCAAGCTTGTAATCCCTGCGCTTGGGAGGCGGAGACAGGAGGATCGCGCAGGTTCCAAGCCAGCCTTGCTGGCTTAAGGGACTCTGTTTCCAAATAAAAATATAAAAATAGGTCTGGGAGTGTAGCCCGGAGGTAGAAAGGGCTTCCAGCAACCCCAGTACCACCAAAATAAATAAATAAATAAATAAATGCATAAATAAATAAATAAAATATACTTGCTTAAAACCATGAAGAAGTGGGAAATAGCTACAAATCAAGAGACAAGATTGATATCCATTCTACATACTGAAAATAACTATCACCTTCTATTTGTTTAAAGGACTTTCAGTCTCAGAACTAAGCGAAACCTAAGAGGAAATCACATACCTCTCTCATCCCATGCAGGAACCTCCTCCCAGCATCCTGGACAAATTGAGTAAATATGGTGAGCAGCCATTTGCCCCTCCCAAGACATCCTAGAACCAGTCCTCTTATTTCTACCTGAATCGGACACTTTTCTGTCCCCTCCAAAGCTGCACTCTTTCTTCAAGCCAGTTAACTGCTTTATTCAAGATCTGGAGCAAAGCCGGGCATGGTGGCACATGTTTAAAATCCCAGCATTTGAGAGGCTGAGACAGGAGGATCACGATTTGTGGACAGCCTCAACTACGTCAACTACTTAGTGAGGCCCTTTGCAACTCAGTGAGACTCAGTTTCAAAATAAAGAATAAAAAATAGGGCTGGGGGCATAGCTCAGAGGTATACCCAGTACTGCAAAAAAAAAAAAAAAAAAAAAAAAGATCTAGAGCAAAAGGTCTACTACTTCTGTGGCATGGATTAGGTCACCTCTCAAGTCCTTTTATAAATAAACCATGACTCAGTTTTATCCACCATGTTTTTGGTCTCGCCCCCTCTGGGCTGTTCCTTGTGTTGGCTTCTTTGGGAGAGCCAGGCAAGGTCTCTACGCATTCCTCAGGCCTTGCTCTGAGTCTCCTCCATACAGTGGTCCTCTGTCACCCTCCCCTTCTCCACTCGCTGAGCCCCCCTTGCGTTCCAGGAACTGTGCTCTCTTCTGCCACTTAAACCATCACCTCCCTGTGAAGTAGAGACCATCATCATGTATTTCTTTTTAACCTATTTTGTCCTGTCCTCCCAGATGCAGAGTACCAATAAAAACAAACATACAATATGATTATGTAACTAATAATATAATATAAATATGAATGTTAATTAGTATAATATATAGGCCGTATTATATATATATATTTTTTAATTTACTTTTTTTTTTTTGAGGGTCTGGAGATGGAACCCAGGGACATTCGACCTCCAAGCTACACCCCTGCCCTATTTTTTTTTTTATTTTTTATCTTGAAACAGGGTCTCAATAAGTTGCAGATGGCCTAAGTAGGTGAGGCTGTCCACGAACCACGATCCTCTAGTCTCAGCCTCCCAAATGCTGGGATTACAAGCGTGCGCCACCACACCTAGCTAGGCTGTATATTTTAATGCACCTGTGTCAATTTCATTACAATATTTGCAGAATTAAAAACTTGGGACTTGAGCTGTGCGTGATGGTGCACGCTTGTAATCCCAGCATTTGGGAGACTGAGACGGAAGGATCACGGTTCTCCGACAAGCTCAGCTTCTTAGTAAGGCCCTTTGTAACTCAGTGAGACCCTGTTTCAAAATAATGACGAAGCTGGGCATGGTGGTGCATGCTTGTAATCCCAGCGCTTGGGAGGCTGAGACAGGAGGATTGCACAGGTCGGAAACCAACCTTAGCTACTTAGTGAGGCTCTCAGCAATTTAGTGAGACCCTGTTTCCAAATAAAGTATAAAAATAAGCCTGGGATTATAGTCCAGAGGTACAAAAGCCCTTGGGTTCCACCCCCAGTACTGAAAAAAACAAAAAAACCAAAAGCCAAAAAAACAAAAAAACTTAGGACTTAACAGGTTAAATATAGCTTCATAGTTTCAGGATGGGGGGGCAACTTATAAGAGCCATGTAACCACAGCCTCAACTGAGACACAGAAAAAGTCATACTATAAGTTCCCTCATGTCTTTTTTGTTGTCATATATACAATTTTCACAAATGAGATAATTGTATACACACTACTCTTTAACCTTAATGTTCTGCTTAAGATGCATTGAACATTTTGATGGAAATTAATGTAGTTTAGCCACATAATGGAGGGGGAGTACTGGGGAGTAGAACCAATAATTTTTGCATACTAAGCACATGCCCCAAAACACTGAGCTACGTTCTCAGCCCTACAACATAATTTTAATGTTTTCATACTATCCCTTCAAATGACTGTTTCAAAATTTATTTAACCAAAGGGGAGAGAAATAGAAAAAGCAAAAAAGGACACAATCTATTTAACAAGGGTGCTTTGGATACGTGTATATTTGTTTCTTGCTTCTCTTCATAGAATTATTTCTGTAGTTATATTACAGTATTCTGGGTTGTTGGGGTTTTTTGCTTTGAAACAGGGCCAAGCTAAGTTGCTGAGTCTTTGTTGCTGAGGCTATCCACTAATGTGTGATCCTCCTGTGTAAGCCCCTAGGCATGCGTGTGTGTGTGTGTGTGTGTCTTTTTTTGTCTGTCTGTTTTGTCTTTTCATGGTAGCACTCTTTCTATCTGTTCTGTTACTACTTCCCAACTTCCTGTCTTCCAATCCTCCAAGTTTATATAATTCCATTTTAGCCCATCAACTTTCTCCCTAGAGGTATATGGACTCACTTAAATCTTATCTCCCAACACTAGATCTTGACTCCCAACAGGATTTTAGTATTTTATATATTTTAGGTACTTCCTACCTAAAAATTGAGCCCCTACTTGTTTTCCAAATCTGCTTCTCTATTTTTTTTATTCACTTCTAGGTTTGGAACTCAGGACTTTACACATTCTAGGTAAGTGCTCACCAATTACTGGCCCCCCTACCCCCGAATTGGGGTTTGAACCAGAGGCACTCTACCACTGAGCTACACCTCCAGTCCTTTTTCATCTTTTATTTTGAGACAAGGTTTCGCTTGTTGCGCAGGTTGGCCTGTATCATCTTCCCAAGTAGCCAAGATTAGCAGCTTGGACCACCGTGCCCAGCTCTAGCTTCTTTTAAAACGGCCTGTTTCAGATGGTGCAAGTGCTTCCTGTGCAGTCACTCAAAAAGCCTGTCGTGGCCGTGGCCGGGCGTGGTGGCGCACACTTGTAATCCTCTCGCTTTGTGAAGGAACTTACAGCTTCATCTCCACCTTTTCCTCTCCCTCTCCCCTCCACACCCCTCCAGCCTGGCAACCTCAGCCTGGAACAGAACGTTCTGAACACTTCCTTCCTTTCTGCTTTACATCACCACCCAATCTCTAGTTTCTTTTGCTGATCCTGGCGCTCTGCCTCCTATGTGATAGGGGTTTGCACTACTGCAGACAAGAATCAAGATGCACCCTGCTAGTCGGCTTGGTGGAGCACGCTCGTAATCCCAGCATTTGGAAGACTGAGACCGGAGGCTGGCCGGCCCCCCACAACTTAGTGAGACCCTGTTTCAAAATAAAGAATACAAAATAAGGCTGGGGGTGTAGTTCGGAGGTAGAATGCTCCTGGGTTAAACTCCCAGTACTGAAGCAGCTGGGGAACCGCAGTGCACACACGCAGCAGCCCCGGGGCCGCGGGAAGCTCTGGCATCTCTTGCCCGCAGAGAAGGAGGCCTCTGCTGGGAGGAACAACCTCCATGCCTAAAGAGCTCTCCAGGCCGCAGCACCAGCGGCACTTCCCGGCCAGGGCGCGGCGGGCCAGGCCTGGAGGGCAGAGTCCTGCGCGGAGCTCCGAGCGAGCAAAAAGGCCACAGCTGGCGGATGTGCGGCGAGGGCCGCAGCGGCCGCGCCTCCTGATTGGTCCGGGCGCCGTCGGATTAGCCGGGCGGCCGCTGATTGGTTTAACGGGCTCAGGCTGTGAACTTGAATTGCCCGGAAGACCCGGTCGGTGACCGGCAGTAACCCTGGCCCTAGGCGCGAAGGGCACCTCTGGACCAGCCGCTTTCGCCCCGCCCCGCCCCGCCCCTCAGGCACGCCCCGGCCTTGGGGGCTGCGAGCACCTGAGCAGGGCTGACGTCCTCCGCGCAGGGCGGCCTCTTTCCGTTCTCCGCTCCCTCCTTAGGAGTTTAATGGGGGGCAAGGGTGAGGAAGGAGGTGCTGGAGGTGCTAGGATGTTAGTTTTGTGGAATCACATGATGACTGCGGTGGCCATGCCATCGTGACCCCAGAGACCTGGCCGCTGGCCTTCCGGTTCCGGCTCTCTGTCTTATTCTTGCAAAGGCAGAGCTGGAGTCCTTGGCCTGATAGTCTTGCTGCTAGAGAAGCAGCTTCTCCCACCTTCTTGTGGGTAAAGGCGCTCTTAGGTACTGGCTTGGCTGGAAGGAGGAGGAGGAAAGGAATTAATCTGTGCAATTGAAGAATAGAGGGAGTCACGCATAAGTGGCTGGTGGGAATGTTACAGTGGTGCCCAGCTATTTTGGATACGTTTGGTGGCCCCGCAAGAAGTTAAGCATAGAAGTAGCATGACTCAGACACTCCACTCCTGAGTGTGTGCCCAAATGAATGCAGAGGAGTTCTCAAATATTTGTCAAGATGTGCTCATTACAGCACCAGTCACTATCAAAAAGGAAGCAACTCAGATGTTCTTCAATAGACGAAGCAATAAATCAGCCCTGGCATACCTATAACAATGGAATATTAATAAAAGTAATGAAGTACTGATGTGTGCCACAATACAGGCCACCTATTGTCTAATTCTACTTCTGAGTCATCCAGACTAGATAAGCTCACAGAGACAGCAAGTACATTGGCTGTTCACAAGGGTGGAAGCTGAGTGCTTATGGGAGAAGAGGAGTCATTGTTGGATGGGTATGGAGTATATATATATATGCCGGGCGTGGTGGCACACGCTTGTAATCCCCGTGCTTGGGAGGCTGAGACAGGAGGATCACACAGGTTCAAAGCCAGCCTCAGCTACTTAGTGAGGCTCTCAACAACTTAGTGAGACCCTGTTTTCAAATAAAGTATAAAATAGGTCTGGGAGTATAGCCTGGAGGTAGAAAGTGTTAGATGAATTCGGTTCTTATTTCAGATCCCCCCCCCATAAGCTAAGTGTCCTGAAAGGCCCTGGTCTGACCAGTTAAGCTACCATCCCCCTCTGAAACCTGGTCACTTGCCTGGGAGACCTGCCCCCTCCTGGTGCCCTTGGCCAATCAGTGAAAGGGACATTCCCCACTGACCCCGAGCCAATTACCTGGCCGCACGACCCCCTCCCATGGGACTCTAGCCAATTAGTTCAAAGGGCATTAGCCCCCAATCTGTAACCCCAAGCCCCTATATAACCCTGATCCCAGCACATGCTCCCTCTCTTCCCGAATTCTTCTTTCTCTCTCCCCCTCTGTCTGTCTGTCTGTCTCTCTCTCTCACTCACTCTCTCTCTCTTTCTCTCTCTCTCTCTCTTCCTTTCATACCGGCCCCTCCAATAAATCTCTTGGCTACAAGGTGGTCTCTGGTGTGATCAAACTTTGTCCTTTCAGTGGTGCCTTGTGACTCGGTTGGGATTCCCTGCCTCGTGGTGACCCGGGGCAGGACCCCATCTAAACCGGAGGACAAACACCCACCGAGCCCCTTTAGCCAGGATCCATTCTTTTGATCACTTCTCAGCAGCACTCAACATTGATCTCCAATTGGTAAGTCTCCCCACCCTCCTGGGCTCCTAAACTCGGGATTGACCATTGATTGTCCCCAGCAACTCCTTCAAGGATCTCTCAGGGAGGAATGTACCCCACCTAGACCTTCAAGGTCACAGTGGTCTTTGTGGAGTCCCAGTTTGTTCCTTCTCGGAAACTCGGCCTCAGTAGTCGAAGTGCTCTCCCTTTCCCTCCCCTCCGATCGTGGGTCTCTCCCTTCCTTACACTCCCCCAGGGGGAAAAATCCCGGCCGGGTAACCCACGATCTCCGGTCTCTTGACCTCTCTCCGCCTCCTGAACTCCGGTGACGATCGGAGGATTCAGTGAGCGGACCAGGTGGTTAGCTCGAGAAGGACGCTTCTCCAGCTATTCCACCACTAAGCCCTCCCCCTCATGGGTGGTCTTCTTCTATTCTGGCCGATTTTCCACTAAGGTGTCTTTTAAATGCCCTTAATCTGCCCAATGTATAAAACTCTGTACTCTGGATTGGCCTACGTAGCCCTTAAAAAAAAAAAAATGTCCCCCAGGGGTCTCTGGATTTCTCCCTGCTGAGGAATATTTTTAACTTCTGTGAGTGATCGAAACTATGGACAGAGATTTTCTTTTCTCTTCTCCCGCCACGGCTACAGCTCTGCAATCAGCAGTGGCTCCTCCCTGCCCCCCCCTCCAACCTCTGAGTCTAACTGCCTCAGCCTCCTCTTCACGGCTCCACCCCTCACCCTTCCTCCTCTTCCTGCACAACTGCGACCCCTCCTCCTGCAGCCCTTTCACAGCTAGTCCCTTCCCCCACCCTCAGGTCTTGTCCCCCGCTGCTTCAACCCCACCCTCAGGGAATGCCTATCAGCCCTGGTTCTCCCTGCTCGCAGCAGCTCCTGGTGCAGCGGCTGATTCTTCCCTCTCCTCTCTTCCTTCCTCTGCGCCCTCCCCACCTTCAGTGGGCCCTTTACTCACTCTCCTTCACAGGCTGCTCATCTTCCCTACTCTCCCCTTTCCACCATCTGGCCCTCTGTGCTGGCTAACCAGGCTGGCGCATCTCCTTCCCAGGCTTCCTTAACATTGGCCTTGACATTCCATCTCCTCTAAAGCACAGGCCAGCGCAGCCAGCACTCGCACACCCTCAGTCTAGTGGGAAAGTGCCTTACAAGTCAACCAGGGGGTGGGAGCCCAGGGAAGATGGAAGATCAGCCTGATAAGAGGGAAGGCACAATTTATTTTACACAGCCCTGGCCAAAGGTCAGACTGTCCATGGGGCTGGAAAGCTGAAATTAACTGCCTGGACCATCAGGCTGATTACATGAGAGACCCGCTCCCGCTGATCAGTTTCCCAAGATTTCTTAGTTTGTAAATCTAACGTCTTAATTCTCTACAGTAACTGTAATTTGGTTATTAAGTTAGATAAATGTAAAGTGTGAGTAATGCTTTTAAAATGCTCTTAACTTCATAAGGTTTAAAGTAACATTTAAGTCTTTTAAATGGATTTCTAGATTGTTGGTGTAAAGACAACATTATAAAATGACATTGCTTTTGGGTCAGCTTGTATGTAGGATATAAAGAACGGAAAGTCTGTAAGAATAAAAAAGCATTTGGTATAGAGTAATGTTTATTCTACAATTGTCCCAAATGGAAAAAAAAAAAAAGGAGGGACTAGTATAAAAATCAAAGGGTTTTTGGCAAATCGTAAAGCATTTGTGGATGTTTGTTTGTATATGTGTAAAGATGGTTTTATATAAAATTTATTTAAAAACCTGCAGTAAGTTTCTATGCAGCCTACCTTTTTAGGCCTCTGGAGACCATTCAATTCATACTTATATTTGGCCCATGGTTACTAAATTATGTGGTCAAGTTTGTCATCAACAGAGTTAAAGCCATCAAGATGCAGATGCTGCTGCAGATAATATCCAAGATAATTATCTATCTGTAAAATCTGCCTGTAAAAAACGCTCTCCTGCAACCCAGACCAGCGAAAGGCATGAGTCTTTTATCTCCATGAGTTTTTCCTACTCTGTCCCAGTCATCCCTTTGTAAAACTTGCTTCCCCCTCAGGCCCTCCTCCTCAGAGCGCCCATCCACCTGGCCCAGGGTCCAGGCTCCAAGTCCACCTGTTTCCTGCCCACACCCGGTGCTGAGCCTCAGCCTTGCCTCCGCACCACCTTTAAAGCTAGAGGAGTTTTAAAATGCCCTGGTAGCCTGGGTTCTGTTCCTAGTTAAAAACTCAAATACCTAAAAGGGTAAATTGCAGACCTAGTTTTCTGATGCAAGCCTTTATACAAGTTTATTATGGTCATTTTCGCTCTTTTAGAGCTCATGGATGTTTCCAAATACAATGTTTATTTCTCTTAGAAGGTTTTTCTTTGGCACTGGAAATATATATTGCAGTGATGATCCTTCCTATCACATTGATCTGCCTTGGGTAAAGTTTAATAAGACCTGTGTATACCTATGAACTATAACATTTTAGATATTTGTGTTCTGAATATGTACAGGCCTAATTCTGCTTTGTATTTTTTTTCCCCAAAAAGAGCTATGTAACTGTTCTGTCACCTGCAAGGCAGCTTAATAGACCTGGTGGAACTGACCTTCTGGGTCTTCAAGCTGAGACTTAGGAAACAATTTGGAAATAAAGGACTAAGGTAAAACCACCCATATTTTGGCCCTAGTCCTCTAAGGTCAAATGCAACCCAGGGAATACGTGATGGGACTTCTAAGGGTTTTGTACTTTCTGGGAAGTCACCCAATCCCCCGAGAAGGGAGATTGTGGAGACCCAGAGACAGAGCCACCAACCCATTCTCTGCAAAGGGAAGGTCATCAGAGAGGAAAAAGTCCTCTCATGCTTCAAGTAAAGCAAAATGGTCAGCAGTACCATGATATGACCTGTCCTGACAGAGGGCACGACTGGCAGAGGTGAAGCCTCACCAAGTCCCTAAGAGTAACCCTGAGGAGCCTCGACTGACCTCAACAGCAAAATTCTTAAACACATATGTTTGTGCCCAGCTTGGCCTTGAATTCCCAGAAAAACAGTATAACCAGAGGCAAATATGCTGTTTCAAGAGTGACAAATAGGATCTGTATTAAAGCCATTTGTAAGTTTTACAGGTCCAAGACCGTCAGACTTCTAACAAGTAAAAATTCCTATTTGTGTAAATTCCTAGAGGACAAAACATGCAAAATCTTTTTCTAGGATTTATGTCACAAAAGCTTCGAGGTGTTATCAACCTCGTTGCACCTGTTCCCCTAAATACCCTCATCTCCAAACTTGCTTCTCACCTTGATATTTTGTCCCTTGCCCATATTCAATAGATAAAATAGGGCAACGATAACCTGCTCTTACTCCTGCTTACTTCATCCTTTGGGATGTCAGAAATTTCCTGTGGTATGTTGTTTTAATATTACTGATAATTCAAGGGCATAACTAGTTTGATATATGACGTGTAAAACTAGACGTTACTTGCCAAGCAAGTAAAATCTTTGGATATGATCCCCCTGGATAGCATGGCTTTTGCTCTAACTCCTTACTCATCCTACTTTTTGGGCCATGCATAATCAACCTGATTAGGTTGCAAATACACAAACAAAAAGAAAAAAAAAAAGAAAAAGAAACTCACTAACCGTTCTGTTAAGGAGCTTCTTCTCTTGCAGACCAAAAGCCAACATACCCTCCTCTCAGATGCACAGGACCTCTGAAGACCCTCACAGTGCCTGCGACACAGCTCCCATTTCTGGGTCTACCTTCGTCCCTTTGTCATGCAGGAAGTAGCCAGAGAGAAAATCCAGCTGCCCACTTCCCAATATGTGGGCACTGTGAGGTCTGGCTGTGAGGCCTGGCCAGAGGAGGTAGGGAACAAGACACTCCAGCAGTGGCAGGAGAGAGATCCTAACCAACTCCCTGCCTGCAGCCCAGAAACCCACCTGCTGCGCCTCTATCAAGACCACCAGTGGGGATTTCACTCTTCCTTTCCTCTCCACTATTGCCCCCCACCCCCGTTCTGTATTGCTTTCTCTGTCAGGTCCTCCTTAATGCAAAACTTCCTTGTCTCCATCCCATATCCGCACTCCCAGTGCCCCTCCTCTGCTCTAACGTCCTGTGGCACTTTCACATTCCTTATCACCCTCAATCCTTAGGTAAAGTTGAAAGGACCAGTCGAACTCTCAAAAGTTCTCTCTAAGCTCTCTTTGCAACTCCACCTTGATTGGGTAAAATTAAATTCTCCCACACAAAAAAACCCTTCTGAGGCCATGTTTAGGCACTAACTCTGGAAATCTCAGGACACACTGCTGCCTGACCAAATAGGCTTGCCTCCCAGTTTCTGTTAACACCTGGGTCTGGGGTCCATTTCTCTCTCCCTTGGAACTTAAGAAAGGTTTCTCTTGCTGCAAAGTGGACATGCCCTCTCTAAGTGGTGCTGTGCACCCCACTGCTGCTAAGCTGCATAAACCGTCTGGAACCCTAACATCCTGAATTCATGTCTCCCGACTTAAGCCTGCTGAGCATGACAATGCAGACCCTCCTAAATATCTCCCACCCCGCTCCTCTCACTTTACTTGTACACCCTCTTTCGGCAATCCCCTTAAACTCCACTTCTCCCATGCTCATACCTCTTCTTCCATCCCAGAGAAAGCATGATTCTACCTTTTCTTGGCCTGTTTCCTGCCTTCCTATGTCAGCTATGCTGCTCAGTGCCTAACTGTACTGTACCTCCTTGCCAGTATCTTTTTGAAGTCTGGCAATTAGGTAACAGGATAAGACAAATCTGTCTTCTTGATAAAAAATTGTGCCCATTTGATAATTGCCCACATGTTCTTCTCATGTTTGCTGCAGTCTCCACATGTGCTCATCAGTGCCTACCACAATCTAGGAGAAAACACCTCCGCCTCCAGGGGGACCAGGAGCAGAGACCCTGGAGGATGGGAGGGATGCCTATGTTGGAAAGGCAGGTACCACTGGGCCTACCCATATATGTGAACAACTAAGACCTGGGAAATTATACCATCCCAGTTACCAACAAAAGGCAGCGAAAATAATGTACCTTTTAAAATTAACAGCCCTACCACCTGGCAGAGCCGCATTGCAGCCATAGGATTTGATAATCACGATTACTTCCATGGCTTACGAAAAATTAATTCTTGCACACCTAAGGCTCTGGAAGCCCTCAGTGTCACTAGACAACAGACAGTGGTCAGTGTCACTAGACAACAGACAGTGGTTCATCTCAAACACTTAAACCTCACCCTCTCCTTCTCGTGGGACACTTCTCTCCCTCTCCCTATCCTTACTGGCTAACTTTTCAAACGTCAGTCAGTACTTCAGCCTGTTCCCTATGTGCACCGCTCCACAGGTCCTTGCTCATTCCCATCCCAGTGATGTCCTTTAACATTATGTCCACCCCAACCTGCTCAGGGAGACCCTTACTCAGCTCCTCCTTCTCCCTGATTCCCTCTTCTCTCAATCTCACTTCCTGCTGGGCCAGAAATAGTTCCTTATGCTGCCTGTGACCCCGATGGATCCCTTTAAATGGGAACTCAGTTACCCTTCCCCCAGGCATGTGTTTTCCTTGCTCCTCTCAAGTCTTCCCTTGCCTTGGGCCCGCCACAAAGGGGCCCTGTCATTCAGTTACCTTGATTCCCAGCCTGACCCTCTATACTGAGGCCGAGGTCACCGACCTGCTCACCACCGACCTGCTCACCTCTCCCACAGCTGACAGCTCCTTTCCTGGACCTAACCTTGACTTATCCAGGACACATGATGGACGGCAGCCACCCTAGCTGTCTTCCTAGGGGATAGTTTAGTTACAGCAGGTACAGCTATGGGACTGGCAGCAGGGGAATTGGCACATTATCTTGTCCAGGCACTCCAACAACTTTCTTCTTTAGCTGAGGTCCTACTTCAGAATAGTACTTGCTTCTATTATGTCAATCAATCAGGTCAGGTGGAATATAGCCTACAGCACTTTAAGAGGATAATACAGGACCTAAAGGGTAAAGAGGACCTCATGGCACCGAGAGGCCTCCTGGGGAAGATGGAAGGGGCTGGCCCCATGGTTGTTACCACTCTTGGGCCCCTTTCTAACCTTAGACCTGATCTTGATGGTAGTCTCCTGCATCATCTGATGCCTCCAAGACCCAATTACCCAAATCTTTAATCAAACATTCAACCAGCTTCTTCTCAGGGATTATCAGCCACTCCTGACAGCAACACCAGAAGACTGCTCACAGGGAGAAGCGATCGCCCCGATATAAAGTAAGTCTCAAGATCTACGAGCAGACACTGACTCGCTCCCTCATCGATCCGCCCACCGCTGGCCTTGCCCACTTTCACCTCTTCATGTGAATGCTGACGGATGCTACCTCTGACATGCCAAGGTGTGCTCTTCCTATACAGTCTCAGGCAAGGCAGCTGGATGATTCCTTCTATCAATTTCATCACCAACTGGGCTGCCATCCTTGAAGATATGTGGCTACAAGGAACCTTTTCTGAATTCAGCCCTTGTGAAATTTTTGCCTTTGGCACCTGGGTCCTTGGACTCCTAGCTGGACTCCTAGCTGGACTCCTAGCTGGACTTTCTTCCCCTTATCTCCTCCCTGAGTGACCCCACGTCGCCCCTGTTCAGCTCCGAAGCAGCCAGACTGATGAACGACGCCCCGTTTCCACAACCAAAACAAAAAGGGAGGAATGTTAGATGAATTCGGTTCTTATTTCAGATCCCCCCCCCCATAAGCTAAGTGTCCTGAAAGGCCCTGGTCTGACCAGTTAAGCTACCATCCCCCTCTGAAACCTGGTCACTTGCCTGGGAGACCTGCCCCCTCCTGGTGCCCTTGGCCAATCAGTGAAAGGGACATTCCCCACTGACCCCGAGCCAATTACCTGGCCGCATGACCCCCTCCCATGGGACTCTAGCCAATTAGTTCAAAGGGCATTAGCCCCCAATCTGTAACCCCAAGCCCCTATATAACCCTGATCCCAGCACATGCTCCCTCTCTTCCCGGATTCTTCTTTCTCTCTCCCCCTCTGTCTGTCTGTCTGTCTCTCTCTCTCACTCACTCTCTCTCTCTTTCTCTCTCTCTCTCTCTTCCTTTCATACCGGCCCCTCCAATAAATCTCTTGGCTACAAGGTGGTCTCTGGTGTGATCAAACTTTGTCCTTTCAGAAAGCCTATGGGTTCCACCTCCAGTACCACCAAAATAAAAAAAATAAAAAAAACCATAAGGACCAACATGTATTTTTTTGTCATATACCTTAAGATTCTTTGGCCTTTGATCCCCACAAAAATCCATATCACTCAGGGTTTTTGTGACGTTGAGAATGTTCAGGAACTAGAGATGCTGTTTGCACAACACGTGAGTGTACTAAATGCCACAGAATTGTTTGCTTTAAAATGGTTACTTTCATGTTGTGTGAATTCCACTTCAAATAAAACACCTTAGGGCTGAATATCAATTTCTAAAATGAACAAACAAACTGAAAGGGGAGTCCTTCTGCCAACCAGAATTTCCGTAAAAATAGGCCCAGAAGCAAACTGGGCCCCTGCTGCCTTTCACATTTGCCTGCCTCTTTTTCGTCATTCCTT
Source organism: Muscardinus avellanarius (assembly GCF_963383645.1). Taxonomy (NCBI): domain Eukaryota; kingdom Metazoa; phylum Chordata; class Mammalia; order Rodentia; family Gliridae; genus Muscardinus; species Muscardinus avellanarius. The sequence continues at coordinate 133,017,961 of NC_137789.1, forward strand.
CTAATTGTACACAAGATGTTTCAAAGCCTGGCCTGGCCTGACCCTGGCTACTCATTCCTCCCTATAAGAAATGGCCTTGATGGAAAGAGCCCGTTGGCCCCTCTGAAAAGGCCCTTGCCTAGGCCCAGAACCGCCATGGGTCAGCGGCACAGACTGCCCCCCTGGGCCCTCTGTGGCCTGGGTGGAGCAGTCTGGGCCTGGTTGTGGGTGAGGGGCAAGTCTGGGCTCCTGAAGGAGGAGGGCTCTGCCTCCAGCAACACCAGTGTAGAATCTCAGTTTCTTGTAGTCTGTGATTAATGTGCCGGTATTGGAAAATTGCCTTGGTAATAATTTCCGTGCAGGTACTCAGGCAGGGAGGGGCAGCAGCTGTTACAATGCAGAGTTCCTCTCTGTCTTTGTCCTTCATTCTAATGATTAACCTATAGTAAAAGCCTCAGAGTCAATTAAAGCCTTTAGCCCTAAAAATATAGAGAGGCAATCAATGCCTCTGTTTACCTCCTCTCCTCTGTGACCTGGCTTGGGTATAGGAAAGGTAAACTCTGTGCTGGTTGAAACACCCATAGTTGATGAGCAACCAAAACTGCCCAATACAAAAGAGGCAAAGGCCAGGTAGATTATTGACTCTTGCGCTTAGGAAGTGTACTGTCCGTAGGCAAAGAAACACCACCTGGCCAAGAAATGAGTTACTAGCCCATTGCCTTGGTAATGCTGATAAGAAGATACCAATACAAAATCTGTTTAAAGGCTAGGGTCCCAAGAAGGTTGAAGTTCCATTTTTGGGCTCTCTAGCGTGTATGCCAGCACGCTACTTTTTCTTCTCTTCTCTTTGTGTTTTCTACTGATTTTGTAATAAAGATTGGCTAAAGCTGCACCGAGCTGCCTATTAGTTTTAATTTTTCTATTCAATAAAGTTTAGTTGAATAAGAAAAAGAGCCCACAGTACCATTAAAACCATAATAATTAGAACTTGTGTCATTTGCCCGAAAATTAGTGTTCAGAAATCATCTCTTTGGCTCTTTGGGGCAGAGCGTGGTGGTGCACGCTTGTAATCCCCGCACTTGGGAGGCGGAGACAGGAGGATCGCACAGGTTCGAAGCCAGTCTCTCTGGCTTAAGAGACCCTGTTTCCAAATAAAAACATAAAAATAGATCTGGGAGTGTAGCCCGGAGGTAGAAGGGCTTCCAGGAACCCCAGTACTACAACAACAAAAAAAAAAAAAAAAAACAAAGAGAAGAAAAAGAAAAGAAAAGAAAAGAAAGAAAGAAAAGAGGTCATCTCTTTGCCTGTGCCATAGAAAGTAAACTGTAGGTCATAGGACAGGACTCCTGTGGTTTGTAGCAGAGACAGAACTTAAAGGAAGACAGGAGCTCTTTCAATCACTGTGCTGAGTACTGATTGTTTCAATGCAGAGAGACATTTCCAATTAAGAAAGATGCCCTGGAGGAGCTCAGAACTTCACGGGAGGGTGGAGCATGGTCGGAAAAGCAGAGAGGAAAGGTCAGATCCACTTTCAGGATGGAGAGGAGGCTTAAAACTTGGGTGTGGCTCCATGTGAAGATGGGTCAGGAGGTGGAGTGAGTTGGTTTCTTCTGAAACTCAGAAGCCTTGTGCAGTTTGTGCCTGAGTTCAGCTCCCTGCCACGGCTAGCCAGGGGGGAGGGCCCTTCCACCAGGCCTCGCCTCTGAGTGTAACTGGGTATCACCAGCAGGTACTTGTGTATAAGAGAGACTCAGGCCTGTCTCCTTCATCCTCTGCTCCACACCCAGGAGAGCCAGCAGGTGAGGTCACCGACCTGGAGCCAGAGCACAGGGCCACTACTCACCCCTCACAGCTGCTGTGCAGGAGCACTCGGCCTCTACTTTAGCAAAATGCAGGCAGTAACAGCACCTGCTCCCGGCACAATGCGATGTCGTACCTTGAGCATGCATGCAGTGCCTGTCTGTGGAAGTGTTCTTATTGGCTGGAGGAGTATTGACAACCTGTGTCAGTATGGGGAATGCCCTACGAAGATTTGGGAAAGCTCTGATTATTAATATATTTCAAAAGAAAATAAGTGGTATATTTCAAAATAGTTGTGTTAAAATGGAGGCGGACATGGGTAAAGAAAGGACTTGGTTTCTGCCAAAAATAGGCAGCTATTCCAATGTAAATCAACCTAGCTCAAAGTGAGGAGATAGAAAGGAAATAGGCAGATAGGGAAAAGGCCTTGATAGGCAGATAGGGAAAAGGCCTTGGTAGAAAAAAGCTAATTTCCTGAGTTTCCTGAGGGGTGACAAATGCCTGAAATTCCAAAGGCTCAGGAGATAAGAAGGCCAGAGCTTCACAAAGCCATCCTGAGTTTCCTAATCAACAAACCCACCGAGCAAGTCTGGCATTCCTGAAAGGAGACCCTTCAAAGAACTTGCAAATGTCCTATGCAAATGCTCCTTGGAGTCACCCTAACAAAAAACGGACTTGCAAGCGGTCAGGCATCAGCCAGTCAGATGGCAAAAGCAGGGCACTTTCCCACTCAGGACCCCCTCCCCTTTTGGGGAGCTGTTCTCTCTTTCGCAGGTCGTGTTGGTCCTGAAGTACTTTTCAAAAGTACTTAACAAGTCAATAGAGGGGAGCTAGGGCTTTCTCTTTCTAAAGACAGATCTACATGATGAGCTAAGGAGGATGGGGCGGGGTTTGACCTTGCCCTCCATGAAAGGAGACACCTCACCACACCTTGCAAGGGGAGGTACCTTACAGGGACTACTACGGAGGTCATGGGTATAAAAGGTCCACGTGTAAGCCCTTTGGTGTACTCATTCGAGTCATCCCCTCATGCCATCTTGGCATGGGGCTGTATTTCTATTTTCTGTATTTCTATCTTTCTAATAAACTCCTTTAAATCTTCAGCAACGGTCCAAGTGATGAATACTTAGCTTAGGACAAGAATCCACGGTTTTTCTGTTTGTGTGGTGGTAGTGGGATTTCTTCTCCACACACATACACCAAGCACATCCCCCCCTCCCCCACAACACAACCAATACTTACTTTTTTTTTTTTTGCTGGACTGGGGATTGAATCCAAGGGCATTCTATCTCTAAGCTATACTCTCAATCCTATTATTTATTGTTTATTTTGAAACAGGGTCTCACTAAGTTGCAGAGGGCCTCACTACGTAGCTGAGGCTGACTACAAACCTGTGACCCTCCTCTCTCAGCCTCCCAAGTACTGGGATTATAGGCAAGGGCTGCCATTTTACTAATATTGTCTTTTAGTTTATGAACATGGAATTACTTTGTATTTACTGAGGCTTTTGTTTCTTTCTGTAGCATTTTGTAGTTTTCAGTGTACTATGCCCTGTGTTTCTTGTTTGTTTCTGTTCCGTTTTTTCTTTCTGATGCTGTTATAAATTGAAGTCTTTCCTGTACCAGTATTGGGAAATGGCTTTAAAATGTATGATGTTTGGCCCATGGTTTCTAAAAAAAAAAAAAAAAGTATTTAAATAACCTCTATTAAAAAAAAAAAAAAAAAAAAAGCTAGGAGCTTCAGGAAAAGGGCTGCAGAATCCCAGGCACCAAGAATGATTAGCAAGACAACAGAGATAGTCCCAGGGCCTATTTTTCATTGTAAAGATAAGATTTCCCAAGGATGTGGGGGGATGCCAAGCCTTCAAGAGATACCAGACTCCAGATGATCAATTAACACATTTTGGGGTGTAACAAAAGGCTTGGGGTCTGTACCAGAGACAGAACAGACCTACAGGAAGGAATCCCCACATCAAAAGACTTGCCCCATAGGTGGCAGATTTAGTCTGGTCAGAAGACTGGTTATAAAGATACTCTGTATCCAGAAAATAGGGCTGGGGGTGTAGCCGGAAAGTAGAATGCCCCTGGGTTCCATCCCCAGTGAGGTGAACTGGCAGAACTGGTTCTTGGAACTCACAGAAGCCTAGGTATGGGTCAAAGAGACTCCTTCTGGAATATGGAGTGTCTACACATGGTAAACATCCTGCTCACTCTTTTCACAGCTGGATTCTCAAAGCAGTAAAAGTAAAATAATCGAGCAATCAAAAAGAAAACCTAAAATCCCCTCACCTACCCACCTTGTGATCCCAAAGCCCTTTCTAGTCCAGAAATGTATACACTTGCTTGGATTGCTTCCCCTCCTTCCTGCTGTTGTGTCAGTGTTCTCAGGAAGCCATGTACTCCCTAGAAGGGAGCACATTCCAGGGACAGGAATGAGCTGGACTGTCCAGCCTGGGTTCCAAGGGTTTTCCTAACAATTATTTCTTTCCCAGGCAGTGCTCCTGCTGCTGCTCTGTGCCTCTTCCAGGATCTCTGTCTTGGGTGCATGTGACCATATGACACATGAAGACCCAGGGTTTCCCCAGGCATTTCCTGAGGTGCTAGCTTGTGTTGTTTGTTTTACTATCAGCAGACTTCTGGTTTCCTGCTGCCCAGACTTCAACCTAAAGTTACCCTTAGAAAGGGCAGGGTAGGTTACTGGGGTGTGATTCAACCCTTGTACCTTCTTTTTTTTTTTTTTTTTTAACTCTTAAAGATACAGACATGCATAGGGTATTGAGGCACAGAAACAGGTCCCAGGAGACTTTCTCACAGCCACAAAGCTCCCAGACACAGTGCAATCAGATCCACTTCGTTTTTATTATTAACAAACACAATCTCAGAGCAGTACAACCAGCTTCAGAGTTGATATTTCAAAAATGATTCTTAGGTCACAAATAACTATCCCACATAAGAGGAGAAAACTCCACCCAGACAAAGAAAAGATATCCTGTATGTTTTCATGGCAATGGGTAGGCAGTGTCAAATTTTATCTGACTATACACCACTTCTCCAATGGCTGAATCCAATCTCTCCTGAGAGAACCATGCCCATGAATGATTGCATTCTGGACATATGGACAATGTCAAGTTCATGGTGGACATTAAAAGTCTGCAGAGTTTGAAAATTCCTCTGCTAAGGATCCCAAAATGCTGCATATAAAAATTTAATCACACCTCAAAACCGTCCTTACACAGCATTTGGGAGGCTGAGACAGAAGGATCGTGGTTCATGGACAGCCTCAGCTACTTGGTGAGGCCCTTTACAACTCAGTGGGACCCTGTTTCAAAATAAAGAATAAAAAATAGGGCTGGGCGTATAGCTTGGAGGTAGAATACCCCTGGGTTCCATCTCTAGTATTGAAAAGAAAAGAAAACTGCCCTTTGAGGTAGATCAGTATTATTATCCCATTCTAACAAAAGGAAAAGTGAGGCACATTATAGCTCAGGGACTTGCCCAGTGTAATGATTTTAGCGTACCCCTCCAAGTTCATGGATTGGAAACTTAATCCTCAAGACAACAGATTGAGAAGCGGGACTTTCAAGAGATTTGCTTAGGAGGACTCTGAGTGGCTTGAAGACCTTATCTCAGGTTTGGTCTTACTTGGTCACATAGCAAGTCAATCACACAACGGTGGACAGACCCAGACTTTAGCCACCAGCATAGCAGAGTCACCTGGCTTTGTTTACCTTTCAAAGAAACCCATTTGAGCTACATTCCGGAGACTCCACTGCAGATACTAGCAAGCGAATGAGAAAACTTTCTACGTTAAGTATTACCACCGTTATTTCATGTTTAAAATGATAAAGTCACATATACTCAAATTACTTTCACTCTCCATCAAATCTGAGACCTCAAATAAAACAACCGTAAGAAAAGTTTCCAAAAAGCAGCATAGAAGGAAACCCCGCAAATCTCTGCACAAAAAATGCTCCAACCAGACTCCTATTAATACCCACTTCTGCTGCAGATTCTCGTGGGGTAAAATGACTGCCCAAAGGGAATGAGAGAGGCTCACATGCAGAGATTAGAAAAGAGGTAAGGGCCCCCAAATTAGCTGTCAGCATATCCACAAGGAAAGGGTTGTTAGAAATCAACTCTTGATAAGATCAGAGTTTCCCATCCATGTGTCACTCCAGTTGAGGTTTAGTCTTGAACAGTGTTTCCTACTGGGCCAGCATGCCCCTACCAAAGGCCTACACAGACGCTGAGGCCCATACCCTGAGGGCTCCATCCCCACTGTGTAGACATGGCATGAATCAGATCCATAGTACAGGATTAGAACAGAGTTTATTGTTCATATATCACAAAGCAAGCATCTGTTGACCTGGAGAATTAAATCCACCCAAGAGATTTCCAGATATAGGCACACAGGTCAGCAAATCTGATCTACAGCGATCTTCCATGAGGTTCTTTTCTACTTTAATGAATAGCTCAAAGACAAGGCTGCTTGGTACAAGCTGTTCCTTGTAGCCTTCATTCAATTAACACGGCGAGACAGGCCCTGCTCCCTCCCGCCATGGGGCCAGTGGACAGAGCATTTGGTATTGTACACTGCCAATCCTAGAGCCAGGCTCTGAGTTAGGGACTGAGTTATAGGGCTGGAGAAGTCCATGGTCTTCAAAATACTGATGTTGTGTTTCTTTCAGATTTTTATCCTATTTTCTGCCCTCAGCTGTGCTGTGCAGTAGGGGTTGCTGGTTAGGTTGCTGAACAAAGTTTTCAGCAAAGTTCACGGCATCTCGCGTCCCACATCTCAGCCAAAGCTTTGCGGCAGGCCCTGGCTCCAGCTGGGGGCCTCCTTTCAATATGAGGCACTTGGGAACTTGCCCCTGTTCCTTGTGCTTCCCAGTGAGGACTAGGTGTCCTTCTTCTACAAGGACTGCACTGTCCCCTGGGAGCACTGACCAGCCCAAGCCACTTGGCTGAATATGCAGGGGGCACTGAGCACTGACCCAGACAAAGGAGACTCACAACAAACCCTGCTTTGCGCCACAGCGGGCTCACTGGCACGCCGTGGGCATTCAGCGTGGCTCACAGGAGAGTGGGCCTGTCTGAGTCAGGGATGCTTCTGCAGGGCTCGCTAAGCTCTTCTCAAGTTGTCAGTGTGGCAGAGGCACACAGGGGCAGAGGTGGAGAGGATCTGGAGGCCACGGCAAAGTGGTAGCCAGCTCTACTTGATAAACAGGCAAATGCTACAGTGCCATGAGCAGCGTGTCTGCAGGAGGAGCTGCCTGCACAGCCGGTCCCCAGGTACACACAGGAAGCAAGAAGAAAACAGAGAACAGAGAGAACAGAGAGAACTGGAAGGAGGAAAGGACAGAGGGAGTAGAGTCAGGAACAAAAAACAAAGCGGTAAGAGACCCCCGCCCCCCTCCAAGGCAGCCCGCCATGGAGGCTGGATGCCGGGGGAAACCCTAGTTTTTATTTGGTGTGAAGAAATTACAAGGAATAATGGATCTACTCTGTTAACTTGTTTCATCAGAACACCCGGGAACTTGCTTAGTAAGTTCTGAACCCCTGGCAAGGTATTCTCAGAGCCCTTCTGTTGGAAAGTGATCTCTCAGAAGCTGCCTACAGATGCTGCTCCTTGACCTGTCCATCTCCTGTCCAGCAGTGGGAGGAACAGGAAGCCAGCTACTCCCTCCTCTCCTTCAAGGTCCTTTAACATTTCTTTTTCAGAGGGGTTATACTCCAGGTGAATATTTTCACGTTGCAATACAGATTATACATCTATACATGTTTTACTCTGATCCAAGTTCACCTGCTAAAATCAGTCCAGTTGTTGGACATTTAAAGCCATCCTATTACTGTAAGAACTGTGACCAAAATCCTAAAGATAGAAAAGCCGAAAGATGAAAGAACTTGGACGGACAGCTCATGGAATCCCCTAAACTATATGAGCTGCTGCATTCACTAATTCTGAACACAGCCAACATGAAAAAGATCTTCTATTAAATACAAAACCTCCTGTTACTAGCCAGGTATGGTGGCATATACCTGTCATCTCAGCAACTTGGGAGGTTTAGGCAAGAGGACCACAAATTTATGGCCAGCACGTATAACTTAGCAACACCTGGTCTCTAAATAAAAAAAGACTGGGGATGTAGCTCAGTGGGAGAGTATCCCTGGATTCAATTTTAAAAAATAAGAAGAATCTCCTTGTTATAGAAAGAAAAAATCCTTCCCCAACAAAGACCACTTTTCCTAGGGACTAAATGCTTCTTTATCCTGAGCCAAAATAATGTTGAGACATTGAGATGTGATGGTGTGATTTGTGTTCTAGCATCATCAGCCTTCATGGCCAAACCGAAATGAGAGCGAGGAGAGAAAGAAAGCAGACGTGGAGGGGTTCCATGTCTCCGCTACTAGGCAGCTGGGTCTATTACAAAAAGAGCTTTCCCCTCTCCCATCTCAACCCCATCCTTGCTTATAAATCATACCCTGCATGTTTACTCTCTCCCCTGATTTTACCTGCTTTGCAAGCTCTGTGCCAAATAATTCTTCCACCTAGCAAAGCATGGGTTAATGGCGATTAACGGGGACCCTCTAGAAGATTCTGTTGCGTATCTAGCTAGCGCCATGTACCTTGAAGCAATCAAGGAAGGAGTTATCTGGAGCCAAGACCTTTACTTTTAGGCTCCAGTAAGATTGCTAGGCTCTTACAGTAAACATCAACCTATGGCTGACCTGGTGCTTGCCTTGGAGACAATGAGGCAGAAGAGAAAGAAAGGTGATAAGGACAAAGCAAACAAAGGACAATGGGAATGAAAGAGGAAGAAGAAAAGAATATCAGCTTAGCAACCACGAGGGGGGTTGCTGCCTTTCAAAACTGTGCATTTAACAAGACACTATGAGAATGGGTTAAGGTCATCATCTTTAGCATCCAGGTAGCATTTCTCAGTAGTTAATGAACATGAAAACTCTGCCTTTCTTGTCTTTGGAACAGGACCCCAGACAACTCAAAACTCAGCCACTCTTGTAGCTTCCATCTCCAGTTCTCTTAATCCTGGCCATGACGGCCGCCTTGGACACCTTCTTCCTGTCATAAGCCAGACCGAGGGCCGCCATGCAGTCGATGAAGAAGGTGGTGAAGTTGATGTGCCAGCGGTACTCGCTGGCGGAGTAGTCATAGGGGAAGGTGTGGTGGTAGTTGTGGAAGCCCTCGCCTGGAACAAAAGCAAGGAGAGAAGTTAGGGAGCTCAGTGACGGCTTCCTTCCTGATCTTTGCACACCTCCTACCAGCGGGGTACCATGAACCTGAGTGAACGGATGAACCCAGTGTCTTTAACTCTGAACCCAATAGCCACCGAGAGCTTAAGCAATGAATTGAGAGGCCCTGGCACTCGTGGCTGTCTTAGAATCTTTGTGATAAAATTTCCTCTTGGAGGATAAGAAGAATGGGAGAAATTTGTACTGCTGAGAGAAGAATTTTCCATCAGAAATGCCAGGGCTTCAGTAAATCCTGGCCTGAGACCCACAGGCACTGAGCCTCTGTGCGTGTCTTCCAGTGGGTGGAGCAGGGTCCACAGGGAGAGAGAGCTGTGGCTGTGCTTCCTGAAAAGGCCCGTAAGCAGCACCCCTTCCCTAGCACGCTGTGCCTTCCCCTGTGACAGGGAGGCACAGTCAAGAGGAAAGGAGGCCCCTGCAGGGGCTCAAGGTTCCTCAGCCACTGATGGTCCACAGGGGGCTGCTCTCCTTCTAATTCTCTGTGTTTCCCCCCTAGGTGAAACAAACAGAAAGAACAGAGAAAAGTTCTGCAAAGTTCTCAAGAGATTCCCTCTAATCACTGAGATTTTGAGAATTCCTGAGAACATTTCATATCGCAGAGAGAACATCCTAGGTTCAGGACGAATTCTTCTTTCTGAATCAACCGTAATCCTAACCACACTGATTCTCATCAGATTTAGAACAAAAAATAGCTCATAAGAGGTGTTGATGGACCCTTGAGGATAAAATTACCCACAGTTAGAGTAGTAATGATATGGGTGCCACGCAAGTGAAGGAAGCCCTGCCAAGTAGATGGCTCCGTCCCGGGCATCTCGAGGTATGTACTGCCTGTGCATGCTGGGCTGTCCACAGTACGAACTGAGAAGTGAGAGAAGGGGGTTTGGAAAAGACCAAGGCTAAGGGTGCTAACAGAGGATTGCAACTTCAATACGTGCTTTGACAGTGAGGCTCCGAGTGAGCGCTCACCTGGCCTAAAATATTAGATTAAAAATGGGATCAGACATAGACAAGGGAGAGGGATCTCAATGAATCAACTGGGATAGCAAGAGGCAGCCCAAGGAAGGCTTGGGGAAGGTCAGCTTTGTCAGAGATGAGTGAGTGACTGTGGGGGGTAATTCAATAAGCAATGAGACAAAATGGCAGGAAGCAGCTGGAGGAGAAGGAAGAGTGAGGTGAGCGGAGGCAAGCGCAGGTTTAGAGGGGTAAGAACAACAGGGGGCAAAGTCAGAGTGTCGGCCACTTTGAAACTACAGCTGGCACTTGGCAGAGTTTCAAAGTGGCTGACAAAGTCTTACTAGTCTTAAAGAGGCTAGAATTGGGGAAATTCACTATATGTCCATTTACAATACAGAACAAGCATCTCAGTCTAGGTTATTCCATTTCTATGAAAATCCTGGACTCGAACAGCATAGGCGATTTATTTCAAACCTGAGTCAAAGTAAGAACATGCAGAATGGTAGAGGTGCATGAAAGGAGGAGAGAGAGATATGGAAGCCACAAAGAAAAGGGGAAAAATACTTTTAGAAATCACAGTAAACATGACTGTCATGCAGCGAAGTGCTCAGGCCTGTGCGCAGGGTGGCCTCCGAGGGGCGGCCAGGTGAGCCACAGCCGGGATACTGATGAGAGGTGGCCCTGGATCTGCTCAGGAAGAGCAGCCTTGGTCAAAGTCTGCATTCACTTGGAAAGAAGAATAGGAAATAGTGGGGACAGATGGAAGAACCTTGTTTTCCTCAACTCCAGAGATCAGGACTAGAATTATAGAGAGAGTAAAACCCAGGAAAAGACAACCAATCAGTTAAGATCAGTTAGCAGGAGGCGATAATCGAATGACCTGCTTTACTGGAGGATTCCTACAGTACTGTGGGAAAAGGGGAGTTCCTAGCACACAAGGGTAGAAGTCAGAAAACTAAAGGACAAGAGGAAATGGGTGGTAGGTGGGGAAGGGCCACCACAGATGCACCGTCTCCCCTCCTAGTGGCATTATTAAATACGAAGGCATGAGGCAGGCGTGGTGGCGCATGCTTGTAATCCCCGCACTTCAGAGGCTGTGACAGGAGGATTGCGCAGGTTTGAAGGCAGCCTCGCCTACTTAGTGAGGCTCTCAGCAACTTAGTGAGACCCTGTTTTCAAATAAAATATGAAATAGGTCTGGGAGTATAGTCCAGAGGTGGTAGAAAGCCTCTGGGTTCCACCCCAGTACCACCAAAAAAAAAAAAAAAAAAAAAAAACTCATCAGGCATGGCTAGCTTTCTATTCACGCATCTCCTGCCCCATGCAAGACCTGTTCATAGATGAGTGTGAAGGGAAAACTCCAAGGCACTAGTTACAGGCAGCACTCAGAAACTGTTTTACAACATTAAATCAGGAATAGCATTATTTTTCACCCTTTCTATTTACCTTAGCGTCATTTTCTCACTCTCACGAGGGTTCCCTGATACATCACTCTCTAGTTTTGTAGTAGAGGAACTCAGCTACAAAGTGGTCATAATAGCAGGCCGTTTGGGTTCTTCTGGCTCCTAGACAAATACCCTAATTAGCAGGTCCATAGATGTGGTCATGTCAGGGACTGGCGACTTACCCACAGCTCCTACAGATACCATGATGTTCTCCCGAGAGTCAATGTTCTTGTCATACGGGCGATACCCGTAGAGGTGGGCAGCGCTGTTCACCAGCCAGGTGGCATTGAGCACCAAAGTGTATCGCAGGATCGTGGCAACGTACAAGCTGTGCAGAAAGGTCTCACCCCAAAAGTACCAGGGCACCAGGGTGGGCAGGATGAAGCACATCAGCAGGACAGCGGGCTTGTAGTACCTACGTGGGAGATGACAGAGAGTCTGCGGGGAGGGGACTCGCACACCTCCCTGGACCACGCACTCTCGCTGGGCCGGCTGTGTCTTTCCTTCTACACTCTAAGCACAGAGTGGCAGAAACTAGCATGAGGGAATGCACTAGAAAAGCTATTGAGCACATACTATTATCTCATTCTTTGTGTGTGTGTGTGGTATTGGGGATGGAACCCAGAGGCATTCTATCTCTGAGCTATACCCCCAGGCCTGTTTTTTTTTTTTTTTTAATTCTTTATTTTGAAATAAGGTCTCACTGAGTTGCAAAGGGCTCACTAAGTAGTAGCTGAGGCTGTCCGTGAACCACAATCCTCTGGCCTCAGCCTCCCAAATGCTGGGATTGTGTGTGTGCCACCATGCCCTGCTTTCTCACTCTAAAAAACGAGGAAACATGGATGCTTTAAATGATTTTTCGAGGGTCATGCCACCAGGGAGCAGTGGGGCAAAGAGTGGAACATGTGTCTCCTGACTTGAAGTTTATTGTTCTTTTTCATAAAGCCGTAAGACCATGTTGGCCAAGGAGGTGAGGGTCAAATCTCAAACTCACCAGCCAAGTTCTGCTGCCTGGGCTCCTGTCCATCTGCCTTTGGGCTCCTTTCTTTTGCCAGCCATTTCCTGATAGCACCTCTAATTCTTGCCCTGCTTTGCCCTCAGAAGGCACACGGAGTGTCCTCGACCACCCATAGGTCCATTTGCATGCCACTGACCCCCCCCCCACTTCTTCCAGCTCCTACAACTGCATTCCTAGTGCGCATTCCTAGTGCGGGTCCTCCCTGCTCTCCAACCTGTGTCTCTGCCCTGCACCTCTCTGGTTTGTTCTCTTTCATTTTCCAGGGGCAGTCTACCTCCAAGCCACACACCCAGCCCTTTGTATTTTTTAATTTGGTAACAGAGTCTTGCTAAGTTGGTAAGGCTGGCCTTGAACCTGTGGTCCTCCCGTCTCAGCCACCCAAGTACTGAAATTACAGGTGTGTGCCACCATGCCTAGCCTCTCTGGTTCAATGGTCACTTCACCTACCCGGGAGGAGCCTCTCTGAAGCCCACTATGACTGAGCCAGGCTGCCGCAGAGGAAGCCGTAGTGGGTCTACACTGCCAGCTGAATGAAATCCTATTTTATGCCCAGGGCCCTGCAGGAATGGCGTCATCTTGGCGGTCCTTTTTCCTGCCACATACCACTCTTCAAGCCGAGGGACATGCTCCCTGGAACATGCTCGAGGTCTTGCCTCATCCTGTTCTTGCTGTGTGCACTGCCACACATACGTGTGAGAGTCTGTTTCCATGGGCCGATTCCGATGCTAATTAGTTCATACCCCCCTTCTCCCTTCCTCTGTAACTCTCATGGTATGGACAATATTCTGCTCTGTCTCATGGTTATTTGGGATCATGGCTTATCCTCCTGACCTCTAAGAGGCCACAAAACTCCTTCAGGGGAAGGATTCTTCTGTGTCCATGATAATCCCTGGCCACTGACCATCTGTTGCATTTAACTGGTTTCATTAAGATACTTCAGAGAAAAGAACAAGCAATAACCCATGGCCGAGAGCCTGTGGGGTGTTAAATGCTAGGGTTTTCAATAATTTCGAATTTAGAAACCAGTAACTCCTCAGCTTTTATTTTGTATGTCCTAAGATAAAAAGTGGGGTCCCCAAGTCTCAGGTGGTCAGGACCCCATCCCCACCCCTCCCTCTCCTCACTCACCTCCTCTGGAACATCACCAGTTTCTCAGCCTTGAGGTCAGACAGGTTCAGTGTCTTCCCCTTCTCTATGACGGCTGGGTGTTTGCGCACAAGCAGCCAGCCCACGTGAGAGAAGAAGAAGCCACGTCGGGAGTTGTGCGGGTCGGCGTCTGTTTCTGAGAACTTGTGGTGGGCGCGGTGATCTCGGGACCATTCATAGACATCGTTCTAGAAGGACAGAGAAGAGGAAGGCAGGCCTGAGGACAGAGCCCTCCTAGGAGAAGCAAGTGCCCATGTCCTGAGGGCCCCGGGCTCTCAGCACCACTTCAGAGTCCTCAGGAGTTCGGCTACCAATCTGGAGTGTGTGTGTGTGTGTGTGTGTGTGTGTGTGTGCGTGTGTGTAACAGAGAGAGAGAGAGACAGACAGACAGACAGACAGAGTAGTGCTGCTCCTTCCTGAAGGTAAGACAGCGGGAGAGTGCAGCCAAAGCTCTGTGCTCAGATAGTCTCAGCAGGAGAGAACACTGCAACCCTGTAAGAAAGGGGTGAGGGATGTGGTCCTCACAGGGGCCCTAATCCAGGGGAAGGAGAGTGTGAGGCAGGTGGCCTCAGACCCTTGGGTGCTGGCCTGTGGGTAAAGCTGCAGGGAGCTAGATCCTGATGTTTCTGTCTGCAAGTGACAGCTCACCCAAGGCCAGCGTGCAACTCATGATCATGACCACATTTCCAAACACCTCTGGGCTTGTCTGGGATTAGTTCCATCCCTTCAAGAATGTGCCAATATGTTTCTTCCTTCCCTTTGCCCCATTGGGACAAAATCAGGAACCTTGAAGGTATAAATTTCTAGGGCAGAGATGATTATCCAAGTGTGGTTAGGCACCGCAGATATTGCCAACACCAACAGGACTAATCTGTTTTGTTTTCCTCTTGCTGCAAGCTAAGCCCCACACCACAAGCTACCCTGTGCCCACTGCTATAATGTAACAGTTGTGAAAGTCCCTTTCCCCAGCTCCTTTCCTGTTTGTTATAAATTTGTGCCACAACCAACCTCCATAGTTAACTCAGCCAGTATGGCAGCCCCAGACAGGACCACAAGGTTGGTCTATCCAACTTCTCAAAGATGCAGTTTCCTCCCTTGTAAAAGGGGAATAACAAAAGGACCTACATTCTAAGAAGGGTGTGAGCATGTAAGATGTTGACCTCTGTCAAGTGCTTAACACAGCGCCCAGCACAGTCTGTGCTATATTGTTTGCTCTTACCACCTGAAGGACAGAGTTCCTGGGACCCTGAGACTCAGTGAAAATTGATGGTGGTGGGGTTCCAGGACAGTCTCCTTAAAGCAAGAGCTTATTGTCCACCATATGCCCAGGAAACCAGGTCAGTGCTAGGCCTGTGAAGTGGCCCCAGATAAAGGCCCAAGACAAGCACAGAGGGTGATAACACAGGGGCCAGAGGATAAAAACAGACGTCTACTTTCACAGCCTCTCCTCTTCACTCCCTATTTCCCATGCCAGTGGCTCTGAAGTATCCCGGGCTTTGTGGACCTAAGCACTGAGCCTGCACTTGCGGCGGCCGTCGGAGACTCAAGAGAACACTGATAGCCCGCTAGGGCACCTCCCTGGGCTCTGACCCATCCATCCCACCTGGAGTGCCCACAGGAAGAAACACAGGGCTGAGCCGCGCAGCTTCCTACCTGGAACGCCATGGTGTTGGCGACGATCAGGAAGAGCCGCAGGGGCAGCCGCGCTTTGTAGGTGCGGTGGCTCCACAGGCGATGTGCTCCGGCGGTGATGCCCATGGCGCTGAACAGATAGCAAGCGACCACTGCAGGATGAGACAGGAAAGGCGTGACCAACAGGGAAGTTCCACTTGGGAGGGCACGTCAAGGGCGCTCCTCTGGCGACAGACCTGTGTCTTTGTTAGGTTGGGGGGATGACGACCCCCCCCAGCCAGTCCTAGGGACGTGTTGGCATCTGAGACCTCATAGCTTTACCACTTGAAAAAATATGAAGCCGGGTGTGGTGGCGCACGCTTGTGATCCCAGCATTTGGGAGGCTGAAATGGGAGGATCATGGTTCGTAGACAGCCTAAACTACTTAGTGAGGCCCTTTGCAACTCATAAGACCCTGTTTTAAAATAAAGAATACAGCCGGGCATGGTGGTGCACTCTTGTAATCCCCGCGCTTGGGAGGCTGAGACAGGAGGATCAAATAGGTTCGAAGCCAGCCTCAGCTACTTAGTGAGGCTCTCAGCAACTTAGTGAGATCCTGTTTCCAAATAAAATATAAAATAGGTCTGGGAGTACAGCCCAGAGAAAGCCTCTGGGTTCCACTCACAGTACCACCAAAATAAATAAATTAATTAAATAAAATAAAGAACACAAAATAGGGCTGAGGGTGTAGCTTGGAGGTAGAATGCTCCTGGGTTCCACCCCCAGTACTGGGGGGGGGGGGGAAATCCCAGGCTCTCCATGTAAGAATAGAGAGAAGCTAAGGAGTCCTGGGGCAGGAGAGGGAAGAGGGCCCTGGACACTGTGCCACCACTGTCACCGTCCACCTGCAGGGGCATTACCCAAGTTCCTATGGCCTCTCATCTTCAGGTGACCTACTCTACAGGGTTCAAGGGCCCCGGACTATGCCTACAGAGCTGAGGAACCATAAGAACAGGGTGTTCAGAGCCAGGCGTGGTGGCGCACGCTTGTAATCCCAGTGCTTGGGAGGCTGAGACAGGAGGATCACACAATTTTGAAGCCAGCCTCAGCTACTTAGTGAGACCCTGTTTCCAAATAAAGTATAAAATAGGTCTGGGAGTATAGCCCAGCGGTAGAAAAGCCACTCGGTTCCACCCCCAGTACCACAAAAGAGAGAGAGAGAGAGAGAGAGAGAGAGAGAGAGAGAGAGAGAGAGAGAGAGAGAAAAGAAAAGGTGTTCAGAAAGTAGCAGCCAAAGCAATCCAGGCACTGACCAATTGGAGCCCTGAGATGCATGGGACACTCCAGAGAGGCAGAGCCGAGCCTGTTCACCAGCTGGTACAAAAGCATTTCAATATTGTGGCAAGCATTATGGCCAAATAGGAAAAAACAGCCCTGCACACACCTGCACTTACACAACGGCTCAAGCTTCTCCATGGAGGCTAACACTGTCATATGCACTGCATACGCTGAATGGAGTTGGTGCTACTAACACCCATGTCACAGGTGAGGAATGGATGCTGTATCGGATACATCAAGGATCACGCAGCTACGAAAACTGGAGCTATGTGGTTTGGAGTTAGGTTTTCTGCCAACAAGCAGTTCTTGTTCTTCTCCTACCATCTACCTCCCAAGATCTGAGCCCAGGTCTGAGGTCTGTCCTTTGCCATTTTACTCTCTCAGCCCAGACTTTCCCTGTGGATGCTAATTCTAAACCACGCCGAGAGACATCAGAATACAGTAATATTCTGCCTGAACTTTTCTGAGTCTGCAGGCTCAGGAATTGCACAGGCTCTAATGAGGAGAGGGTACTGGGTGTACCTATCTCTTCCTGTAGTGGCTATAGGAGGCAGGGGAGGAGGCCTGGGGAGATCTATTAACAATGTCATTTGGTGAGGCAGCTGGCAACAGTGACTCTCAGGGGCCACTGAACATAGCTGTGGTTTGAGGCAGCACACATTGTAACAAATTATTCTGCCTTCTCTGCAACCTGAAACACCTGTTTCCTAAACAGCTTCTCTTCTCCCTCCCTGACCCTGTCTTGTTCCTCCTACAGGGTCCCCAGAAAAGCCATAGAGCCAGCGTGCTGTCCAGATTCCCCCTGAGCTGGACTTGAGACTTTAGGTGACATGTGGCTTTCAACCATGTGGTGATTGAGATCTTTGCAGGTACAGCCTCTGACCACACCTGTATCTGGGAAAAGGAGAGTGGAGCCAGGGCCCTGCAAATATCAGGAGGAAAGAAAGGGCTTTGGGCAAAGCAGGAGCACTCAGCTTAGAGGTGAGGAAGAATCTCGGGTTTTATTATGCCCAGAGGACCCTGAGACATCAGCCCTGAAAGCACATGGGTTCCATCTTTTTTTTTTTTTTTTTTTTTTTGGTGGTACTGGGGGTGGAACCCAGGAACTTTCTACTTCTGGGCTATACTCCCAGACCCATTTTATATTTTATTTGGAAACAGGGTCTCACTAAGTTGCTGAGAGCCTCACTAAGTAGCTGAGGCTGGCTTCGAACCTACGTGATCCTCCTGTCTCAGCCTCCCAAGAGCGGGGATTACAAGTGTGCGCCACCATGTCTGGCTCTGGGCTCCCATCTTAACAGGGGAGCAGGACAAGAACCCAGGCACGTTGTTGCCTGTTCTATCCATACCTGTCAGTCTGCCAAATCTGCCAAATGGGAAGCTCAGGCAGTTTGTTTTCTCCCCCAAGGAAGGACTGTGACTGTCATTGAAAGTTAAGCCACTTCACATT
Source organism: Muscardinus avellanarius (assembly GCF_963383645.1). NCBI lineage: Eukaryota > Metazoa > Chordata > Mammalia > Rodentia > Gliridae > Muscardinus > Muscardinus avellanarius. The sequence continues at coordinate 133,035,970 of NC_137789.1, forward strand.
ACTCTGCTCAGGGGCATCACTTTGCCTCCAGCCCCCAGTGTTGATAGAGATATCTATCTATTCAGCACTGCCTTGAGAGCTTGGAAGACTCAAAATATCCCAGCCAGGAGAAAGGCTGGGATGACACTAATGACTCTTAAGGAACATGACCTTTCCTTTTATCCAGAAAGATAAGCCATCTCCATTTTGTACTGCCCTCCCCTCCTAAAAACAAAGAAACAAACCCTGCAACCCTGAGAAAGAGGATCTACCTTGCACTTCCTTGTAGCACCTATTGGGTTTTTTAAGCCTAAGTTCAAAGGAGCAGATCTCAGCACCTACCAGACCTAAGAGGCCTGGTTTGGACAGCCCATATCTGACCGCCTGTCCCTTCTACATGTCTACCCTTCAAGAGTGCAGGCAGAAAGTTCTCCATGCCTAAGTTTGTTCTGGAAAATCACTGGTCATCTTTTATTTATTTACTTATTTTAATTTTTTTGGTGGTACTGGAGGTGGAACCCAGAGGCTTTCTACCTCCAGGCTATACTCCCAGACCTAGTTTATATTTTATTTGGAAACAGGGTCTCACTAAGTTGCTGAGAGCCTCACTAAGTAGCTGAGGCTGGCTTTGAACCTACGTGATCCTCCTGTCTCAGCCTCCCAAGCGCGGGGATTACAAGAGTGCGCCACCACGCCCGGCTCACTGGTCATCTTTTAGAAGGGGAATCCTGCCTCCCCACCCCTCAGAGAGCAACATCTCTAGAGTGCCCTGCTCCCCTTCCCAACTCAGAATTCAGGGGTGGGAATGAAACCCAGGGCAAAGCGCAGCTGTCACTCTGGGGACAGGCATGCTCTAGGCCCCTACTGTGAATCTCCAAAAGGGCTGAGCTACGGGCCTGGCTGTCCCTGCCAAGGAGGGATGGGGGAGGCAGGGAAGACCAGTGTTAGAAGGTGCCAAGTCTTTGGCACCCATGGCATCTGGAGAGATGGGCAGGAGCTCTCAGGAATGGCACATGAAGCATTTCTACAATGCTATTTCATTCTAAGAACATTTCTCTGGCTGGCCTGTGCTGCACCTTGGTCAGCATCACATCTGTGCAACTCGGGTTATAGGGGAAGCCTGGTCATTCTCCCTCTATGAAAACCAGCCTGGTCTGCCCAAGTGGTCAGGCCAAAATAATTTTGTGCATAATCTCTTTTGTGTTCATCCTCTCTCCACAGTCTCATTTCCTAAACAGTATTGCTCTGTTCCTTAAATATGGTCAACATGTAGCCTGTGAAGGCCCTGGTCTAGCACCAGGTTCCCAGGACTCTCGGGTAGGGGCCTGGTTCTCTTATAAGGCAGGGCTGGGACAGGCAGCCAAACAATAATTCAGACAGAAAAGTTGCTTCAAGGTAGCTGCCTCTGAGCCACAGGTTTTCATCTAAAAGTTCCCTTGGTATGGTCTCAAGGCTCAGACTCCAGCACCCATATTAAGGAGGCACAAGAGCTAACACTCCTGCATCCCAGTCCTATTAGGCTTGACTTCCAACCCAGTCTGTCTCTCTGGCAACCAAAGACACAGGGTTTCGAAACATGGACAGAGAAAGGCTACTGATCTGTTAGTAGTCTCATTAAAAGTGCAGTGAGAAACCTGGGGTATTCTCTCAAGACAAGGGGACCCACTTACCCCAGAGCAAGGTGTAGACCTTGGAGGAGGGGACCAGTGTGAGCCCAAACAGGGCTCCCACGTGCAGCAGAGCCATGAGGATGATGTTCCTCCAGACATATTGGAACTCGGGCTTGGGGCCCTCCGCATCCTGGTAGCTGGGGTCATAGATGTCATCTTGCATTTCCGGGCGGATGTCTTCCTCAGAGGCCAGGGGTGTCTTCTCCAGCTTCTCTCCTCCATTCTGCAGGTTCTCTTGGGAAGGCTCTGAGATGGTGGTGGTGGTCGTGTAGGTCCTGGAGACCTGCAGGAGAGGAGGGGAGAGTCAGAGGGAGCAGAGGGGGCAGCAGGGGGCTCTGCTCTCTAATGTAGCTGGGGGCTGGGGCAGCACAGGCACAAGCCTGCCCCAGGGCCCAGGGTACAAGGGGGTGGTGTGTGCCCTAAGATGTAACGGAGAAGTTTCCAGAATGTGTGCATATTGAATAGGTCTGAAATTTTAAGGCAAAGAGACAGAACCAGAGAGAGGATAAACACTCGCACCCCCAGAAACACCTACCCCCTTATATATGGGGATCAGCAGGAATGCATTTTTTTTTTTTTTAGTTTAAAGCTTAGGAAACAAAATAAAAACAAAAAAAAAAAAACCCTAGAAATGGACCAACCAGAATACAAGCCAGACCCCCCCGCCCCAACCAACCGAGGGCAGCACAGTCGGGGAAGCCGGCCCAGTCCTCCCAGGCTCTCAACTCTCCCGGGCAACCCTCGCCTGGAAGCCCGAAGGCGGCGGGCCGGGGGCCCCTCCCGGGACGCTTACCTCCTGCAGCAAGTGGGCGGGCATCGCGGCTCCGGGTGCTGGGTGGCGGGGCCCGGGCTGCAGCTGCGGAGAGGAATTCGGTGCCGCCGAGTCGGAGGGCGACTTGGGCTCCGGGGCCGGCTGTCGGCGCGAGCGGTGGTGTGCGCGCTGGGTGGCTGTGCGGCCCGACCCGCTGTGCGCGGCGTCCCGGGCTGGGTATTTAAAGGGCAGAGGGGCAGCGGGTGACTGTCCCGTATTTCCTCAGACTCCTTTGATCCGCTGCCAACTAGGGGCAAAGTGCGCGGAGGTGCCAGGCCGAGGAGGCTCGGCGTGGAGGCCGAGGGCGGGAGCGGGAGGCCCCCGGCGAGGAGCGCAGCCTCAGGGCCCCGCCGGGATGCTGCGGAGCGCGCCCCGCCCGCCAGCCCCGCCTCTGGGGAAATGCTAACGAGGCTCCCGCAGGCCGCGCCGCCATTGGCCGGGGGGAATTTGGTGCCACCTCATCCTGCGCCGCCATTGGCTCGGCGCAATCTGCAGTTCCTCCCGCCGCCGGGTCCAGCTTCCCTCCCTCCGCTCGCCGTGCACACTTCTCTTCCTCGGGCGGCGGGTCCTCTGCTTTGCTCCCCGCGGGCTCCGGGTGCCCCGAGATTTCTCTCTGGAAGAGGGAAGGATTTGGCCCGCGCTGGGGATGCTCACTCGCCCAGCCCTGGTCCCCACTGCACGGCGAGTGCGTGGCGCTGGGGAAGGTGCCCGGGGACTGTGGGGGAGCCACGCGGCGCCCCCCGCGCCCCGCGCCCTCCTGCCTCGCCAGTCCCGCAGGCGTGTGGGAGCGCAGACTCGGCTTCCATCCCGAGAAGTGGGTAGGTCGGTGCAGCACCTCTCTCCGACGGCTGGGAACAATGGTTCTGCCCCGCCCCCACCTGACCCGAGACCGCCCGGAGCTCCAGCCACACTTGCTGACACGTGCACCAACCTGTGCGTCACCCCGCACAGCTCCTGGGCGCGCTCAGCAAGGATCGGCCACCACCAGGCACCAGAGGGCAATCCCACCCCAGGGTCCTGATTGTCTCATTGGAATTTGGAGTCTTCTACGTGGTAAAAAAAAAAAAAAAAAAAAAAAAGGCAGGGGGCACCCCCAGGCGTTTTCACCCAGCAGGACTAGCATTGAGGAGGTGAACTCTCCTGGAGACAAGAGGAGGTCCTTTACCCCGGCCACAAGCAAGGATTTCCGCAAAAGCCAGTTAGAGACAGAGATTTTTAAGAAAGTGAGATCAGCCAAACATAGAAAGAGAAGGGACATATGTTTTCTCTAATATGCCCAAACTAAGGACTATTAGGAATACCAGGGGGACTCCATATAATGGAGTGGAAGCCTCAGCAAAGCTGAAATGGAAGGATAGAAGACGAAGAAGGATCAATGGAGAAGCTATATCCGAATATGTGTAAAACTATGAAAGTAGCATGGTCAACCTGGACTTTCATTGTTGGGAGGGGGAGGGGAAGCGGGGTGGGAGAGGGCACAAACATAGTCTGAATGTATGCCATTTTCAATATGATCCACATAAAAGTAAAAAAATAAAGGAACACATTCAAGAGAGAAGGCAAAGCGGGGCATGGTGGCGCACGCTTGTAATCCCAGCACTTGCGAGGCTTAGATAGGAGGATCACACAGGTTCGAAAACAGCCTCAGCTACTTAGGCTTTCAGCAACTTGGTGAGACCCTGTTTCCAAATTAAAATATAAAATGGGTCTGGGAGTATAGCCTGGAGGTAGAAGAGCCTCTGGGTTCCACCCCTAATACCACAAAGAGAGAGAGAGAGGAGAGAAAGGGGAGAGAGAGAGAGAGAGAAGAGCGAGCAAGCTATTTCAAGCACAAGAGACATGTGGTTCTCAGGTCAAGGAGACTTGGTGAGCAGTAGGCAGGGCAGGTGTTTGAGGATGCCTAGACTTCCTGGTGGTCTGGTCTTGCTCACTTAGGCTGACTTGGTCTTCATTATCTGATCAAGTAGATTGCTTTGGAAAATCCCCAAATCTATAGGTTTCTTAAAGAATCCCATCTCTCTTTGCTTAATCTATATATTATATGAGCTAGTTAACAGTGCACAAGGTACTTTTCCTAAGTGGATAAACTTATGGCAATATTTATAAATTTCCCAGAAATTTCAGAGTGACAAGCCAGAGAGAGAGAGAGAGAGAGCGAGAGAGAGAGAGAGAGAGAGAGAGAGAGAGAGAGAGAGAGAAGAGAGAGAGAGAGAGAGAAAACGAACACTTGGTAAGCCTTGCAGAACTTCAGATTAAAGTTTTATTTCCTTGTCTTTCCTTTCTGATGTATTTTTTAATTTCTTCTGTTCTACCTAATATGTGGCATAAGGGAGCTGGCACCAAGTGAGCACTGCAAGCCAGTTCACGAGTTATTTCACTGACCCCTCATTGTGATCCTATGAGATGGGTACTACATTATTCTGTTTTAAAGAGGAGGAGAGTCAAGTGTAGAGACATCAAATAAGCATGGTGGCAGCAGCCAGAGGTGGTGGGGCTGGGAGCTGAGCACAGACATCTGATGCTGGCGCCCAATTTCTTAAGCTCAGGACCCTGTTGCTCAGGGACCCCGAGGTGCTCAGCCCTCATAGACTTTTCCATCAAGGCTTAGTCTTTTCTAGGTCTGTGGGATCCCCCCCCCCCCAGGAGGGCTTGTAGCCAGGCAGGCTGTCCATCCACCCAGGCTGCAGCCAGGCCCAGGTTCCCCCATCACTGCCCTGTCCTCCCAGAGGAAGAGATAAGGAATCCTTTGCAGTGACTGGCTTCTCGGGAAGGGAGGCTCCTGGGATTGCCTGGAAGGACAGCAGTGCTCTGCCCTTGGGTCTGAGGCACAGGCTAGCTTCCTAGACAGTGACCAGGCCTCTCCATTCCAGGCCTGGCTCCTTCACCACTGGGAAGGTGCTGAATGAGACTAGGTGTTTGTCAAGATGGGCAGCACATGGACTGATGGTTTGGGAGTGGGGGGTGTGGAAGCCAAGAGTGTGTACGTTGTTCCTCTTTGGATTTTCTCAGCAATGTCTGCTCTGCTTAATTCCTTTACCAGCTGCAGATTTGTACTTTTTCCTGGTCCATTTGGGCTGCTGAATGAACTGCCAAAGACCAGGAGGCTTTTATTTATTTATTTATTATTATTATTTTTTTGCGGGTCTGGGGATGGAACCCAGGGGCATTTGACCTCCGAGCTACACCCCCTGCCCTATTTTTTCTTTATTTTGAAACCGGGTCTCACTGAGTTGCAGAAGGCCTCACTAAGTAGCTGAGGCTGTCCGCGAACCGCTATCCTCCAGGTCTCAGAGTCCCAAGTGTGTGCCACCACGCCCGGCTACCAGGAGGCTTTTATAATGCAAACGTATTTCTCACAGGTCAGGAGGCTGGAAGTTCAGATCACCAGTAGATTTGGTGACCATTGAGGGCCTGTCTCCTGGTTCATAGAGGGCCATCTGTTTTCACATGGGGAGTGTATGAAGTTTCTCTCTGGAGTCTCTATGGTGAGGGCACTCAAGTCATTCGTGAGGGCTCTGCCCTCCTGGCCTAATCACCTGCCGAGTTCACAGTCCAACCAGGCAAGTAAGGGATCAAGTTTCAACCTCTGAGTTGGAAGGGAGAGAGCATTCAGTGCATGGCGCACTTCAGAAGGAAGATTCAGGGCTTCCTTCGGGGCACTCCTCCAAGTGTAGCTGATATGGCTCTCCCTTTGAGACCAACTTTCCTTCTCTTTAACTATGTGAGTATATTTGATTCTCAATTCCTCCAGACCCTAGACTTCACCAGAAACAATCTGAAAATTGGGTCCCCTGGAACCGACCCTCCCACTTACTTGGTCTCTCTACATTGTGCTGCTGGTGCGACGACTTGGTGTTGATGTTACTTAGGCCGAGTGCCACGTCATTCATTTTGTGCCAGAGGGAAAAAAAAAGGGGGAAGCCTGCCAAGATAACAGCGTGGAACGGGAGTCTTGTATTTCTTTCTAAAGACAGGCTGCTGCCCTGTAGAGACAGCCCTGGGAGTCCAGGAAAGGCTTGGGTTAAGGAGAGTGAGTTTCAGGAAGAAGAGATCAGAGCCCATTGCAATGTTGATAACTAAAATAGAATAGCAGCAGATTCATCCTGTGCATGTCACATGGCTGGGACCGTGTCACCCGCTACTTTCAAACCTCAGGAGCTCACCACTGCCCACCAATACACATGGTAGGAGTAATAGTATGAGCGCTTTGTATCCAGAAATGTGTTAGTGACAAGTTAGAGCTTATGCATCGGCATATGATCAATATTTGTTTACAGTAGAATTTGCAACTCAGCTGGTAAATATTTTAGCAGAAGGAAGTACAAAATAAACTTGAGAATGAAGATTGGCCTTATAACCATTCCCATATGAAAAGGGGCACAAGGTATCATAGCAGTTTTAAACTTTTGTTTTCATCTTCAACTCAAGAGAAGAATAAAAATAGGCCCTGATTAGCCATCTTAAGTAAATAAGGTGTTGATAGCAAGAATGCATAGCGGTCGATTACTACCTACCCCAGTTCCAGGGATGAAGTCCTGGGCCTCAAGCATGCTCGTCAAAACTCCTTCACCGAGCTATGCTGCCAGGCCCCAGAGATTTTCATTCTGTTTCTCTAACTAGGAGTTCCTTTCCCTTTGGAACAGAGACCACCCTCACACCTGAGGCTCTGCTCACACTCTAGCTCTCCATGGTCAAATCAGCTCACTCACTCAGATTCTAAGTTTGTTTTTTCATCAGGGGGCCCTAGCTCAACAAAAGGAACAAATTGTCCCAACAATGACGACAGAAAAATGTTAAGGGCCTCTCTATATAAGGGGCTGATAGGGATTGATAAACAGCAAAGACTCAAGATGATGAAAGAGCAAGGGGGCTGGTTCGGCACCTCTTCATCAGAGAAGAAACATGGCTAGCATGCAAGCCTGGCAAATGTTTAACTTTCCTGGTTATTAAAGACAGATAACAATGATGAACAATTTGTTTTTGGCAATGTTCAGTATTGGGGAGAATAAGATAAGATAAGCATCCTTTAAAATGCTGATAGCAGTATAAATTGATTCACAAACATGTTCACCACAACACTGTTTATAGCACTAAAATAATGTAATTAAACATAACTTTTTTTTCTTTTTGCAGAACTGGGGATTGAAAGTAGAGGCATTCTACCTCTGACTTCTACCCCTAGCCTTATTTTTTATTCTTTATTTTGAAACAGGTTCTCACTAAGTCGCAGATGGCCTCGCTAAATAGCTAAGGCTGGCCACGAACCTATGATCCTCCTATCTCAACCTCCCAAGTACTGGGATTACAAGCATGCACCACCACACCTGACTTACGCATAACCTAAATTATAAATAAAATGATAGATTGTGATATGGCTACATCATATATATTGCATATGTATTTGTCCATAAAAAAGAACGAAGTTGGCATATAATACAACATAAATGAACCTTAAAAACAGAAAATCAAATGAAAGAGGCCACTTGCAAAGGACTACATATTCCCTGGTTCTCTTTATATTAAATGTCTAGAACAAGCAAAGTTATTCAGACAGAAAGCAGATTACTGGTTTCCCGGGGCTTAGAGGGAGGATGGAGGAGGTGGCAGAGAGTGATGGTTAAGCAGGGTTACTTTTGGAGTAATGAAGTGTTTTAAAATTGATTAACCTTTTAAACATGCTAACATTCATTACAATGGGTGAATTACGTAGTAAAGAAATCACATCTCAAAAACCTTCTAACTGCTGTCAATCAACCACTCAAGATCCTGAGACCGTTCGCTTGCTCAGTAAACAAGCACTCTGAGAGGACTTAGGCAACCAGCCCCACCTGTCCATCCATCCTCACTACACGTGGCATTGGGGCAGGAGGTCAGAACTGCAGATACTGCCCTCATGACCCCAGATCTCTTGGACTTTCCCATGACAATGTGGGGAGGGAGGATTGAAGCCAGCACCTGCTCACGTCAGGTCAGCCCCAGCCAGTTCTTTGGCTAGAGGAGGGGGCAGGGCCTTCCTGGGCTGTGCCTCTTCCCTGTCCAGAGGTCCAAGCTGAGTCCCGGGCAGCAGCCAGCCAGTAGATAGGGTGCGAGTGGACTCCTCCTCCCCATGCTCAGGGGACAGGGTCCTGGCTGGCCTGCGCTTCTGCAGCCTGTCTGGGCACCACGGGCTTCTGGAATAGAAGGGGGTGAAACAAGCCCCCCACCATACCAGGAGCATGCAGTTTCCTCATCCTGAAAGAGGCAGCGGTAGGAAACAACAAGAGCCATTAGCTTTATGCATGAAGAGCAGGTGACAGTTGGAAGGTCCACAGGGGGGAAGTGACTCCGATGTGACCCTAAGCTGAATGAGACCTTGGCACACAACTCCTCCATGTCCCAGGCTTGAGACATGCTGACATGGTGCGGTGGGTCTTCGGCTGGATTGAGAAGAGACCAGTGGACTGTCCAGAACAGCTCCCTGGGCTACCAGGCACATGTCAGTCCGCACTGCTCGAGGCTGTCCCTGACTCTCGCTCCAGGGCTTGCTCTTTTTCTGCCTCTCCCCTGCTGATCACAGAACTGGAGTGTGTGTGTGTGTGTGTGTGTGTGTGTGTGTGTCCCCAAACTAGGGGAAAGACCTGTATCAGGCTACTATTTCTTTTCTCTGGTACTTGGTAGGGACTATGCAGATAAAAGAATAAGTATGCCAGGCACAGCTAGTGTTTCAGGGGCAGCGTGTCCTCCAGGGATTGATAGCCTGAGCAGGCAAGAACCGGGACAAAGATCTTAGGACAGGACCAGAACTGGAGATTTCTGCAGTGGCCTGACATCGCAAGATGGCTCTCCCAGGACACAGGCCACTCGCCCAGTCCTCTAGAGTCCTGCAGATCTCCGGCCTGGAGAGCCAGCCCACAAGGAGCACTGCATCCAGGACCGAAGCAGAGGGGAGGCAGATATAGCCCCAGGCCGCCAGCAACAAATAATGAGCAGAGAGTTGTTCTTGCCCTGACTCAACTTCTGAGTTGAAGTGAGGAGAGAGAAGTCACTTGTTCCAGCTATGCCTGGTGGCCAGACAGGGGCACCCCCCTTGGATTCCTGCATTGACCAATTGTGCCTAGAAGGAGGGCCCAGCTGTACTCCAGGGTCCTGCTGAACCAGCATCTCCCTCTGTTCAGTACATGCAAGAAACAGATCCCAGCCATTCCTTCTCCCTGCCGCTCCTCTCCACCCCCTTCCATCCCTAGCTGCTTCCCCTACAAGGAACCTTTCCCAATCAATCAGCTTCAGTTCAAGTGCCAAGGAAGCACTGGCAAACAGCCTGGCCTTCCCTTTGCCCTGCAGTAACCTCACCCACACTGATGTCACCCATGCTCTGTCCTGACACAACACTGAACTGGCCACCACAGGGCTGCGAGGACCAGAGGGCAGCGCGCCATGTCCTGAGCCAAGCTTCCCCAGAGCATTTCCCAGCCAGGAGTTTCTCCCATCTCACCCCTCTGGGCCAAGGCATCCACCCGGCTCTGAGAGCTGACAGAGCCTCCCCTGTGTAAAAGCCAATGCCAAAGCCAATGCTCTGCTCTGGGGAGAGGATGGAGCCACAGCTCTGCTCCAGCTCTGGGGAGCTCACTAATTTCTAAGAGAAACAGAAGAAAGCACACTAGCAAATTGTGCTGGCCAGCATCTAGAGGGAGCAGAGAGTAAACATATCATATTAAGTGGGTAGGGGGTCAGGGAAGGGAGACAGGGCCCTTCCCAGTAGATGAGCCCCTAGAATCAGGTTGAGCAAGAGAGGGAGCTTGAGACAGAGGACGCAGCAGTGATTTAAGTTTCCACTCGTGTTCACAGTGCTAGGCGCCCTGACAATCTAGTCATGTCTCTTCACATGTTACCCCTACTTTACAAAGCTCAAAACATGTTGCTGGGGCAAGAAATGCTGTGGTTGGAATGTACCAGAATCTAACATCTGCTAGGTGTGTGCAGGGTCTTTGCATATTTTATCTGGTAAGTAGTTCTTTTCAACCACAGAACATACATACTAAGCAGAAAGTCAGAAGGACAAGCTGCACCCTGCTTCTCCTATTCCCTCCACCACCCATGACACTGCATCAGGCTGATGACACCCTGGAAATTACAGTCCTGGCCCCTGGGCCAGGCACAGTCTGGAAAGCCCACTGGGCTATTCCTTTCTTCCCATCTCTCCCTGCTCAGGAGGAAAAGGAGAAAATTGAATGCAAGCCCGAACTGCATTGCCTTTGGCACCCAAGCTACCCACGATGGTAACCCTGGTGGGTTTCCAGGCTTTCTTTGCTGCCTCTCCCCATCCCCCCAGTAGGGGTTGGCTCAACTCCCCTTCACAGGCCAAAGTTATTTCCGCCTTGCTGCCCATGGGGACCCTGGATTCGCAATGTCATCTGGCTAAGATGTGCTCTTGCAGAATCCTTGGTTTCCCCATCTTCTTTTTTCAGGCAGCTTCCCAGAGAGCTGTCTGTGTTCATGACCTCTCAGCTGAGGACCAGTCAGGAGAGCAGCCTAGTCTAGAGCCCCATACACAGCAGGCCCCTCTGCCCCACCCCAATTCTTCCAGTTGCAAGAGCCTCACAGAGCCCCAAAGGGGTCTGGTGAGCTGTCAGTCCCCGGGACGTGCCAGACACCCAGCACTCTTGTCCTCTAGTATTCCTTCCACTACACCTCCACTTTCAGCAGCCCACGAGACAGCTGGGCCTCCCGGCCACCTGGCACAGCTGAGGCTCTCCTATCACACAGTTGATCTTGGCTGACTGGTGCCAGGGGAGGGCCACCTGAGACCCCAGGAAAGGGATGAGGCTGATGCCAGCCAATCAGCTTCTTGCCAGGGCAGGCTGGAGCCTGGGCCTGTGGATGGGGGCTGAGGCCTAAGCCAGGTAATCCCTTTGCTCCCTTCATGGTCAAGGACTTAAGCAAGAAGGAGTCAAAGGTGGAGGCATGGAGGAGCTGGGGCCTGCTTGGGGAGAGAGTGGATCTGCATTTGTACGGGAGAGCTGGAGCACCACAGTCAGAGGGTGGGAGGAGCCCGTGATCTGGTCACTGGGGAGGGGTGGGGGTGTATGAGACCAGCACAGGTGAGCGGTGAGGAACTATCTCCCCAGTGACAGGAAGCAGGTATGGCCCTTGGCAGAGACTCCTGAGAGCCGAGGCTGCCCCCTCTCCAAATGAAGGTGGGGAGGCCTGAGGATGGGCCTCGCAGACCACCCATCACTGGAGCATCATCGGCCGGGAGCCTTCACCTGGGGCCCCATTTCCCTGGGACTCCCCCAGCCCAGAGGCAGCTGGGCCAGTAATGGAGGAAGGCAAGCGCCTTCCTGGGAGACAGAGGACTCCCCTGATGGCCTATTTTGGCTCCTGGAAGCTCTTATCAGCCCTTTCTTACACTGTACCCAGTCATTCACTGGTCTCCCTTCTCCGGGCCCCAGCTAGCTCACTCAGGGTCAGAGGCAGTTCAGGGCTGATGGCCCGGCCTACCTCAGCCCCTGCCATGTTCTCTCCCAGGTGTCTCCCTTGCTGAAAGCCACACGCTTGTCAGGTCTCAAGTCTCTGCTTCTCAGAGGACCCAGCTTCACAGGCCACCAGCCCTCTGGGATGATCAACCCTGTGGGTTAGGACCTGCTGGCGGGGCCAGACACACGCCTTCAGCATGACCCAGTGGAAAGGGTAATAGGAAGGAGTTGGGTGAGAGGTGGTTCCTGGACTGGGGACCCTCTGAATGCAGAGCCCATAGAAGTGATTTGTCTTCTTTAGAACAGTCCCTCCATCCGGAGGGAAGTGGACCAGGCTCCTGCTGCCCCCTGGTGGCCCTGCCAGGCAAAGCACCTTTGAGCCTCCAGCTGTGCTGATTGATTCATCTGGAGAGAGTAGAGAATTCAGTACATACTTGGGATCCTCTCCTTCCCCATGTACAGCAAATATTGTGGAAACCTGACTGCCAAATCTAATGCTCAAGGTTTCCTCCTTTTAAACCAGCATAAAAGTTGCACACATCTATACTGTAGTGCCCCCTAAACTTTCCCATCTTATTGTCAGACAATTTTTCATAAAGTTTAGCTTTGATTTAATAACTTTAGAAATTGTGTTTGTTAACCAGGCATGGTGGTACACACCTATAATTAGAGTACTTGAGAGACTGAAACAGGAGAATTGCAGCTTGGAGGACAGCTTCAGTAAATAGTGAGACTCTCACCAACCTTGCAAGACCCTATTTTTTTTTTTTTAAATAGGGCTGGTGGTCTAGCTTGGAGGTAGCATGTGTCTGGGTTCAATCCTCAGTATCACAAAAATAAGAAAAGAAAGAAAGAAAAGAAGGGAAATCATCTTTGTCTTTCTATTGCCTAATGCATCTAATGTCTGGCATCTAGGCATCTAGGGCCTTTCGTCTTTGCTCTCAGCTCTCCTTGAAGACTCACTCCTATTTCCATAGCCATGTGGAACATCCTCCCAAGAAGGCCTGTAGTGTCCCTCCCTGCCACCTTGGCTTGCGCTGCTCTCCCTGCAGGCAAGACACAGAGGAAGCCATTATCTTGGCTGTGGCATCCCTGATTCTGCAGCTGGATCCCACCAGAAAGCATCTCTCTGGTCCTCAGTTTCACCACCTGTCAAACAGATAATAAAAACTTGTCCTATATGAGAATTAAGTCATCTAGTACGTTGTAATGTGTTGGCCTCTGGATAGTTAATAAATGGCAGCAAAACTTTATTTCTGTCTCTTCAAACATTGCTCATCCTTCCAAGTCCATCTCCGGAAAATTTCCTCACAAATCTCTTCCAGACTGTCCCAGTTCCTAGCTCAAGCACCCTCCCTCCTCTGAACTGCTGTGAGCTACTGTCCCTCTCCATATGCCAGTTATCACACCTGTCATACATTTTATCCACATTCCTCCCCAGATGGAGTCTTGAAAGAAGTATTTATTAATACAATGTCTTGGTCCCAGGAGGTGAGAAGCAAACTTACTGCAGGGATAGCTTCCATGTCAAGAACTAGACCATAGCCATTCCCTGCTGAAGTGGAGAGCTGGTATAGGGAAAACAAACAGCCAGAAATTTCTCTGAGTCTCAGATCAAAATGGGCCTCAGGTCTCAGAACTATCAAGCTACTTACTTTCAAAAATAACTTTTTCTGAATATGACAGTATTCATAATCCTTGCAAAAAATCATGATAAAAGGCCCCCATAATTATGCAATCAAGAGATAACTACTGATAATTTCACATTCATTTCACTCTCTGCTTCCATGTAAATATAATACATACATTTTCTACACATGTGAGGAACATTTCCCATGACATTAAATATTCTCCAGCTGTGTCTGCTGGCTCTGCGGCCCCAAGAAATCTTTGGCAAGGAAGCCAAGGACTTGAGATGAAGTAAGTGGCAGCATAACTCCAGCATCTTAAGCAATCAGTACCACACTTCAGAGATAGAAAAAAAATCCAATAGCCCATGTGCTCACCTACAGCAGCACACTGTGCCTGCCAAAGACCCAGGCCCACAGACTACAATCTGAAACAGAACCTATCAACAACTCACAAACAAAGAAAAAAAGATGCCAAGACAACAGACATACAAACCTAAGAACTCTGAAAATATGAGAATGAGGAACAATGAGGAAATAATAAATTTCCACAATTCAACCAGAGAAATCATGAGTATTGATCTACAAGAAATGCAGAAAGCAGAATTTCAAATCCTGATCTTCAGTATGATGAAAAGCCTCACAGTAAGTGTGCAGGAATGAAGGAGAAAATTGAGACTAATAAAGAATCAGAAGGAAGCCTGGAATGAAATGAAAGAATCAACAAATGAAATGAAGACAGCAATAGAAAAAATTCTGAAAGATTAGATGAAATGAAAAACAGAATATCACTGTTAGAAAACAGTTCATTCAGAACCGAAAGCACAGTCAACAGTATATAGAAGACATTACAACCACAGAACCTAAACATCCAACAATTATGGGACAATATGAAAAGTCCTAACTTACAGATAAAGGGCATTGAGGGAGAGATAGAAGCACAGACCAAGGATACCTGTAATCTCTTCAGATAAAAAATTTCAGAGAATTTTTTTTTGGGGGGTGTTACTGGGGTTCCTGGAAACCCTTTTACCTTCAGGCTACACTCCCAGACACCTATTTTTTTAATATATATTTTTATTTGGAAACAGAGTCTCTTAAGCCAGCGAGGCTGGTTTCAAACCTGTGCAATCCTCCTGTCTCTGCCTCCCAAGTGTGGGGATTACAAGCATGTGCCACTACGCCTGGCTCAGAGAATTTTTCAAATATAGAAAAAAGACTTGGATATCCATGTACACTAGACATATAGAACAGCGTTAAGACAAGATCAAAGAAGAACCTCCCCATACTATGTAATAATCAAAATGACTAACATAGAGGCTAAGGAAAGAATCTTAAAAGTAGTGAGAACAAAAGAATAGGTGAAATTCAGGGGAAAAACAAAACAAAAAAATTACTCCAAACTTTACAACCCAAGTCATGAATGCCAGGAGAGACTGTTATGATGTAATCCAGACCCTGGAAGAAAACAACTTCCAACCAAAACTGCTATATCCAGCAAGGTATTGATTTAAAATTGATGAAGAAGTAAAAATGTTTCAAGATAAGCATAATCTCTAAAAGTTTATGAATACTAAGCCAGCATTAGAAAAAAATACTTAAAGAAATAAATAAGAAGAAGAAAAAAGAAGCAAATTTTAGAACCAAAGAAGAAATGAATTCAATCAGCAGGGCAACTAAGCAAAGAAGAAATAACACTACATAAAACAGAATATAGAACACAAAATGACAAGAAACAAAAATCATATTTCAATAATAACACTGAATGTCAAAGAATTTAACTCACCAATTAAAAGATATAGACTGACAATGTGGACTAAAAAACACAATTCCGAAATATGCTTTTTGCAAGAAACTCACCTTACAACCAAATATATTTATAGGCTGAAGGTGAAAGGATGGAAAAAGATGTGCCAATGGAGACCGAAAACGAGCAAGGGTAGCAATGCTGATATCTAATAAAACAGACTTTAAGCTAAAACAAACCAGAAAAGACAAAGCAGGGCACTTCTTATTAATAAAAGAAACAATCCAGCAAGAAGATATAATGATAGTAAACATTTATGCCCCAAATGTGGGTGCATTCACATTTGTAAAACAGACTCTTAAGGACATCAGGTCTCAAATAGACCCAAATACAATAATATTGGGAGATTTCAACACACCATTCATGCCATTAGATTGCCCTTCAAGGCAAAAGATGAGTAAAGACTCTTCAAAACTATAGAAAACTATAAACCAAATGGACCTAATAGACATACACAGAATATTTCAACCAGCAACAGCAGAGTACACATTCTTCTGCGCTGCCCATGGAACTTTTTCCAAAATAAATCACATCCTGGGCCAAAAAGCAAGCACCAGCAAATTCAAAAGATATAATTCCCTGCATCTTTTCAGATCACAACAAAATGAAAGTAGAAATCAACAACAGGAAGACAAAAAAATTATATAAATACATGGAGATTGAATAATACACCCTTGAATAAGGAGAGGATAAGATCAGAAATTTAAAAATTCTGTAATTAAATGAAAATAGAGACACAATATACCAAAATCTACGGGACACTTTGAAAGCAGCGTTAAGAGGAAAGTTTATAACATTGAGTGCCCACATAAAAAGAGAAAGTTATTAAATAAACAACCTAATGAAACATCTCAAGGATCTAGAAAAATAGCAACAGTCTAATACCAAAGCCAGCAGAAGGCTGTAAATAATTAAAATCAGAGCAGAAATAAATGAAATAGAGAATAAAAACAATACAAAAGATTAACAAAACAAAAAGTTGGTTCTTTGAAAAAAAAAAATAAGGTCAACAAACCTCTGGCCAACCTACCCAAAAGAAAGAGACAATCAACTCAAATTATTAAAATCAGAAATAAAAAAGGGCACATCACCATAGACAGTGGGGAAATTTAGAGGACTCTCAAAAACTATTTTGAATATTTATACTCCAATAGACTGAAAAAACATGGAAGAAATAGGCAGATTTTTAAGCTCATATAACCTACCTAAATTGAACCAAAAGGACATTTAGGAAGCCTAAACCAACCAATAGCAAGCAAAGAATAGAAAGAGCAATAAAAATTCTGCCATCAAATAAAAGCCGAGGCCTAAATAGGTTTTCCAGCTGAATTCCACAAAATGTTTAGAGAAGAACTAAACTCAATACTCCACAACTTGTTTTAGGAAATTGAAAGAGATTAAATTCTTCCAAATTCCTTCTGTGAGTATCACATTAATACCAAAACCCAATAAAGATACGTCACGAAAAGAAAATTACAGACCAATATCTTTGAAGAACAAAGATATAAAAATTCTAAACAAGCCGGGTGTGGTGGCGGACGCTTGTAATCCCTGCACTTGGGAGGCAGAGACAGGTGGATCGCGCAGGTTCAAAGCCAGCCATGTGCACTGGCTTAGGAGACCCTGTTTCCAAATTAAAAAAAAATATGTAAAAATAGGTCTGGGAGTGTAGCCCGGAGGTAGAAGGGCTTCCAGGAACCCCAGTACCACACACAAAAAATCTAAACAAAATACTAGCTATGTGCATTCAAAATCATATAAAAAATTTTACACCATGACTAAGTTGGTTTCATCCCTGAAAAGCAAGGCTGATTCAACATATGCAAATCAATATGTGTTATTCACCACATAAATAGAACTGAGAACAAAAATCACATGATCTGGGACTTCCGGGAAGATGGCGACTGAGAAAAGCGGGGCTTAAGAGCCCCGCTAACAACCAATCTCCATTACCACAAAATCAGCGCCTTTCATAGCCAGAAAACACCATCACCAGAGAAACAAAAAAATCACCAGGCTCCAGAGAGAAAGCGGACTAAGAACAGAGCTCAGAGCCACAGAGGAGATACACCGGCCTCATGCCCGAGGCTGCGGCAGCAGCGCCATACTGCCGGCGGCAGTTCACTGGACGGCTACAGCAAGCCGAGGTGAGCCGCTGCGGAACAGCCAGGCGGGATTTTTCAGCGCAGGGAGCATCTAAAGCTCCCAGTGGCTGAGCTCAGCACACGCTGCAGGGATTCAGAGTGGAACTCAAAACCAAGAAGAAATAAGCCAGCCTCATGGCTAAGGGCATAGCAGCGGTGCCATATTGCCACCGGCAGCAGCAGCAGCGAATTCACCGAGTCCTGTACATCTACATCTGCGAACTCAAGAACAGTGAGTCAAATTGCGGGCCCTAGAGGAGAAATCCCAGTACAGTACTCCCTGGGACTTGACCCAGTGGGGGAGTGGCGGTGGCAGAGATATCACACCATAGGAGAATGTGCAACCTGGCACCCCCCATAGTTTAAAGCAGCCTCTATTGACTCCCTGGGTCGGAGACTCTGTGATACAACCCAGTAAAGGAGTAGTGGGGTCTGAGATACTACAGACTCGAGATCCAGAGCACCTTAAGTGAAGCCGTAGTGACCCAGGGAAGAATCCAGAGAAGGCAAAAACTTCCGAAATCATGGGAAAGAGGAATAACAATGGAGCAATGAATGCCCACAACCCCACAACATCAGAACCCGATAAAACAGAAAATCAGAGATTTCTAGAAGATCAAATCAGGAAAATAACTGTAGAAATAATAGAGGTGCTTCGAAAAGAACTCAGAGAGAGCCAAAAAGAGATAAAGGATGCAATTAATGAAGTAAAGGCCTCAATTCAAAGCACAAACAACCGATTAGACCACATGGAGAACAGAATCTTGCTCTTAGAAGATGATCATTCCAAAAATGAACACATAGTTTCTAATCAAGAAAAAAATATCCAACACCAGGAATCTGACATTGAAGAAATATGGGCCCATTTTAAGAGACCTAACCTAAGAATAATTGGAATAGAGGAGGGAAAAGAAAGTGAAACCAAAGGGATCAACAATCTCTTCAAGGAAGTAATAGCAGAAAATTTTCCAAACATAGAGCAAGAGGTCGATACACAGGTCCAGGAAACTTATAGAACTCCCTTTAGACAGGATCGGAGAAGAGGATCCCCACGCCACATAATTGTCAAAATGACCAATGTGGAAGCCAAGCAGAGAATCTTAAAGGCAACAAAAACAAAGGGCCAAGTGACATTCAGAGGCAAACCAATTAGAATCACTCCAGACTTCCCAAACCAAGTCATGAGAACCAGAAGGGCTTAGAGACCAGAAGGGCTTTGACATATTCCAAACTCTGAAATAAAACAACTTCCAGCCAAAAATTTCCTACCTAGCAAAACTTTCTATCAAATTAGATGGAAAAATAAGAAGCTTCCATGACAAACAGAAACTGAAGGAATTTATGTCTTCAAAACCAGCACTAGAGTAAATACTCAAAGAGATTAACTACAAAGAAGAAATAGGTAACACACACCAGAACCAGAGAAACAAGATTTTCCATCCAACAGACAACTAAGATTGGTTATCTGTGGAGATTCATTATTTATGTTAGTCTTTTACCTATCTCTAAATTGTATTGTTTGCTTTTATTGTTGCTAATTTTTAGGACTTCTAGTTGGAATATTAATATACCTTCAGATATAGCATTTGGAAATATTTTATCCAATTCTATTAGTAACTTTTAACTCTGTTTACATTGTCTTTGGATATACAATATTTTTTTATTTTTTAGGGAGTTTGTATACTCTTCTGTTGCCTGTGCCATTGAAATCATATCCAAGAAATCACTGCCAATTTCAGTGTTGCGAGGTTTTATGACCCAGATTTTCTTCTAAAAGTTTATAGTCTTAAGATTTATATTTAGGTCTTTTATCTATTTTGAGTTAATACTTGTATATGGGATTAGGTAAGGGTCCAATTTTATTCTTTTCCATGTAATTATTATTTTTCAACAATATTTAGTTAAAAGATTATTATTTCCACCACCAAATGTTTGTGGAAACCTTGCCAAAAATAACTTGACAATATAGGGAAGAATTTAGCTCTAGGCTTGTATTTAACTCCAATGGTTTATATATCTGCCTTTAGAACAGTACTACACTGTTTCAATTATTGTAGCTTTATATGGTTTGAAATCAGAAAATATATATCTGCTAGCTTTGTTCTTTTTCAAGATCGGTTTGGGTATCTAGAATCCATATTCCATATTAGGATAGATTTTTTTTCTGAAAAATAAATATATAAATATATGATAGTTTCACCTAAAAAAATAGAAAAAAATATTCTCTGGTAAGAAAGAAAGCAAAAAGAAATATTGAAATGTTATCTTTAAGTCATCAAAAGCTTGGTATCAGACAAATGAAACTGTTATGTGAGATTATCATTTTTAATTTTGGATAAATTGCTATAATACTAGATGTCAACCACTAAGCCAAGCATGGGAAGGAGGGATGGGGAGAGAATGGGGTGGGGATCGGGTGGGGGCTGACTGGGTGATGTGTGCATGTATGTCTACAAAAGTTTGTATCCCACTATGATGTATGAATACAGTGCACCAATAAAAAAAATTTAAAAGAGAACTTGAATAAAGATGGTATAATACCATGGTTAATGTATATACCTTTTAATAGATCACCTAAAAAAAAATCAAATGATCTTATCAATAGATACTGAAAAAGCATTTGACAAAACTCAACACCCACTTATGTTAAAAGTACTGCAGAAAATTGGAATAGAAGGAAATGCTACCTGCAACTATGTGTATATATGTGAATATAACTTTGTTAATCTGGACACTTGGTATTGGAAGGGAAGAAAATGGGGAGGCGGGGGGTACCAAGTACTATGTGAATATATGCCATTGTCAATATGATCTACATTATGATGTGAAACTATAATACACCAGTAATAAAAATAAATAAATATTCTTCAAAAGTATTGTTAATTCTTCACAATCATTCTCTGTGGTAATGTATCATAATTTATTTTACCTTTTTTATTGTTAGATATTCAGCCTTCCCTTTTCCAGCTTTGAAAGAAAGTGTTATCAATGACACTGATAGAAACATCAGGAGAGATTCCTAGATTTGGGATTATGAAGCCAAGGGAATGAAAGAAAAGCTCATGTTTTGAATTCTGCTCAGGAAACTGACACAGGTGGCAGTTTTTCCAGCTAGTCCAGCTGCTTTATGGATTTTCATCACTATTCCAGGTCCTAAGGAGATAGCCCAGTTTAGAGATGGAAAAGTTATTGGATCCCAAGAAAAGTACAGGAATCCAGCCCACCTTCCAGTGACCACAAGGACTCCTGGTGTTGCAAGCCAACCTTTCTAGCAGTGCTATAGGAATCTCTTTATTCAGTCTTGTAACTTGGTCTGTTCCTCTGTGCTTATTAGCAGTGAAATATTCCCGAATCTCAGGAAATCTTGTTTGCAGCAGGGACAAGAAGCGGGAAGAGAAATCGAAGTCTTCATTCCATTTCTCTGTAGCCACAGAAGGTGGATCTCCTGCTCACTCTGGGCACACTTTATGGATTACACACATGAATTATCTGTGTAAGTATGCCACATGCCTGTCTTCTCCACCACGATGTAAGTTCCATGCAAGAGGCCACAGGGTAGTGTTTGTGGCTCCCCTAGAGCTAAGCATGGGACTGGCCATACAGTGGTGCTCAGCACACAGCCATGCTATGAATTCTGACCGGAGTGAGGACTCTGGAGGGCAGGATTTGTCTCCTGTCACAGGGCTCTCAGAAGCTGGGACAGGAGGTCTCCTGGATGACCATCTGAGACCCTGAAATGTGGCTGGCGGGGGCAGCCAGGAGGATGGGTCCTGTGCTTCAATCTGTTCTTGTTGCAGGCTTTGGACACACAGCCAGCTGTGCCTCGGGGGCTCAGCTGAGAGGCTCTGGGTAGGAAGAATCGCCCTCCAGGATGCTCTTCCCAAGCCCCTGGCATACATTCCCAGGCCTTTCTGGGCCCTCCTGTCCCCATGCCGTGGGGCTGGCTTTCTTTCCCGCCTGTGTCTCAAATGCACCTGGAGCTCTCCCGCCCCCCACTCCACCCTGTTCAGATTCAGCTACTGGCCCCTGCCTGCTGCCGCTGGACCTCTACCGAGGATGTCTGATGATGCTGATGGATTGCTTCAGGGCAGGTGAGCGCATGGTGTCTGGACCACTCTCGGCAGGGCAGGGAATGGCTATGCAACAAGTTTCCATGGACTCAGGGATCTGAAGACTGACTTCCTGAATTTTGTTGCTGACATCGTCTGTCTCCTGCTTGGGCTTGCTTGGTCCCCTCTTCTCTTGAATTTTCCACAGATGCATGGACAGATGGACATGGATATCCAGGAGAATTCTCTAGAAATGGAAGAAAAGCAGAGGACTTTGTTTAAAAAAAAAAAAACAATCTGTTTGGAGACATGGAAGATGCAAAATTTATTTCATCAGGGCTGGTGATATAGGGAAGGTGATAGGAGATGGATAAAGCGTGTTGTTCCAATGAGGAGATGGGGCATATCCTGCTTCTGTGACGTCTCTGATGAAACAACACAGTATAATTTTCTTGGCTTCCTGGGCTGGGGAGAGCTGCCACAGGGATTCATGCACCATAAACTTCCAGTAGGTCTGGCCAGTTCATTTTGATGTATCTAGCAACAGGGGTTTGCAGTGTTCACCTGGGAAGGTGAATATTGTTGTGTTTGCTGCATAAAAAAGGTGGGAAAGACCACTGGCTGTAGCCCTCCCTGATTTCATTGCTTGATCTGCCATGTTTGGACCTGCAAACTTGGGTGCATTGAATTTAGTATTCTTTCTGTATAGATGACTAACGTTCCATTGCTGAAGCTCAGATCTTTTCCTCCAGTTCTTTCTAATAGACAAGAGGTTTTCAATGTCTTCCATTCAAACTCTTTGCCATCCTAAGCCGTGGTTACAGGGCAGTGTGTCCCACTGTTTGTGCTGCTTGGGGTGACACTGGATAAGAATAAATATGTAGAATATAGGAAGGGGCTTGAAGTTTGCTGTCTCTGCAGTAGCTAGAATGTCCCTTATCCAAGGTTCTCTTGTCTGTAACACAGAGGACAACTTGTCTCAGGAATTCTAGACAACTTATAAGGAGATGGCCCATAGGTTTCTTCCTCCTTTTTTCTTCTTTATTTCCTTGTGGTGCTGGGGATTGAACCCAGGGACATTCTTTCTATCACTGAGTTACATTCTCAGCCCTATTTAAAATTTTTTTTATTATTTATTTATTAAAAAAAATTTGCAGATCTGGGGATGGAACCCAGGAGCATTTGACCTCCAAGCTACATCCCTGCCCTATTTTTTATTCTTTATTTTGAAATAGATTTTCACTAAGTTGAGGAAGGTCTCACTAAGTAGCTGAGGCTGTCCGCGAACCATGATCCTCCTGTCTCAGCCTCCCAAATGCTGGGAATACAAGCAAGTGCCACCACGCCCAGCGTTATTTTTTATTTTGAAACAGGGTCTCACTAAGTTGCGGAGGGCCTCGTTAAGTAGCTGAGGCTGGCTGCAAACCCAGATCTTCCTGTCTCAGTCTCCCACGTACGGGGATTACAAGGGTGTGCCACCATGCCCAACTTCCGTAAGCTTCCTTCTTATAGTCTCTGATGTTCCTGGGCTGCTTGCCAGGGTCTAGTAATGTAGGGAAACAAGAGCTTACAGGTAGAAATGAGATGGTCCTACTCCTAGTGTCTGCACTAGGGTAGCATGTGACCAAAAACCTATCCCAGTGCAATAGTGGGGCCAATTCCCCTAGTAAGCTAACAGGCATCCTGACTGTTCTGATGGGCTCTGAATCCCGTGGTGTGGTTACAAACTCCTCCAGGAGGTATTCTCATTCAAAGACTGATTCCTTTCAAACGCTCCCCTGCCCAGAAAGTGTTGTTCCATTCTGCTGGTGCCAGCTGCCAGCTTCTGGGAATGGAACTGTGGAAAAAGACATTTCTGGACCTGTGTCCCTGAGACAGTGTCAGCAGAGTCCTGGCTTGGCGGGGGATTGAGGGGGGGGGGTCTACCATACCATTAGCCACTGCATGAGTGCCCTGCACAGGAATGGGTGCTCTGGAGAGCTAATTACATTTGTGTTGTGCTTTACAGAAAAAAGTTTATGAAGCCTTCTACATTCTACCATTTTCTCTCTAAAGCAGTCCTTCATGTCATCAGGGCAGGCATTGTTATCAACACTTTGCAAATTGATAAACAAGTCTCAATAGCAACTCCTCCAGAACTAGATCACTAGTAGGTGGCTGACCGGCAGGAGCCCCAGGTGCCCCTGACACCATTTGCCCCTTTAAAAAGGAAAAGTCAAGTGCCTGTAGAGGCTCCAGGATGTGGAGAAGTACCAAACACAAAACTGGGAGGTTCCATCTGATTACCACATTGGCAACTTCTTGAGTAAGTTTAAATATCATTGGAATGCAAAGTGCCTCTTGAGAACATTTCTCCAGCTGTGTTGTATAACCTGTCTCCTGGGGCCATATGGGCTGATCCACACAAGGGGAATGCTCAGCACTGAGCAGGGAAAAGCAAGAGATTGCGACTGGCCTGGCGTCGAGTTCTTGGAATGGGAAGACTTGTTCCAGGATAGAGCTACTTGAGTTCATTAAATCCCTGCTGACCACAGGCCTCTTCCAGAATTCTGAATTACCCAAAGGAAACCAGAAACCATCTCCTGTTTGTTTCCCTGCTTCTTAGGGCCATGCTATTGGCTCCCAGTTCCTCCCTGCTGTCCTGAGGTCCAGTTTTGCAAGTCAGAGGTTCTGGTGCAATTGTTCCAAAGACTTGCAGAGCAGCACGTCCCGTTTCTTTCACACTCAACTGAACTAATACAAGGTGGTGGGTACTGGCCCAGTGCATCAGTCTTTTACCCCCAAATTAGGACAACCACAGTGCAGTGTGTTTGCCTGGCTGATACAGTGGAAACAAGGCCACTGGCCCATATAGGAAGCCTGGCTTCCCATCTCTCAGCTCCTATCCAAGGGCAGAGTTCACCTCCTTTCTTGTGTTTCTGCCTGGGTCAGGAGATTAATGCAGCAGATTTAGGGGGTATAACAGCCACATTTCAACCCTGTCTTAGAAGTTGCATACTTAGAAGGGGCACACTGAATTACTGCTCAGACCAATCCTGGGGTGTCTTGGATCAAGATCATCTTATAAGTGCTTGCTTGTAACCCCAGCATTTGGAGGCTGAAACAGGAAGATCACGGTTCACAGACAGCTTCAGCTACTACTTAATGAGGTTCTTTGCAACTTAGTGAGACTGTTTCAAAATAGAAAGTAAAAAAAAAAAAAAAAGGTTGGGGGTGTAGCTCAGAGATAGAATGTCCCTGGGTTCCATCCCCTGCACCACACACACACACACACACACACACACACACACACACACACACACACAAAGATCCTCTTATGACACATACCCCCCCCAAAAAAAAAAAACAGAACAGAACATCTTAGAACTAAGGAATAAATACCTCTTCAAGAAAATAAGGCAACCAGCCAACTCTTGGTCTTATGGGGTTAACAGCCATACTGGAAAATTATGGGTGGGGACAGCTCTTCCACCATGGTGAGGTGAAGGTAGGGGAAGGGGTAGTAATTTCAGTGGCCTGAGGTCTGATTCCCTGATCCACGTTTCCTCAGGGGTAGGAGTTCTTTTAATTCTGGGGAGAAGATAAAGGTCTGGGCTTTGGGCCAGAGAGGTATCTTTGGGATAGTTAATATGGGAGAGATGATGGTCCTGCTCTAAGTCCGTCAATGAGGTATTTTATTTTTACCCCAGCAACTTTATTGGGGCCAGCAGGTCAGTTTGGTTAATTTCGTATAGCATGCTGGTTAAACACTAGGGCTTTGAAGTTAGACTGTCTAGGTTCAAAGTATGGCATTCCATCCGCCAGCTATGCGATCTGAGAATCAAGTTTGCTAACCTCTTTTAGCCATGGATAGCAACTATGGCCACTGATAAAATTGCTTGTGAAGGTTAGATAGCATTTCCCACCAATATTGTGGTAAGCACTTAGCACAATGTCTCTCTGGCACATAGTAACTGAGGCCTATTATACTCTACTCACAACACATACTGTAAAACTATCTGCAAGCATCATGACCCCAAGCATTGGTGGATGGTGAGAGAGGGAGAATTAATGCCTTTGAACCTCTGAAAACTTCCAACTCCTCTGGAGTTGGGGCCTTGGTAAATCATGAATTCATTATACTGAGGATGTGCCCTTTAACTGCCTTTGACCTTGAGAACTGAAGTCTGTATCCACCAAGTGCCAGCCTCCACACGGACTTTTTATGAAACAGACTTCGGAGAACTTCCTATTCTGATGGCTCCTATAACATTCATAGAATAATCCTTAGGCTCGCTTCCTAGCCCTATCCTTCCCTGCCTCTTCCTTCTTTCAGGCAACTCTTCGGGCACCCTGGGGTCTCGGGCAGGGTCTCAGTAGAGCCACTGCTGCGCTCTCCAATGTCCTGACCTCACCCTCCTGACTTCCGGGCTCCCTGAGCTCTGACCATCTGCAACTCCATGACGCATGCTCAGTGCGGGTGGTGGAACCCCAAGGGAGTGAAAGTAGCTTCTTGGTGGGAAAAGAAACTCTTAGGTATTACAGTGTCTTTTTGGCCCTCTGCCGGCTTTCAGTGCCTAGGCAAATATAGAGTCCATCTGCAGTGTTGAAATTCAATTAGGGTGGCAGTGATTAGAAAGAAAATGTCTACAAGGCTATTGTGCATGGATAGTGCAGAAAAAGTTAAAACATGGGACTCGACCCACCTAGCCTTGCAGCTCTGTCTGCTGACGGAGCTCACGCCTAAGCAGGAGCCTGCTGTGCGGTCCTATCAGATGCGTCCTCTGAGGCCCCAGGGCCAGCTGTTGGCGCCGCCCATTTGCTCCCTTGTTCCTGGTTCAGATGCTGTGGGACTCCTGCAGCCTATTATGGGTAAATAGGTGGATGCCAGTTGCTTTTTTGTTCTCTATATACTTTTCTTAAATTGTTTACTTGGGAATTTCCAAGGAGAGATATTACTAGGCTAAAATAGATAAATATGTCCTTGGTTCTTGTTATGTGTTGTCATTTCGCCTATAAGGGGTTATACACATTTATTATGTCACTAGTGCTCTAGGGTCACACCAATTTTGTCATAGTCTCATTACAATCAGTTATTCCATATTCTTATTTATAATTTTTAGTATTAAATAGGTATAAAGGTGTATCATTTGAGCAGGGTTGGTGGCACACACTTGTAATCCCAGTACTTGGGAGGCTGACAGGGGAGTCGCAGGTTCACAGACAGCCTCAGCTATTTAGGCCCTCCCTGTTTCAAAATAAAGGATAAAAAATAGGACTGGAGGTGTAGCTTGGGGGTAGAATGCCTCAGGGTTCTATCCCCAGTACTGTAAAAAAATGTTAATGTATAGCACATACTTGTTTTGTGTTGCTTGCACAAGATATGCTTTAAGAGGAACAAAGGAGGGAGGGTTCATAGAAAAGTGGGTCATTAGACCCCCTGGTGGGGAACCAAGCACCAAGCTCCCATTTCTTTTTTCTTATTTCTTTTTCTTTTTTTCTTTTCTTTTCTTTTCTTCTTTTTCTTCTTTCTTCTTTCTTTCTTTTTTTTTTTTTTTTTTTTTTTGCGGTGGTACTGGGGATAGAACCCAGGAGCATTCTACCTCTGAGCTACACCCCAGCCCTATTTTTTATTCTTTACTTTGGAACAGGGTAGTTGAGTTGCAAAGGGCCTCACTAAGTAACTGAGGCTGTCCTTGAACTGCGATCCTCCTGTCTCTGCCTCCCAAATGCTGGGATTACACGCGTGTGCCACCACGCCTGGCCCCATGCTCCCATTTCTGCACTTGGATTCTGGGAGTGGAAAGATGAGCCAGCAGAGTTGCACATCACCTGGGCAGCAACCTGGCTTGGGCTTGGCCCTAGCAAGCCATCACAGACAGTCATGCTGACTACATTTCTTCTCCCTGTGCTTTATTCTAAGAACATGGTGAGACTAGAAACAGAGCTATTTGGGGTTTTATCTATCTAAAATAGAGCTGGCTGTACCAATCTTTTCACAATAGCAGTAGCAACAGTGCAACCCTTGAAACCTTACGAAGAGCTTCTACACCCAGAGTGTCATTCGACCCTGCCAGCAGTCCTCTAAGGGATAGATATTATTTCCATCCTGAAGATTAGAGAAGTGCCATTGTTGTCCTTAGTAACAATTGATTTGGGGATGAGCCTTCATTCAGAACAGTTCCCGATGGGTGAGGTTGGTTCTGTTCCACCTATTGCTGAGGATGGAAAGTGCTGAAGAATGAAAGATCTTTCTGCCTCTCTCTCTGCCTCCCCCGATCATGATTTTGAGAGAAGGGCTTCCAGCCCTTTGTCTTCTTGGGGAGAGGGCTGTGGCCCTTGGTTGAGGAAGAAAACGTGGGAAGTTTTTGTGCAAAAACAATGACTATTTTAGGACACTTACTGTTATTTCAAAAGTTCACCTGGGCCCCGGAGTTGCTTGAAAGAGGCTGTGAGCTGGGTTGAGGCTGAATCTGACCACCATGGAGTGGGGTGGAAGGCAGAGGCCTTCACCCTGGGTGACTCATGCCTACCCATCACTTAGTGTGTATCGGATGCTCTTTCCCCATCACTGGCTGTGAAGAAATGTCTGCCTCTATCCACTTTTCTTTCTTTCTTTCTTTCTTTCTTTCTTTCTTTCTTTCCTTCTTTCTTTCTCTTTCTTTCTTTCTTTCTTTCTTTCTTTCTTTCTTTCTTTCTTTTTTTCTTTCTTTCTGGTGGTACTGGGGTTCCTGGAAGCCCTTCTACCTCCGGGCTACACTCCCAGACCTATTTTATATTTTTTTAAAATTTGGAAACAGGGTCTCTTAAGCCAGCGAGGCTGGCTCCGAACCAGAACGATCTTCCTGTCTCTGCCTCCCAAGCGCGGGGATTACAAGTGTGTGCCACCACGCCTGATTTATCCACTCTGCTTTCTTTCAGTTGGTTTCAAGGTTCTGTTCCCAGTTTGGTCGAATTTTGCATTATTAGAAGAGGATGAAGTAAGTTTAGTGATCAAGAAGTTGTCTTTCTTTGTGTGTGTGTGTGGGGGGGGGCTGGGACTGGAACCCAGGGGCATTCGACCTCCGACCTACACCTCCTGCCCTATTTTTTATTCTTTATTTTATTTTATTTTACTTATTTATTTATTTATTTATTTTGATGGTACTGGGGTTCCTGGAAGCCCTTCTACCTCCGGGATACACTCCCAGACCTATTTTTACATTTTCATTTTTGGAAACAGGGTCTCCTAAGCCAGCGCGGGCGGCTGGCTTCGAACCTGCACGATCCTCCTGTTTCCGCCTCCCAAGCGCGGGGATTACAAGCGTGCGCCACCACACCCGGTTTATTCTTTATTTTGAAACAGGGTTTCACTAAGTTGCGGAGGGCATCACTAAGTAGCTGAGGCTGTCTGCAAACCAAGATCCTCCGGTCTCAGCCTCCCGAATGCTGGGATTACAAGCGTGCACCACCACACCCGGCTGAAGTTGTCTTTCCTGACCGAGCTTTTCTAGAATGGACAAGGAAAGGACAGAAATGCACTGGAGGTGCAGGTAGTGTCTGTGGGCGAGCCCTGCATGGCTGTGTTGATGGCAGAAGATAACTGGTCACTTAGAACCAGGACCAGTGAAGATACCGCAGTAGGATGGGAAGAGCTTGGGGCCTGGAATAAGCCACCTGGTTCAGATGACGCTGCTACCCGTGATCAGCCAGAGGTCTTTGGAAAGTTCATCAAGAAGACAGGTGTGGTGGTGCACGCTTGTAATCCCAGCATTCGGTAGGCTGAGACCAGAGGATCACGGTTCACGGACAGCCTCAGCGACTTAGTGAGGCCCTCCGCAACTTAGTGAGACCTGGTTTCAAAATAAAGAATAAAAAATAGGGCAGGGGGTGTAGCTCGGAGGTCAAATGTCCCTGGGTTCCATCCCCAGACCCCCCCACACACAAAAAAATTCATCAGGATACTTAAATCAGTCTAGATTTGATGCTTAAGACCAGACAATGTCCATACAGCCTTGTGAGGTTGGTGGAAAACAGAGAAGGCATTTTATGCCTATAGAAGGCTCTCCCTACATACCAGTTGCCATTCCACATCAAGGTACAAATTAAAATTAGGATAGTACTGAACATCGCCTCCATGCTCTGGATTGCTGCACGTGAGCTCAGTCTCTGGGCCTGCTGGTGTAGTGGTCAGAGGAGGAGCAGGAAGCTCAGGTCCTGCTGCACAGGTCTGAGTATTAGCTCTACCTCTCACTGTTGAATGACCCTGAGCAAATCATAGAAGCTGACTTTCATGATTCCTAGACAACTTTGCTCATGGGTAAAGTGGAATCATCAGGCTTGTTTTACAGGCTGTTGAGAGATGGTGCATGGAAAGCTCTTTGAATATCATGAATAAAGCACACAGGTGAGAGAATTAAAGGGACAGCAGTAATCTCTGTGTTATTGATGATGGTAAGAGAAGCCTGGGTCTTTAAGTTCACGCCAATCCTCAGGACTGGGCAGAGATTCTGGAACCAGAAGTGAGGCATAGGGTAATGGTTGCCAAAGGTGTGCTTTGAGGAGTCCTGGGGCGACCTGTGACCGTTTCAGGAGAGTTTTAAGGTCCTATCTTGCCCAACAACATATTTGTGCAAGGCTATATTTTCTTCATCTACTTCAACCAAAGCAACATATTGCAACAGACTGAATACAGAAGTAGACAGGAGAATCTAACTGTCTTCTGTTAATTCCGATATTAAGGAGATTTGTAAACATGTAACCCAATGCAACATTTGTCAGTAAATTTTTTTTATTTTGCTTTAGAATAGTTTTTTATGAAAATTATATATGTTTTGGGTTTGTAATCATCAGTATACTGAATGAATTAATAAGTGTTTAAGCTTATTATTTTTTTCGGTTTTAATTTCTGATGAGGTCATAATTGACAGATATAATCCAAATAAACAAAGCCTTTTTGGAATTCTCAAAACGTTTAAGAGTTCAAAGGGGTTCGCAGAATAAAACATTTGAGAACCAATTGCATAGAGATAGAGTCTGAGAAAGTCAAATGAGATTATCTCATAGCATGGAGGAAAAGAACAGAGGAGACAGGGTGAGACACTGGATATTTGCACATTCATTGATTGAAACATTTATGAAGTCATACTTTGCACGAGGCTCTAGGTCCAGTGCTAAGAGCTTTGAAGTACATGAGTCATGTCACCTGCCTTCCAGGAGCAAAGAAGGCTGATGTGTAAACTATAGTGGCATAGAATGATGAGTGTGACAGTGGCGATGTGCCCCAGAACTGTGGGGAGATGTGGGGGGCAAAGCAGCCAGGGAGATCTGGGGAGCCTCGTAGAGGCCAGTGCCTGCTGAGGTCTGAGGAGGCCCAGAGTCAGTGTCAAGGTGGCCCAAGTCATTGCCATTGGCTTGCTTAACAGTGTTGGCTCTCATCTGGCAGAGCTGGGGGCTGGAGGAGGAAGCATTAGCTAGGTTAGGCCTCAGGCTATAATAGTGGAGAGCTTATGTGTTACATAGAGTCTCAAAGGGCAAGTAAGAGTGAGAAAATGTCTAAGAATATTTCTTTTTATTCCATTCCAAAATCATAAAAAATAAGATAGGAATTACATTATTAACATTTTACCTAAGACCTTAGATCCCATTTTTTAAAAAGTCAAATCACATAGGCAGTGTGAAAACCCCTCCTTGTAGTCATAGTTGAAATCCTGGGGTATCATCTCTGCCATTCTCATGCACATGTTAGTCCATACACACTTTGGACGAGAAGCCCTGGTTGTTTCCAGAAGGTGGAGTGAGTGCCCTCTCGAGCTGATAAGAGCGATGTGGGAGACTCTCCTACGGCGGCGCTGGTGGCTGGTAGCCTTGGTCAGTGCACAAGGGCCTCTGTGCACTTTGTGGAAAATAAATAATACTTCAGAATAACTGCAAGGAGCTGTCAGCTCATAGCAGGCTGGTATCAGGAACCTACTTCTTGGTGGGTACCTCTGGGTCCTGAACGGGCTCTCCCAATGCCTCCTTCTTTCTCTCCTCTCCCTCCCCAGGTGCTGGCCCACTTTGCTTTCTCCTCACCTACCTCTGCCCACACAGCTTTGGTTTCTTCTTCTTTACTCCCTGGTGCCCTGTCTCACGGCCCCCTACCCTGCCCCCACCTGGTCTTCCTGCTCCTTGAGCCTTGGACATGAGCCTTGGACATTTAGAGACCTTTCAAGGACTCCACTTTTGTTTGCTGGACTCCAGGGAAAGTTTGATAAGGTGTTTCAGAAAGTTTAGGTGCCTAGAAGTAGTAATGGCATTGTTTCTGTTAAAAATTATTTTAAACTTAATCAATATATTAACTACTGAGACGTGCTCTCCCTTCATGTGCATACACTTAAGAACCTCTTGACGTGTACTGAGTAAACAAGCCCTAAAATAAAGAGAAAGCTGTTTTCATAGGATCTTTCTGGACTGCTTATATTTTGTAATATTTCATCAATCAATAATTGATGGGGCTACCCTGAATAGACCCAGTCACTCCAGAATGAATCAGCTCTTGGCATTGGTGAACATATGGTTTGGTCATAGTGTTGATAATCCTGCAATCATCATAGAACAGGCTTCACAAGTACAGATAAAGTCCAGGGTTTCTGTTTAGTGAATTCACCCATTATCAGCTCCATTAATTTTATCACACCTCCTTTACCATTTAAGACACTGCATGAAATGGCAGCACCCAAGTGCGGTGACCCCTGTGTGAGTGGTCACTTGTGTTTACTGCTTGGCTTTCCATCTTCTCTGGGTTTCCATTTTTGAGGACTCAGGCTTTGGCAGCCTTTAACGTCAAGAACTCTTCTTCTAATGCTTCCTGCATTTCTAGTATTGAGCCCGTTTCTGTTGAGGTAGATGTAGGCAGCAGTGAGTGTTTGGATCTCAACTTTACATGGCTTTCCCCATGGTTTTAATTTTTCCAAGATGGTTTGTCTCTGGGAAATCTGGACAAGACAGTTCAAGGGACATGGTAAGCAAAATCTTCCTCTGTAAGAAGGACCGTGTGGACAGTCACCAGAAATTCTGCAGCACAGAAATCCCCCTGCTCACGTAGGCCTCTCATGTTATACTCCAGTTGATGTCTTAAGCTTTCAAAAAACAGAGCACCCTCCTTCCAAGAGACCATAGCTACAATCATCTTAGAAATCTCTCATGTCATTGACTAACTTCATTCTATGTCCTGGGGCTTGTGGACAGCACAACAGTGATACTATTTGGAGAGGTAGGATCAAGACAAGTACTACCACGGAGGGACAAGGGCTTAGACACTGAAATTAACCCCCAGGTGCAACACTTTTCCAGTATGGCTCAGCAGAAGACTATCCAAACCTTCTCAGGACCTTTGACCTCCTGGTTTGACATGTCCTATTAGACTCTTCCTTTAGTTCTGAAACTATGTGAGGATTGTAAGACTAAGACTACACTAAATCTGCAAGTCAACTGCTGTATTCTCTCTTCTATCTGTACTTAGAATTCAGCAGAACAGGAAAGCTCCCACAGCTAATCACAAGTGTATCCTATGAGCTATCCAATAGTATTATTTCAAATCTCTTA
This sequence comes from Muscardinus avellanarius, assembly GCF_963383645.1. Taxonomy (NCBI): domain Eukaryota; kingdom Metazoa; phylum Chordata; class Mammalia; order Rodentia; family Gliridae; genus Muscardinus; species Muscardinus avellanarius. Next base: position 133,069,054 of record NC_137789.1, read on the forward strand.
GATATCTGATTTCAATATTTCATCCCCTGAGCTAATCTGCCAGATTAACTCAGTATACATAAGTCCCTTCTGCTAAGATCTCAGGGCTATAGAAGCTTTAGGGAGATTGCTAGACATTTCTTGGATTCATTTTTCATTTTCCAGAATGACCCCCTTAGGCACAACTGAATTCCCTTCAGCAGAAATGGGTAAAAATCTTTGGCCCTGATTCTGATTTCCTAAGAAGAAACCAGCCATGTATGATCATAGGTCCTCTTGAACTTGAATATTCTGAACCTAAGCCCTGAAAGGCTTGGTAATGCTCACAGACTTTATTTCTGGGGCAGATGTGAGTGACCTCACTCTCTCACCTATAGTCTCTGGACACACTGATGTGAAATGTATTATTTTCTATAATCATCCCATGTAGACTCTGAGAATCTAATCCTTCCCTCATTTCTTTTTTTTTTTTTTTAAATTTTATTTTATTGGTGCACTGTATTCATACATCATAGTGGGATACAAACTTTTGTAGACATACATGCACACATCGCCCAGTCAGCCCCCACCCGATCCCCACCCCATTCTCTCCCCATCCCTCCTTCCCATGCTTGGCTTAGTGGTTGACATCTAGTATTATAGCAATTTATCCAAAATTAAAAATGATAATCTCACATAACAGTTTCATTTGTCTGATACCAAGTGTTTGATGATTTAAAGATAGCATTTCAATATTTCTTTTTGCTTTCTTTCTTACCAGAGAATATTTTTTTCTGTTTTTTTAGGTGAAACTATCATATATTTATATATTTATTTTTCAGAAAAAAATCTATCCTAATATGGAATATGAATTCTAGATACCCAAAACGATCTTGAAAAAGAACAAAGCTAGCAGATATATATTTTCTGATTTCAAACCATATAAAGCTACAATAATTGAAACAGTGTAGTACTGTTCTAAAGGCAGATATATAGACCATTGGAGTTAAATACAAGTCTAGAGCTAAATTCTTCCCTATATTGTCAAGTTATTTTTGACAAGGTTTCCACGAACATTTGGTGGTGGAAATAATAATCTTTTAACTAAATATTGTTGAAAAATAATAATTACATGGAAAAGAATAAAATTGGATCTTTACCTAATCCCATATACAAGTATTAACTCAAAATAGATAAAAGACCTAAATATAAATCTTAAGACTATAAACTTTTAGGAGAAAATCTGGGTCATAAAACCTCACAACATTGAAATTGGCAGTGATTTCTTGGTTATGATTTCAATGGCACAGGCAACAGAAGAATATACAAACTCCCTAAAAAATAAAAGAAAATATTGTATATCCAAAGACAATGTAAACAGAGTTAAAAGTTACTAATAGAATTGGATAAAATATTTCCAAATGCTATATCTGAAGGTATATTAATATTCCAACTAGAAATCCTAAAAATTAACAACAATAAAGGCAAACAATACAACTTAGAGATAGGTAAAAGACTAACATAAATAATGAATCTCCACAGATAACCAATCTTAGTTGTCTGTTGGATGGAAACTCTTGTTTCTCTGGTTCTGGTGAGTGTTACCTATTTCTTCTTTGTAGTTAATCTCTTTGAGTATTTTCTCTAGCGCTGGTTTTGAAGACATAAATTCCTTCAGTTTCTGTTTGTCATGGAAGCTTCTTATTTCTCCATCTAATTTGATAGAAAGTTTTGCTGGATAGGAAATTTTTGGCTGGAAGTTGTTTTCTTTCAGAGTTTGGAATATGTTACTCCAAGCCCTTCTGGCTCTCATGACTTGGTTTGGGAAGTCTGGAGTGATTCTAATTGGTTTGCCTCTGAATGTCACTTGGCCCTTTGTTTTTGTTGCCTTTAAGATTCTCTGCTTGGCTTCCACATTGGTCATTTTGACAATTATATGGCGTGGGGATCCTCTTCTCCGATCCTGTCTAAAGGGAGTTCTATAAGTTTCCTGGATCTGTGTATCAACCTCTTGCTCTATATTTGGAAAATTTTCTGCTATTACTTCCTTGAAGAGATTGTTGATCCCTTTGGTATCACTTTCTTTTCCCTCCTCTATTCCAATTATTCTTAGGTTAGCTCTCTTAAGATGGGCCCATATTTCTTCAATGTCAGATTCCTGCTGTTGGATATTTTTTTCTAGATTAGAAACTATGCATTCATTTTTGGATTGTTCATCTTCTAAGAGCGAGATTCTGTTCTCCATGTGGTCTAATCGGTTGTTTGTGCTTTGAATTGAGGCCTTTACTTCATTAATTGCATCCTTTATCTCTTTTTGGCTCTCTCTGAGTTCTTTTCGAAGCACCTCTATTATTTCTACAGTTATTTTCCTGATTTGATCTTCTAGAAATCTCTGGTTTTCTGTTTTATCAGGTTCTGATGTTGTGGGGTTGTGCACATTCATTACTCCAGTGTTATTCCTCTTTCCCATGATTTCGGAAGTTTGTGCCTTCTCTGGGTTCTTCCCTTGGGTCACTATGGCTTCACTTAAGGTGCTCTGGATCTCGAGTCTGTATTATCTCAGACCCCACTACTCCTTTACTGGGTTGTATCACAGAGTCTCCGACCCAGGGAGTCGCTAGAGGCTGCTTTAAACTATGGGGGGTGCCAGGTTGCACGTTCTCCTATGGTGTGATATCTCTGCCACCAGCACTCCCTCACTGGGTCAAGTCCCAGGAGGCCCAATACTGCGATTTCTCCTCTGTGGCCCGCAATTTGACTCACTGTTCTTGAGTACGCAGATGTAGCTGTACTGGACTCGGTGAATTCACTGCTGCTACCGCTGCCGGTGGCAATATGGCGCCTCTGCCACGCCCTCGGCCATGAGGCTGGCGTATTTTTTCTTCTCTGGTTTTGATTTACACTCTGAATCCCTGCAGCGTGTGCTGAGCTCAGCCACTGGGAGCTTTAAATGCTGTCTGCGCCGAAAGATCCCGCCTGGCTGTTCCGCAGCGGCTCAGCTGGCTTGCTGTAGCCGTCCGTTGAGTTCACCGCTGCCGCCGGCAGTATGGCGCTGCTGCCGCGTCCTCGGGCTCGTGTGTCTCCTCTGTGGCCCTGAGCTCTGTTCTCAGTCCGCTTTCTCTCTGGAGCCTGGTGGTTTTTTTTGTTTTTCTGGTGATGGTGTTTTCTGGCTATGAAAGGCGCTCTTTTTGTGGTAATGGAGATTGGTTGTTAGCGGGACTCTCCTTCCCTCATTTCTAGTTTCAGCCTTTCTCTGTCTACTGCCCATCCAAAGCTACATGAGACATTTGGAATTCAACTTGAAATGACCCAATAGCATTAACCAGAATGTGAAGGTGGGGTAGTGGCAAAGAATAGATTGTTGAAAGAAGGCATTGCTCAAGAAGAATAGGAGGACAGCAACAACAAAAGAATTTTTTCTAAAGGCCTTTTCTTTTAAAATATTAGTGGATTTTCTACCAAGAAAAGGAACTGAGTTCTTTGTACCTAGTAAATTGGTTTTAGCCAAGAGTTTTGTGATTTGACCTAACTTTTCCCAAGATAGGAATTTTATGCTTTCAGTTTGTCAATTTCAGCTGTATTTTTTCTCTATGTTTATTCTTACTTTTTTAGGAAGGTTCCTTTTGGCTAAGTGTGGTGGCCAACACTTGTAATCTTAGTACTTGGGAGGCTGAGACAGGATCACAGGTTCAAGACCAGCCTCAGCAACTTAGCAAGATTCTTGACAACTTAGTGAGACTCTGTTTCAAAATAAAATAAAAATAAAAAAGCTGAGAATGTCACTCAGAGGTAGAATACTTCTGGGTTCAATTCTCCAGTACCAAAAAAGAAGAAAGGAGGGAAGAAAGGAAGGAAGAAAGGAGAGAGAAAGGCAAAGCAAGGCAAGGCAAGGCAAGGCCGGGTGTGGTGGCGCACACTTGTAATCCCTGCACTTGAGAGGCTGAGACAGGAAGATCGCACAGGTTTGAAGCCAGCCTCAGCTATTTAGTGAGGCTCTCAGCAACTTAGTGAGACCCTGTTTCCAAATAAAATACAAAAATAGGTCTGGGAGTATAGCCCGGAAGTAGAAAGCCTCTGGGTTCCACCCCAAGTACCACCACCACCACCACCAAAAAAAAAAAGAAAAGAAAAGAAAAAGAAAAAAGAAAGAAAAAAAGAAAAAGGGAGGGAGGGAAGAAAGGAAGAGATAATTTTCCTTTTGGAAAGTACCCATTTAACACAGATATATCCATGTGAAATCTTCAGTTGAAATAGTGATTTATCTACAGTAACAGGCCCAACATAACATTGCCTTAAATTATGTAGACATCTATTCCCTCCTGTATAACAGTCCTTGAAGTAATTCAGGGCTTCATACTCATGGATCCAGCCCCTTCTACCGCTCTGCTTCCCCAGCCTCAACACACTGCGTGTGTGTGTGTGTGTGTGTGTGTGTGTGTGTGTGTGTGTGTTACTGGACCTTGAACCTAGGACCATTCTACCTTCAAGCTACACCCCCAGCCCTATTTATTTTTATTTGGAAACAGGATCTCACTAGATTGCTAGGTTGATAGAAGTCTCACTCCTTGCTGAGGCTGTCCTTGAACCTGCAATCCTCCTGTCTTAGCCTCCCAAGTACTAAGGTTACAGGGGACAGCACCACACCAGGCTTAACACACTGCTTCCAGCTCATGATCCAGGTTCTGCTTTCAAATCCATATTCCAGCAAACAGAAAGTAGGAAGAGAGAAAGGATGTCCCTTCCTTTTAAGGACGTGAACAAGAAGGTGTAAAGAAGCCTATCACTTGACTCCCATTCCACCAGTCAGAACTTAGCTTAAGTGGTCACCACACCAAGTTGCAATGGAGGCTGAGTATGTGGTGTTGAATTGTGCAAAAATGTGCCCTCAATAAAATTATCTTATTATGAAGAAGGGCAGGAAAGGTATTAGAGAAGAACCATCAGTTTGTGCCAGATAAAGAAGAAAGGAGCCAGGCGTGGTGGCGTACCCTTGTAATCCCCATGCTTGGGAGGCTGAGACAGGAGGATCGCACGGGTTCGAAGCCGGCCTCAGCTACTTAGTGAGGCTCTCAGCAACTTAGTGAGACCCTGTTTCCAAATAAAATATAAAATAGGTCTGGGAGTATAGCCCAGAGGTAGAAAGCCTCTGGGTTCCACCCCCAGTACCACCAAAAAAATTAAAAAAATAAAAAAATAAAGAATAAGCGCCAGGTGTGGTGGCACACGCTTGTAATCCTGGCGCTTGGGAGGCAGAGACAGGAGGATCACGCAGGTTCAAAGCCAGCCACGCTGGATTAAGAGACCCTATTTCCAAAAATAAAATAGATCTGGGAGTGTAGCCCAGAGGTAGAAGGGCTTCCAGGAACCCCAGTACCACCAAAAAAATAAATAAATAAATAAAAATAAAATAGCTTTAGAGGTAGCTTAGAGGTAAAATGCCCCTGGGTTCAACCCCCAGTACTAAAAAAAAAGAAGAAGAAGAAATGTCCCACAGTTTGGCACTGAGGACAGTAACAGTTAATAGAAACCAGAGAAATCAAAACATTACCTCAGCCGGGCGTGGTGGTGCACACTTGTAATCCCCACACTTGGGAGGCGGAGACAGGAGGATCGCGCAGGTTCGCAACTAGCCATACTGGCTTAAGAGACCCTGTTTCCAAAAATAAAATAGGTCTGGGAGTGTAGCCTGGAGGTAGAAGGGCTTCCAGGAACCCCAGTACCATCAAAACAAAAAACAAAAAACAAAGAAAAACAAAAAAAAGATTAACTCAAATAGTCTTCCCAAAATACAGTCAACAGGGAGAGTCATGAAAGCTGACTTTCTTCTACCAGAGAAGATATTATAGTGCTTAAGGAAGCTATTGTGAAACTCTCTTCAGAGGTTGTTCTGGAGGTAAAAGAAGGAATAGTTTCATAATATAGCTTTTTATTTCACAAGAAAGTAGAACCACCCTTAGGGTAACACACATCTCCCCACACTCCAAATTATTTATGTGACCCAAGCCAGGCTGGATTCAGTATGCCAAGAAATAGGTAGCGATGTTATAGAGAACTGCCCAACAAGCTAAGTGCTGAGTGGGGCTCACTCAGAGGCCCCCAGAGGAGCTCCAGGACCCGATTAGAGGGTAGTAAAGCCAGAAGAACTCCTGACTCATCAACACTTGTCTGTTTCTTATAACTGCCTCCTTCTAAATCCATATTGCACACTCACTGTATAAGGACAATTTTAGGAGTGGGAAATATATGTGTATGTTTATATATTTAAGCATATCATGGTATATTTCAGAAATCTGACTTTACCCAGAAATAAAGCTTAGAAGGTCTTCAGGAATCAGTGGCAGGCACATTGCTGGAATACCACTGCCAGTTGATTTGTCAGCAAGCCCTCTTTAATAAAAGTTACGAGAGCTGGGCATGGTGGCGCACGCTTGTAATCCCAGCGTTTGGGAGGCTGAGACCTGGAGGATCACGGTTCGCGGACAGCCTCAGCTACTCAGTGAGGCCCTCTGCAACTCAGTGAGACCCGTTTTCAAAAATAAAAAAAATATAGGGGGCTTTTCCCTCTTGGGACCCTCTCCCCTTTGGGGGAGCTGTTCTCTCTCTTGCAGGTCGTGTTAGCCCTGAGAGAAGGCAGAGTGCAACTGAGGGCACATGGCTTAGGCTACTCTTGGGTAGTGACCTGAAGGCCTCTGCTGGACATCAAGGCTGACCAGGGCCCCTACGGGTGACCTGCACCTCTTTTCTGGAAGATTGCGTGGACTCTGGGAGAAAGTAGTTTGCAACTGACGGCACTTGGCTCGGGCCACACTCGGGTAGTGACCTAAATGCAACTACTGGACACCAGAAGACCCGACAGCCCAAGTGGTGTTCTGCCTATTTTCCTATTCTCTTTTGGCAGATAGCGTGGACTCTGGAAGAAAGCAGCCTGCAACTGAAGGCAATCCGGCTTGGGCTACTCTCAAGTATTGTCCTGAAGGCAGCTGCTGGACCCAGAGTTCCAGCCCCTTTGAGGTGTTCAGCCACCCTTCCCCATTCCCTGCTGCTTCCAATAAACCTTTTACTCCCCTTCAAAAAAAAAAAAAAAATATATATATATATATATATATATATATATATATAATAGGGCAGGGGGTGTAGCTTGGAGGTCAAATGCCCCTGGGTTCCATCCCCAGACCCTCCCCCGCCAAAAAAAATACAAGTTAAGTTACGAATGGGTTTGAATAAATGTAGATGTTGTTACAGATTCATGGAAAAGTCATCCAGTTCCCTCCTTTTCTGGCTGTTTTCCTCAGAAATAATGCAGTCTTTTTAAAAAGACATCAAGTTTTCCATATAGGTAAGGACTGAGTTACAGTGAAAAGTCAATGGTTACATAATGGGAGTTACTGTCTAGGTAACAAAAGTCCAAAGGAGGGCAAGGTTCAGGGCTGGTGAATCCAGTGGCTCAATGACATCACCAGGGACGTGTCCACTTCTGCTATTCAGTTCTGCCAGCTACACAACGAGTTTCATTCTAAGGCCTAATTAAGATCTAGTGTGAGAAGATTCTAGAAGTTTCCAGGATTCTTTCTTTTCCTGACTTCTGGACCTGAAAAGGAATACTCATCCCAGAATTTGCAATACTGCCAAAGGAGGAACCTTTGAAGATTTGCCTGGGTTTCCTTCCAAGTACTAGAGCCAGGGTTAGATGTAGCTTCTGGCAACAGATAAGAGTTAATCAGGTCAGGTGTGATAAAATCAGATATTCTCTATATTAGCAGGTGAAACCATCACCTGGCCTCTAAAACCCTGGCAGAGCATTTTCATGTAGTCATTGCCCAAATGAAAATCTCCTGGAATGGGGTCCACAAAAGGCAGTGACTTACTGACCTTCTGCATATGACGCACTGAGTCAAATTCTGACTCCTTCCACTCCCTGGGCTGGGCTCCTCTTTTGAGATGCACAGAGCAATTCCACTCCTTCACCAGATCATAAAGACAGATCGTGGAAGGCCAGCCCTGCCCACTGCAGGCACCCTCTCTGCATGCTCCCTCGCTGACACTCCCAGCAGGCCAATGGGTGTTTTTGTCATTTCCCCTTAGGTGGGCCTAATCCTTTCCTTTGAAGAAGGTCAAAAGAGTTACTGTTAGGACTTAGTCAACCAACAGAACTGTGCCCTCTCACAGACAGACCTTGCTAAGGTCCTTACCCAAAGAGCAAGAAGATAAAGCCCTCTTGAGACATGTTAGCACATTTTTGTAAGATGCTCAACCTCTCCTCTGCAAAGAGGCTCCCGAGTGGACAGAGCAAAGAATATTTTGAAACAAAAACAAAACCTCTGTTGGCTGAGAAATTGTAATTGAGCGGTCAGCTTGCTTTTGGCTTAGGGATCTGATCTGTGTGTCATTCTTGCCCCTCATGTAGTTGTCGGAATGGTGGAACAACTAATAAACCATTGGTGTGCGATGCTTTAAACCTTAATATCAATATAAAAATCCAGGGTGCACTTGCTTTTCTAAGGGTTAATATATTAAGCATTAACTTTCAGTGCCACTTACCACTGCAGGTTTATTTATTAATTATTATTATTATTATTATATTTTATTTATTTATTTATTTATTTTTTGGTGGTTCTGAGGGTGGAACCCAGGGGCTTTGCTATCTCTGGGCTACACTCCCAGACCTATTTTACATTTTATTTGGAAACAGAGTCTCACTAAGTTGCTATGAGCCTCACTAAGTAGCCAAGGCTGGCTTCGAACCTGTGTAATCCTCCTGTCTCAGCCTCCCCAGCGCTGGGATTACAAGCGTGCGCCAACACGCCCGGCTTTCAGGTTTATACATTCAGCCCATTCTTAAGGAGACTTTCTTTGGAAAAAGAAATAACAAAGTATAGATTCTCTTTCAGCTGTCAAAATTTCTAGAATTATGTGATCAGGAAAGGTCGTCATGAAAAATGCCCTTCCAAGGCTTTAGTACGGAAAACCAGGCCCTGAAACATCCCTGACCCTGAGTCTCACGTTGACCTGGTGACCTGGGATTCTACCAGCCCTGCAGCCTGGAGCCCATGCACTCCTCTGCCTGGCAGCCAGCACTCAGCTCCTGGCTTCCTGCTGGCCCTGGCTCTCTAGGCTGAGGGGCAGGGGAGGAGCCGCTCTTCCTGCACTATGCCCAGCCATTCTCACCACCCTCTAATCACCCTACCATAGAACCGCTGGCTCAGAAGAGGCTCCGTTGATTTGAGTAGAAATCTGAGCTCAGGACTGCAGAAAGCCAAATTTCTACCCAGAAAGCAGTATCTCCATGACACACAGAAGACTAGTTCAGAACCCAGATAAAATCAAGGAATACAAAAAATGGCAGGAAGGCTTTGGTACTTTGGTAACTGCAAGCATGCTTTTGTGTGTCTGTGTTTCTCACAAAGCTCTGTTCCCAGTGGACGTTTGTGATCATGAGGATTAAGGAATTTATAGGTAAACTAAAAAATACTCAAGATTGAGGCGGGAATGGTAGCATATGCCTGTAATCCCAGAATTTGGGAGGCTAAAACAAAAGGATCCCAAGTTCAAGACCCGCCTCAGCAACTTAGCGACACTCTCAGCAACCTAACAAGACCCTGTTTCAAAACAAAAAAATAAAATATGCTGGGGTTCAGCTCAAAGGCAGAGAAAATGGAGTCCTGAGGCTTAAGAGAAGAATGGGTAAGAAGGAAAGAGGAGTCCTGGCTTCAGTCCCTAGTACCAAAAAAGAAATATTCAAGATTGGTGCTCCAAAGAGATGTCTTTATTTCTTTTAATCTTTGTCCGTCTCTTCTACCCAGGTAGACTTTTCTATACATAATAACTCTTTCTATAAATATTTCCAGCTATCATTATAATCTAGCAGTGGTCACCTTGAGTCTGTCCCTGAAGTTCAGTCATTCAACAAATACTTATTAGGTTCCTCTTGTTTCTAACATTGCACCAAGCACTACAGACTCAAATGTGAATTAGACATAATCCTTGACTTCAAAGAACTTCCAGTTTGAAATTGATTAAAGGAAAAAAAGGATTAAAGGAAAAAGGAATCCTCAAAGGATTCTGGAGACTTAAAGTATTTTCTGGAATATTAAGATGGTAACACACGGGTGTCCTTTGGAGATAAGTGCCATCTTCTGATTCTGTATTACTGAAACCAAGACTCTGAGTCCAACTACACCTTTGCAGGCACAAAAACACTGCTGGATGATTACACTGTTAAATTTTAAACTAGTCCTAAAGGAAAGGGCTTTTGCAATTCATCCCTTCTTGGGTTTGATTTTGAGGTGTTTCTTTGTACTAAAGGACTTCTCTGATTTTGAAGTATACTTACCAATTTTGAAAGTCTAAGGACAACACCTGATAAAAAGCACAGAGAACAATGTCTGAGAATTTTCTTTCTCTCTCATTTTGATGGCTTTGTTTGCCTTGTTTAAAGATCCATATGCTTAATTATTCTGTAGAATTCCAAGTGAAGAGCAGCTTTATGAAGCTGAGTTTTAACTTTTCTATTTTGTTGATTCGTGTGATTATCAAAAGAGTGTTTACAGTTTAATATCTGGGCTCCTAACTAAAGACCTGGTGCTTAAAACTGAGACACACAAAGTAAGTTCAAGATGTTTTACCATGACAATTATTTAATATTTATTCTTTGTGTGTGTGTGTGTGTGTGTGTGTGTGTGTGTATGTGTGTTGCTAGGAATTGAACCCAGGGGCATTCTATCTCCGAGTTACACCCTTAGCCCTATTTTTTATTTTATTTTTTTTGAAACTGGGTCTCACTAAGTTTCTGATGGCCTCACTAAGTAGCTGAGGCTGGCCATGAACCCAGATCCTCGTGTCTCAGCCTCCCAAATACTGGGATTACAAGCATGCACCACGACGCCCAGCTGATCTGATTTTTTTTTTTTTTTTTTTTTTTGGTGGTACTAGGGGCTTTCTACCTCTGGGCTACACTCCCAGACCTATTTTTTATATTTTATTTGGAAACAGGGTCTCACTAAGTTTCTGAGAGCCTCACTAAATAGCTGAGGCTGGTTTCGAACCTGTGCGATCCTCCTGTCTCAGCCTCCCAAGTGCGGGGATTACAAGCATGCGCCACCATGCCCGGCTTCTGATTCATTTTTTATATTTATTCTTTTTTAATTTTCTAATTCCGTCCTCAAAGTTTTGGCTGTAGTTCTAACCTATAGTCTGTATATCACCACTCTCAGTGAAGGCTCAGTAGATTCAGGAACTCAAAATCAACTTATCTTGGGTATAATAAATATTCAGTCTTCGTTTCATTCTTTCATCCAACCAATATTTATTGGAAACTTCCAAGGGAAAAATATTGTACTAGGTGTTGAGAATACATCGGTGAACGAAACAGACACGAGTCCCTGCTCCCACAGAGCCGACATTGCAGTTGAGTTGCATTCATTTAATCTAATGTCTCAAAGAACCAATTTGGAGAATGAACTCCGCTTTTAGGGAAAAGGAAGACAAATGACAAAAACCTCACATTACTGGAAAGCTGCAACATAATGCGGCTAAAAAGCCACTGGACGTGCGGTCAAGAGGCGGGTTGTGGTCCCAGCTGTCCAAATCCTCCTTGCGGTTCTTTGGTTTTAACTATTCTCATGTATTAATGATACTAAATCCTTCATGGATTGAATGACAGGACAGTCTAATATTCTGTGATAAATAACAGGCATTTACTTATTTATGGTAAATTTATGAAAAATGAAAAGCCAAATTATTTCATTTATTCACTCACTCATTCATTCATTCATTCATTCATTCATTCATTTTTGCACAGGTAGGTACTGAACTCAGGATCTTACACATACCAGGCAAGTTTGCCACCACTCAGCTACATTCCAAGACCTCCCCCACGTTTTTTGGTATTGGAGATTGAACCCAGAGGCATTCTACCTCCGAGTGACACCCCTACTCCCTTTTATTTTTTATTTAGAAACAGGGCCTTGCTGAGTGGCCGAGGGTCTCACTAAGTTGCCGAGGCTGTCCTCAAACCCGTGATTCTACTGTCTCAGCCTCACAAGTAGTGGGATTACTTACAGGCTTGTGCCACCATACCCGGCTCTGTTTTATAAAAGAAATGTGTAGGAGTCATCCTAAGCTCTTATAACTTCCATAGCTACAGGACAGTATAGAATTGTTTATGATGTGGGGCCGGGTCTGGAGCCAGTGAGGCCGGCCCGGAGCCTGTCACACGGCAGGCCTGGGACGGGGTCTGCTCTACAGCAATGGGCCAGCGGGTCCCTGCAACCGTGTGGCCAGGAAGCACTAGAAGCTGCCGCTGCCTCACCTCATCTCTCAGCAGATTCCCAGATCCACGTGACCGCTATTAAAAAAAACTGGTTGTGAGTCGATCATCTTGTCAAAGTTACTCACCTTTTGGCTTTCAGGATTTCAGTAAGTGGGAATAAGTGTGAAAATTAAAAGAAGGACTTCCAAGGAAGAAAGAAACTGTAATTGATCGGATGTGTAGAAATAGAAGCTCTAACACATTGTTGGTAGGATTGCAAGTTGGTGCAACCAATTTGGAAAACAGTATGGGAGATCCCCAGAAGAAGGAAAATGATCTTACCATATGATCCAGAAAAACCATCTCTGGGTATCTACCAGAAAGAACGAAAACCAAAATACCAGATTAATGTATGAGCAACCAGGTTCATAGCTGCACAGTTCACCAGTGCCAAACTGTGGAACCCGCCAAGATGTCCTTCACTGGATGAGCGGATTACAAAACTATGGGATGTGTACACAATGGAATTTTGCTCAGCCATAAGGGAGAAAAAATTATGGCATTTACAGTGAAGTGTCACAAATAATAAGAAAGATGCTTTTCCTAAGGTGTGAAAACTAGGGAGTAATGGCTAACAGGAGGAACTCTAGATGAAGAAGGGATCCTATAGAGAAGCAATTAAGGTGAACTATCTGAGGGGATGGGAGGAGGGAAGAGGAACTCTTCAAAGCCAAGCATGGGAAGGAGGGGGGAGGAGGGAAGGGCTTAGAGATTGGGTAGGTGCTGATTGGATGAAGTATGCATGTATATCTCCACAAGTTTTTTTTTTTTTTTATCCCATTAAGATGTATGACTACAATGCACCAATAAAAATTTATTAAAAAAAGAATTGGTTATGATGCTCAGAATACAGGGTACTGAGCCAATAAGAGAAATTTAACTAGATACAACTATCAGAAATGTGTGTGTGTAGCCGGGCATGGTGGCGCACACTTGTAATCCCAGCATTTGGGAGGCTGAGACTGGAGGATCGCGGTTCGCGGACAGCCTCAGCTACTTAGTGAGGCCCTCTGCAACTCAGTGAGACCCTGTTTCAAAATAAAGAATAAAAAATAGGGCAGAGGGTGTAGCTCGGAGGTTGAATCCCCCTGGGTTTCATCCCCGGAAAGAAAGAAAGAAAGAAAGAAAGAAAGAAAGGGAGGAAGGAAGGAGAAATGTGTGTGTGTGAGAGAGGGTGAGACAGACAGACAAACACAAATACAGAGAAATAAGGGCAGAGAGAGAGAGACCATGCTAGATAGAAATCAATCAAAAGATGAACAATTAGAACAACGCTACAGTAACCCTGCTCCACTAATACATGTCATTGGGTAAAAATATCACCATATGGGAGGCCCCAACTGTTAATTAGCGTCTGATTCATGTGTACCATATATATATATATATATATATATATATATATATATATATATATAATACATATATATGTATACATATAAGCAGGTGCCATCCCAGAAAGGCATGCATTACCACAGTGCTTTGAGGTCCCCCCCCCTGTGGTTTCACCCGGATCAAGAAGGTCATTGACAATAGCTTTAACTTCAACATAAGGCTTGCTCGTGCCTCTGCACTTATTCTCTCTCAGATTATTCTAGTCTCACAGCGCGGAGGTTTTGATTTCTGACCTAGCACAGATGCTCCACCCCGCTCCTGACCCTGCGGACGTCCTCAGGTAAGAATTAAGGGCGTGCTGCCCCCTGCAGGACACTCTGGTACCTGCAGGCCTGCGATCCATCAGGATGACGGCCTGTACTTTTCTGTAGTGCTGTAGTATTTCTCTCCACCAGGTGGCGCTGCTGTTCCAAATGCCATTGTCCAGCCAGCGCAGGGTAGGAAAACTGCTATCAGCAAGAATGAGGTTGATGAAGGAGGGCTCCAGAGAAGTATTGAGAGAGAAAGAAATTAAGGAAGGAAGCCTGCAGGCTTTATGACACAAGGAACTTCCCCAGCACCCCTCCATCTAACCTATTTAAATTAGGAAAGTTATCCCAACTCCCACTAATAAAATGTAGGATAGCTTAATCCAATAGTTCCCAAGCCTGGTTGACCAACAGAATTATCAGGGGAATTTTTTTTTTGGGGGGGGGGGGTCTGGGGATGGAACCCAGGGGCATTCGACCTCGGAGCTACACCCTCTGCCCTATTTTTTATTCTTTATTTTGAAACAGGGTCTCACTAAATTGCAGAAGGCCTAAGTAGCTGAGGCTGTCTGAAAACCGCGATCCTCCAGTCTCAGCCTCCCGAATGCTGGGATTACAAGCGTGCGCCACCACGCCCGGACAGGGGAATTTTTTAAAGATACAAAATTTCAAATTTTATATTGAGACACTCGTATTCATACGTTTGAGGAAGTCCCTGGTCGTCTCTCTTTAAAATCTCTTAGGTACCAAGAATGGTGGCTCACGCCTATAATCCCTGCGCTTGGGAGGCGGAGACAGGAGGATCTTGCAGGTTCGAAGCCAGCCACGCTGGCTTAAGAGACCCTGTTTCCAAATAAAAATATAAAATAGGTCTGGGATTGTAGCCCGGAGGTAGAAGGGCTTCCAGGAACCTCAGTACCACCAAAATAAATAAATAAATAAATAATAAAATTTCAAAATAAAAAATAAATAAAATCTCTTAGGAAAATCATTGGTGTATTATTTGTACAGATATGGATGCAAAGATGCTATTTTCAGAGTAATCAGTCTTTGCAGGACACTGTGAAGACAACTTCGATTTCTCAATTCAGTAACAGCAAACTTACCAAAAACCGGCCATGTGCCAGTGAGTTCTCTAGGAAATCGGTACACGGTTTATCAATTAAACCAATCTGTCTCCCTTAGAAACCTGCCTGACAAACAAGCTCTGTGCAGTGTTCCCCACAACCGATTTTGTGTTGCCATCACATAGGAATAAACAACAGAAAACAATCACAGGAGAATCCAGTGAAAGGGATTACAGGGAAAAGGAAAGTAAGAAGCAGAATAATTAATTATAAGTAGCAATTAATAATTAATTCTAATAATATTTCTACGGACAATGAAAGCATGTCAGAAACAGCCCAAACTGTTTACTTTGCTGTAAATCAAACTGGAAGATAGTTTTAAATGATTTAAGATGCAGAAATCAGAACTGATTCAAGATGCAGAAATCAGAAAAACTCACAGTGGCAGAAATCATGAAAGTTAGAAAGATAAGAAAACTCTTTTTTTTTTTTTTTTCAGAAATAAAAACTAAACTAGGAATACCAGAGTGCAGTAACACAACACAGAATGTCTTTAGAGAAATAGAAAGTTAAAAAAAGAGGAAAATTTAAAACCAAAAAGAAATGACAACAATTAAAGAAAAATTAACAAATATGGAAGATAAAATAAGAACATCCAACATATTGATAAAGATGATCTTTGGTTTTGTTGTTGGGAGAGGTTCCAGTTGTGTTGGAAGTATAAACTTCCAAGATCTAAGAATCTTCCTTTTTTTTTTTTTTTTTTTCTTTTGACTGGGGATGAAACCCAGAGGCTTCTACCTCCGGACTACATCCCTAGCCCTTTTTATTTTTCATTTTGAAACAGAGTCTTGCTAGGTTGCTGAGAGTCTCACTATATTGCTGAGGCGAGCCTTGAACCTGCAATTCTCCTGTCTCAGCTGCTTGAGTCCTGGGATTACAGGTGTGCACCACCATGCCTAGCTACTTTTTAAACTTTAATTTAAAAAGCTAAAAAATTTATCCAGTGGGCTTTAGTTTGTTTAAATGATTAGAACCCAAACTGTTCTTCAGTAGGAAGCCATCTTAGGCTGATCTAGATCTCTTGAGCCCTGAAACATACACTTTGAGGATCCTCCTTTAAGAATATCTTGTTCTGTTTTTTGTTTGTTTGTTTGTTTTTGTTTTTTTGTGGATCTGGGGGGTGGAACCCAGGGGCATTTGACCTCCGAGCTACACCCCCTGCCCTATATTTTAATCTTTATTTTGAAACAGGGTCTCACCGAGTTGCAAAGGGCCTCGCTAAGTAGCTGAGGCTGTCCGCGAACTGCGATCCTCTGGTCTCAGCCTCCCGAATGCTGGGATTACAAACGTGCGCCACCACGCCCGGCTATCTTGTTCTTTTAAGGTTGACAAAAACAAACGGCAGTTCCAGGGGCAGTTCTGACAATGTCTACCTCATCTCCAGGTCTCTGCATCTCCCTCACTGCCCGGTGATCTCCATGTTCACCCCTCCCCGCACCCTCACTACCTCTGTGCTTATCCCCCTGGGCAGTTGGCCAGTTACTCATCCAATTCCCCTTACGGATAAGAGCTGTGCTCTCTGACGACTGTCTCTCCAGAACTGTTACTGAGCACCTGTTACGTGTTCAGCAGCTACTGTGTGATCTCCTGGAATCTTCTGATACCCATGCTTTCCTATATTGCTGGTAGAAATGTAAAAGGATATAACCACTTTGAAACACTTTGGCAGTTTCTTAAAATGTTAAGCACGCATGTACCAAATGACCCAGCCATTCTATTTCTCCTTCTTCTTCTCCTTCTCCTTCTCCTTCTCCTTCTCCTTCTCCTTCTCCTTCTCCTTCTCCTTCTCCTTCTCCTTCTTCTCCTTCTTCTTCTTCTTCTTCTTCTTTTTCTTGGTGGTACTGGGGGTGGAACCCCCCAGAGGCTTTCTGCCTACGGGATATACTCCCAGACCCATTTTATATTTTATTTGGAAACAGGGTCTCACTAAGTTTCTGAGAGCCTCACTAAGTAGCTGAGGCTGGCTTCGAGCCTATGCGATCCTCCTGTCTCAGCCTCCCAAGCGCGGTGATTACAAGCGTGCGCCACCACGACCGGCTCCAGCCATTCCGTTTCTAAGTATTTATACAAAACAAATTAAAGCCTGTGTGTATTGAAATATATAGCTGCTGTAGTTTGGATCTTGAATATCTCCAAAGGCCCATAGGCCAGCGCTTGGTCCTCAGGGCGGTCCTGTTGGGAGGTAATGGAACTTTAAAAGGTGAGGCCTAATGGGAGGATTTTAGGTCATTGGGGGGTGTGCCCTTAAAACGGAATGGTGGGTCCCTCAACCCCCTCTTTTGTTTCCTGCCCGTGAAGTGAGTGATTCTGCTCAGTCACACGTTCCTGCTGTGATGTGCTGCCTTGCCACAGGATTAATAGCAGCCGGGCCAACCAATCATGAACGGGAACCACCAAAGCCATGACCCAACTTTTGTCTCTACAAGTTGTCTCAGGTATTTGTTTCAGTAGTGGGATGCTAACTTATACAAGGTCCATTGGTCTGTACTCAATTTCAGAACAGTTTTATTTATAGTAGCTATAAAACTGGAAACCCTCCAGTGACCATCAACAAGTGCATAGGTAAAGAAAAAGTAGTATTTTTTTTTTACAATGAAATACTAGGCAGAAAAAAAAAGAAGAAATAAATGATAAATGGGGCCACATGGAAGAATCTCA
Organism: Muscardinus avellanarius; assembly: GCF_963383645.1. NCBI lineage: Eukaryota > Metazoa > Chordata > Mammalia > Rodentia > Gliridae > Muscardinus > Muscardinus avellanarius. Next base: position 133,086,747 of record NC_137789.1, read on the forward strand.
AAATGTTATACCGAGCAAAAATATTCAGATGAAAGGGTTTATACAATTTAATTTATATAAAATTGGACAAAGTGGAAATCTACAGTGACAGAAATTGGCTCAATAGTTGCTAGAAAGACAAAGTGGGAGGCTGGGGAGGGGTAGAAGGAAGAGAAGAAATGGGAAGAAGCCGGAGGAAACTGTGGGTGTTATCTTAACAATGGCGATGTACTCTCAGGTGCTTCTGAATGCCAAAATTCACCAGATTGTATTCTTTAAAGATTTATAGCTTGCTGTACACCAACCATGCCTGTATACGGCTGTTAATTTTTTTAAAGTAAATTATAGCCGGGTGTGGTGGTGCATGCTTGTAATCCCAGCATTAGGGAGGCAGATACTGGAGGATCGCAGTTTATGGACAGCCTCAGCTACTTAGTGAGGCCCTCTGTAACTCAGTGAGACCCTGTTTCAAAAATAAAAAGACTAAAATCTAGGACTTAGGGTGTAGCTCGGAGGTACAATGCCCCTGGGTTTCATCCACAGTACTGAAAAAAAAAAGTAAAATGTAAAAATTCTAATTGCATAAACATAGGTGATATGCTGCTTAATGGGCACTTATGTAATTTAATAGTTTTAGATTAGTACATACTAGAAAGAAATCCAACATCATTACATTTTAAAAGCTGCATATGATAGCGTAGTGTGGTGGCGCATGCTTGTAATCCCAGCGCTTCAGGGGCTGAGACAGGAGGATCGCACGGGTTTGAAGCCAGCCTCAGGTACTGAGTGAGGCTCTCAGCAACTTAGTGAGACCCTGTTTCCAAATAAAGTATAAAATAGGTCTGGGAGTATAACCTGGAGGTAGAAAGCCCCTGGGTTCCACCCACAGTACCACCAAAAAAAAAAAAATTATTTTTAAAGTAAAAAGTAAAAGCTGCATATGAACTAGTGAAAATTTACTTTGTAGTCTGTGCATAATGTAATCATAACAAGTAGGTGTGTGTGTGTGTGTGTGTGTGTGTGTGTGTGTGTGTGTGTGTGTGTGTGAGAGAGAGAGAGAGAGAGAGAGAGAGAGAGAGAGAGAGAGAGAGAGAGAGAGAGAGAGAGAGAGAGAGAGAGTGTGTATGCGTGAACTGGGTACTCAGGGACATTGTACCTCTGAGCTACACTCCCAGCCTATTTCCTTTTTGTATTTTGAAATATTTTGATCTTTCTGGTGACCAACCCCATTCTAAGTTACCGGATTGGCATAAACTCAGATATGAATAAAAAGGGCCCGCATGAACAAAATATATTAATGTTACTCAGGAAATTCCAAAGGTTTTAAAAGTACTGTGACAGGAACCAGGGCCAAATGAAGAATGTATTTCTTGTTATACCACAAATTAAAAAAAGCATATGTTCATTATAGAACGAAGATCAAATGTATTAACATAAGATGAACATAGATTTAAAGAATAAAAGCTTTAAATGGGACAGAGAGATATTCCACATTAATAAAAGTTCAAGCCATTAAGAAGATATGACCACTATAAAATCTCATGTACGTAACTCACAGCCTCAGAATTTAAAAAGGAAAGAAAAAATAGAAATATAGGATAAATTAAAAAGTGCACAATCATAATGAAAGACTTTAATATACTTCTGTAATAAACTCATAAACTAAGTAGGTTAATAAACAAAAAAGCAGTGTGAGTCGGATGTGCTGGCACATGCCTGTGTTCCCAGAACTTGGGCGGCTGAGACAGGAGAATCACAAAGGTTCGAAGCCAGCCTCAGCTACTTAGTGAGGTTCTCAGCAGTCTAGTGAGATCCTGTTTCCAAATAAAACATAAAAATAGGTCTGGGCGTGTAGCCTTGAGGTAGAAAACCCCTGGGTTCCATCCCCAGTACCACACACACACACACACACACACACACACACACACACACATACACACACACAAATAAAAAATAAAAAATAAAAAAAGTAAAGAAAAGAAAAAGCAGGGCGTGGTGGCACACATTTGTAATCCCAGCATTTGGGAGGCTGAGACAGGAGGATCGCGGTTCTTGGATAGCCTCAGCTACTTAGAGAGGCCCTCCACAACTTAGTGAGACCCTGTTTCAAAATAAAGAATAAAATAGGGCAGGGGGTATAGCTCGGAGGTAGAATGCCCCTGGATTCCATCCCCAGACCAGCAAAAAAGAAGAGAAAAGAAAAGAAGAGAAGAGAAAAGAAAAGAAAAGAAGAAAGGAAAGATAGAAATTCATGGTTATGAACGTGTTTTTTGTTGTTGTTGTTGTTTTGGTGGTACTGGGGGTGGAACCCAGGGCCACACTCCCAGACCTAGTTTATACATTATTTGGAAACATGGTCTCACTAAGTTGTTGAGAGCCTAAGTAGCTGAGGCTGACTTCCAACCTGCGTGATCTCCTGTCTCAGCCTCCCAAGCGCTGAGCGGCTTGGAATTATGTTAAAGAGACACAGGAAGCCAGGCATGGTGGCACCTGTTTGTCATTCCAGTACTTGAGATGCTGAGATCGGAGGATCACAGGTTCAAAGACAGCATCGCAATGTAGCAAGGCTCCCGGCAACTTAGAAAGATCCTGTTTAAAAATAAAAAATAGCCGGGCGTGGTGGCGCACGCTTGTAATCCCCACGCTTGGGAGGTGGAGACAGGAGGATCACGCAGGTTCGAAGCCAGCCGCGCTGGCGTAAGAGACCCTGTTTCAAAAATATAAAATAGGTCTTGGGAGTGTAGCCCGGAGGTAGAAGGGCTTCCAGGAACCCCAGTACCACCAAAAAACAAAACAAAACAAAACAAAACAAAACAAAAAAACCCAAAAAACATAAAAAATAAAATAGAGTTGAGGGTATAGTTTGGAGGTAGAATGGTCTTGATTTCAATCCCCAGCAACACAGAGAAAGAGAGACCAAGAGAGAGAGAGAGAGAGAATGTTCCCAATGGTCAAATCAGGAATAATTTGAGCATGAAAATAAGTAAAGCAACACAAATGATAATCTAATACATAAAATAAATAGCCACAAGTTTTTACTGGTATAAATAAAAGATTGAATAAACAAGGAAATGGAGAAGAGTCAAATCTCCCATGTAGTAGACTAATTCCAAATAATTTATGTAAATATCCTACCCTGAAAGAGTTGGAGGACAACTACCCCAATCCTTAAATGTGGGCCACACATAGTGACTTCTTTCAAAAGATTACATAACAGAAATGGGGAAGAGGGCAATCTCACAGTTGAACACTGTGGTAACTTTTCTTCCTTGTAACCAAAAATACCTGGCAAGAACGAGTTAGAGGAGGAAGAGTTTACTTTGGCGCATGGTTTCAGAGGGATGAGTGCATGGCTGGACAGCTTCATCCCTCTGGGCTTGGGGTGAGGCAGGGCATCATGGCAGAAAGGCCGGCAGAGCAAAACATCTTTGCTCTGGCAGCCCTGAAGCAGAGAACAAGCAAGGGGCTGAGAAGAACCCTGCCAGGGCGCCTCCCCATGGCCCACTTCCTCCAGCTAAGCCCCACCTCCCAGTAGTCCATTCAGCTATCAATGGATTAATCCATCAAAGGGCTTAATCCACTGATGAGGTCAGCGCCCTCATAATCCAATCATTGTCTGAAAGCCCCACCTCTGACCCCTGCCGCACTGGAGACCATGCTTTCAACACAGGAGCCTTTTGCGGGACATTCCAGATTCAACCACAACAAACACAAATACTGCTGTCCCACAGCACCTCAGCCAAGTTGTCAGTCAACAGTGATAAGTCGTCCTGATGCTAGGCACGCCTTATAATATGATAGAAATTGGGACTTGCCTCTGTGGTCTTCTTCCCCCAAATCCATAACTCCAGTGCAACCACAGACACACAGACACCACACACACACACACACACACACACACACACACACACACACACCCCAGACAGACACATGCCAGTTGATGGTCATTCATTTTATAAAATGCCTGACCAGTACTTCTCAAAACTGTCAACGTCCTCAAAAACAAGAAAAGTTTGAGAAACTATCAGAGCCAAGAGGATCCTAAGGAGTTGCAACTAAGCACAAAATGATATCCTGATGGGACTTTAAAACAAAACCAAAAAAAGGAGATATTTGGCTAAAACAAAGTAAACTAATAACCTGTGCACTTTAGTTAACAATGATGTATTGCTATTGGTTGGTTAATTGTAACAAATATTTCATGTTAACATAAGATGATAATAATAGGGAATAATGAATGTGGAGTGTATGATAACTACACTATCTTTATATTTTTCTATAAACCTAAAATTGTTCAAAAATAAAACCTATTTTTATTATTTTATTGGTGCATTGTAATTATACATTTTATGAAGTTCAAAGTCACACAAATGGACATGGACGCAGGTCCCACCCTGGGCATAGCACCTAGATGATACTGACACTTTCATACAGAGGCACAGCATAACTTGAACTGTCCTTTCATCGATTTCTCCTGCCCCTCCCCTATTCCCTTCCACTATCCGACTGGTTATTCTCCTCAATTATTTATGTCTTTTCATTTCCCATTTTCTCTCTAGCTTCCTCAGATGAGAGAAAATATCCGACCTTTGACTTCCTGAGATTGACGGATCTCACTCAGCATAATAGTCTCTAGTTCCATCTATTTTCCTGCAAATGACATAATTTTGTTCTTTATGGCTAAGCAAAATCTATTTAAAAAATAAAGGGATGATAAGCACAAGCACAAATACACACAAGAAGGAAAATGTGATGATACAGCCCAAAAGCTTAATCCAGAACTTCCATTTCTAGTAGCATGGCGGGCTGATAACCTCAACAACCCACTTGTTAAAAAAATATCTAAACAGGCCGAATAAAGTATTTATGAACATACTTTTAATGAATTCAATAAGCTAACAAGGTCATAAGAAACACTCCAAGGTCAAGTAAGTAACTAACTAAATTAAAGCAGTAACCTGAACATTGTAAATTGAATATAAAACCAGCTTTTGAGCCTCAAAGTTGTTTGCTAAACTTGGACAAACTTGAGTTTGTTTTTCAGAACTGAATGACTATTTATTGAGAAATAGAGTCTCCTTAAGGTGAAAAATCTAATAAGAGAGCTCTCTTTCCTTCATAAAGCTGGGACAATCAAAACCCCTAGAATAAAAGTAAAATAGAAATAAAAATTAACCCTCCCTTTCTCACTGAAAGAAATATGTCCTGTCTTAAACCATAGAAATGAAAACATTTTCCTGAGAAGTCCATGGATTTGCAGTCTCAATTCATACTATTCAGGTAGTCCAACAAGCCAGAAGTAAAAAAATATATATTTATTTTCAAGTGTCTCTTTGATTTGAAACTGTTCCTATGCATCTGGCAAAAACAAGTCCTTTTATAGAGGACTCACTTTTACCCAGAACTCAAAGAACTACCAGAGATAGAGTTCCAATAAATATAAACTCACATTAAAACACAGAAGAAAATAAAGCAGCATGATTGAGAGCTAGAAAAAATTAAATTAAATGAGAAATTGGCTTACCAAGAGTTTAGATACTTGAAAGTATCTAGTAGAGAATTTGAAATAAATATCTTAATAAAAATAAATAAGAAATTGCAAATTTAGGTAAGGCTCAAGAGCCTATAAAATTACAACAAATATTTTAAAATAAATATATAGCCTGGGTGTGGTGGCAGGGTTTGGGAGGCTGAGACAGGAGGTTCACGGTTCACAGACAGCCTCAGCTACTTAGTGAGGCCCTCACTGAGGCAAAACAGTAATAATAATAATAATAATAATAATAACAACAACAACAACAACAATGACAAATAAAATAAGTATATAAAACTTTTTGAAGCCAGGTATGATGGTGCACGCTTGTAATCCTGGCATTCGGAAGGCTGAGACTGGAGGATTGCGGTTCGCGGACAGCCTCAGCTACTTAGTGAGGCCCTCTGCAACTCAGTAAGACCCTGTTTCAAAATAAAAAATAAAAAATAGGGCAGGGGGTGTAGCTAGGAGGTTGAATGCCCCTGGGTTCCATCCCAGACCTGCAAAAAACAAAAACAAAAACTATTGAAGCAAAAATGCAATAAATTAAAAATTTAAAACTCAGTAGATATGCTTAACAGATTAGAAGTCAAAAAAAGAGAATCAGTAAATTTAAAGATAAATGTGAAGAAATTACCCAAAATGCAATAAATAGAAAGATATGCAAAAGAAAAAAAAAGAAAGGGAGGATAGAATGAAATAAAATTAGCACAGATTCTATCACAATTCTAGAAGAATAGAAGAGAGATAATGGGGCAAATGCAATATTTATAAAGAAAATGGCTGAGAATTTTTTAGAATTAATTTTAAAAGTATCAAGCTGAGTCAGGTATGGTAGCACACACTTGTAATCCCAGTACTTGGGAAGCTGAGACAGGAGAATTGTAGGTTTGAGGCCAGCCTTACTTACTTAGTGAGGCCCTCTGCAACTTAGTGAGACTCTGTTTCAAAATAAAGAATTAAAAATAGTGTTGGGAGTGTAGCTCAGAGGTAGAATGCCTCTGGGTCTAATCCCTGGTAACACACACGCACACACACACATTCACACACGCACACACGCACACACGTACATACCAAGCTTTGACATCTAACAAATCACATGAAGGGAAAATAAACTCATCTTTGGAAATAACATTGTGGAACTGCAGAGCATTAAATGCAAATAGAAAATCTTAAAAGCGATCAGATAAAAAGTCACTTCTTTCAAAGGCAAGATTATGAGACTTCTAGCTAACATTTTAACAGGTATGATAAAAAACAGAAAACAGTGGAATAATATCTTCTATATGCTTAAATAAAATAACTATGAACATACAATTGGAAATTTAGTGAAACTACCCATCCCTGGACACTTCTTGTCTTTCTCTACTTCCTGGCTCCTGAGCAGCTTCCAGCCAGAAGGGGCCTGCTGCCATACCCACGCCGTTATGCTTCTGCCTTGAAGTTAGCTGACCATGAACTAACCTCTGAAACTCTGAGCCCAGCTAAACCCTTCCTCCTCTAAGTTGTTTTTGTTGGGTAGTTTGGTCACAGTGATGGAAAAGCTAACTAAAACACCTATACCTAGCCGGATATGGGGCTGCATGCCCATAATCCCGGTACTTAGGAGGCTGAGACAGGAAGATTGCAGGTTCAAGACTAGCCTCAGTAATTTAGTAAAACTCAGCAAACTATCAAATCTATCAAACCTAACCTGCTTCAAAACAAACAATAAAAAGTGGTGGAATGTCCCTGTGTTCAATCCTTAGTACCAAAAAACAAACAACCCCCCCAAACACAATAGAACATCTATACCCCAAAACAATGAAATATGACTCAGGTTATTTTATGGGTCCTTACAAATCTTAAAGGAAATGGCAATTTCCAAGTTATATGATATGTATCAGGGCTTAGAAAAAAGATGAAATTCCTCCAGCTCATTCCAAAATATTTAGCATAACCAGCACAAAACAGGTGGTGAAAATAATGAAGGGGCTCATCCACAAATAAAGACTTATAACTTTGAATATTCTAGAATAAACAAATATTCTAGAATAAATGAAACTTACGGTGGTAAAAATAATGAAGGGGCCTATCCACAAATTAAGACTATACCTTTGAATATTCTAGAACATTCTAGAACATTCTAAAATATTCCAAGTTACAGATATCAATTGAACACATGCAGTTTTCCCCTCCTGCTATCCAGGCCCCACCTGATTAAAAGGCTGACAAAATAAATAACATACAAACAAATAAAATTTACAGGAGTAAAAATAATGAAGGGGTCCATCCAAAATGAAAACTTCAATTGACTTTTTGAAGTCAGAGTGTGAATAAAGAAAGGGTAACTAACGAAGCCAGAAGAGAAAGCTCCAGTTTAAAGAATGTGTAGAGGGTGGTGCAGAGCTGGAAGCTGGAAGCACTGGGCACCACAGAAGAGAGTGAATGAGCTGCGCAGCCTTCTCCTTTGAAAGTAAATACATGGAATATCCAGGAGACACTAAGAATGCTCACCTTGGCAGAGATGCTGTTATCTTTTTTGCCACTTTCTCTCCCATCCCAATTCCCAGGGAAGGAAACCTGATTGGCTCAACTGTGGTGAGAACCCTTTTGCTTATAACCCTTTGGGGAGAGTAGGGGAGGCTGACAGGTGGTCCAAAACTGCTGCTGCTGGCCTCCCACTGTCAGTAAGACAGCCTTGCAAAGGGAGTCATTATGAGCGGTAGACAGTCCAGAAGTGCTCTCTTAAAGCTATTATTTATAATAATTTAGTAAATAACGTGGTATATACATTTTTTTTGCAATACCAGGGATGGAACCCAGGGGCATTCTACTCCTGAGTTACACCCCCAGCCCAATTTTTTTATTCTTTATTTTGAAACAGAGTCTCACTGATTTGCAAGGGGCCTAAGTAGCTGAGGCTGCTCGTGAACTGTGATCCTCCTGTCTCAGCCTCCCAAATGCTGGGGTTACAAGCGTGCGCCACCACGCCTGGATGGTATATACATCTTAATAAATATTATTCCTAGAAGTGAGATTATTAGGCAACATCTGCTAATATGCTAAAAGTTTTAAATTTGTGTTATCAGTTCATCTTAAAATCATTGGATTAATTCACACTTCCTCCAGGTGCATATAAAGCGGTCATTTGACAAAACAGTGCCTTTTTCAAAATTATGTCTCAGCTGGGTATGGTGGTACATGCCTATAATCCCAGTACTTGAGAGGTTGAGACAGGAGATCCCAGGTTCGAGGCCAGCCTCAGCAACCCTATTTCAAAATAAAAAATAAAAAATAAAAAATAAAATAAGGCTGGGGCTGTATCTCAGAGGTAGAATGCCTCTGGGTTAAATCCCCAGTACCAGAAAGAAAACTTGTTTCTCACTTTTTAAACCTTTCATAACTTGATAAGTGAAGGCAATGTCTTAATGTTAATCTGTCTTTTCTTTTATAATTAGTAAAACTGAATATATTTTCTGCTTTATGGATATTTTCATTTCTGCAACACGTCTTGCTATGTTGCCCGGGTTGGTCTGTCCCTCCTGTGCTTAAGTGATCCTGTGACCTCAGCTTCCCAAGTAGCTGGGACCACTGCATGCCACTGCACCTGGCAAAATTAGCCACCTTTAAACTGGGCTTTTTTTTTTTTTTAAATCCTAATGGTTTGCAAAAACTCTTCACACATTAAAGATATTTCTTTTTAACACATATGTTGAAAATATTCCTATTTCTGTTACCCTTTCTATTTTATTTATAGAATTTTTAATGCCTTGTTAACTTTAAAATATTTTAAACCAGACATGGTGGCTCATGCTTGTAATTCCAATATTTGGGAGGCTGAGACAGGAAGATTGCAGGTTCATAGCCAGCTCCTGCAACTTAGTGAGACCCTGTTTCAAAATAAAAAATAAAATAGGGATGGGGGTGTAGCTCAGAGGTAGAATGCTCCTGGGTTCCATCACCAGTAACACACACACACACACACACACACACACACACACACACACACACACAATTATACTTTTATCCAGGTGCACTGACACACACCTGAAATCCAAGCTACTTAGGAGACTGAGGTAGAAGGGAGGATGAGGCAGGAGGAGAGCAAGATTAAGGCCAGCCTGGGCAACATACTGAGACCTGTCTAAAAAGATAAAATAATGCTTTTTCCTAAATGTTTATTGTCCTCAATTTTTTTATGGAGGTACTGGGGTTCCTGGAAACCCTTCTACCCTTCTACCTCCAGGCTACACTCCCAGGCCTATTTTATATTTTTTTAATTTGGAAACAGGGTCTCTCTCTCTCTCTCTCTCTCTCTCTCTCTCTCTCTCTCTCTCTCTCTCTCCTCTCCCTCCCTCCCTCCCTCCCTCCCTCCCTCCCTCTCTCTCTCTCTCTCTCTCTCTCTCTCTCTCTCTCTCTCTCTCTCTCTCTCTCTCTCTCTTTTGGTGGTACTGGGGTTCCTGGAAGCCTTCTACCTCCGGGCTACACTCCCAGACCTATTTTATATATTTTTTTTATTTTGGAAACAGGTCTCCTAAGCCAGTGCATGCGCGGCTGGCTTCGAACCAGTGCGATCCTCCTGTCTCTGCCTCCCAAGCGCGGGGATTACAAGCGTGCACTCCCGGCTCAAATTTTTAAGTATGCTGAAGAATAGACTAAATATCAACAAATCAAGCTTAACTACTCAGAGAGTATAAAGTACTGAGCTAATAGTCATATCAGGCTTCATACTAACAGACATCTAATTCCGTTCTCTTCACTATCACAGGTCAGCTTTTATCTTTTCTCACCTGGATTCCTAAATCGTCTCCGCCTTTGGTACCACCCTCATGTACGCCATCTTCCATCACAATGAAAAAAATAAACAAGCCTCCGATATGTACATTTTATGTTGTACATCTTTAAACCCTTTGACCATTTATGGGTTGCCTTCCTAATGATAAAATTTAAACTCCTTGCGGGCGTGGGGGCGCACACTTGTAATCCCCGCGCTTGGGAGGCGGAGACAGGAGGATCGCGCAGGTTCGAAGCCAGCCGTGCTGGCTTAAGAGACCCTGTTTCCAAATAAAATATAAAATAGGTCTGGGAGTGTAGCCTGGAGGTAGAAGGGCTTCCAGGAACCCCAGTACCACCACCAAAAAAAAAAAAAAAAAAAAAAAAATTAAACTCCTTGCACCAGGCCCTTCAGCACCTGCGTCCTGCCTAAATTCTCTTTTTATCTCTATGCTGCACATACTTCAGCTACGGACAAATTTTAGTTCTCCAGAATTACACTGTTGCATCACAGATTTGCAATAACTTTTGCTTTTCCTTCTCTATGGAACCTATTTCTTCTCTATCACTATTGATGAACTCATATTCATTTTTTCCCCATAGAATCCACCAAATCATTGCGTCTCCGAGGAGCCTTTCTTCTTCTCTCCCCCGTTTCTTTAGGCCCCCCCACCTCTGTGCCCCATAGCCCTCCGTGAATATTTCTCCCTTGGTACATTGGAGTATTCGCCTATCATTCCAGGAAATTATAAATGTGGCGACAGCCTTCTCTATCACTGTAAGATGACATCTTATACAGGGTTTAACACACCACAGTCTCACCAGTTAAATATTTATTTATTTATTTATTTATTTATTTATTTATTTATTTATGGTACTGGGGGTGGAACCCAGAGGCTTTCTACCTCCGGGTTATACTCCCAGACCTTTTTTTATACTTTATTTGGAAACAGGGTCTCACTAAGTTGCTGAGAGCCTCACTAAGTAGCTGAGGCTGGCTTCGAACCCGTGCGATCCTCCTGTCTCAGCCTCCCAAGCGCGGGGATTACAAGCGTGCGCCACCACGCCTGGCTTACCAGTTAAATATTTAAATGAGTTAATATTTCCATGTTTTATCAGCAAAAAATTGTGACCAAACAAATGTATCACTACCAAAATTATAAATAGAGGTTAAAGAATCTAACATGGTGCCATGATGTTAATAATGATTTAAAGACATAATAGCACTGAGAATATTCAGTATATTGCTTTTCTTTCCTCTGACTTAATTTTTACAGTTTTAGGTCTAAAATAATGTTATCAAGCCAACACCTTCAGAAAATAAACTAAGGTAGAATATTAAGAAATTTGGTTATAAAGTGTTTAATCACATCTGTTGCTGGCATAAAATCTTATCAGATCTAAGAATATCTGTTAAATATCTGTAATAGAGCTGGGTGTGGTGGCGCACGCTTGTAATCCCCGCACTTGGGAGGCTGAGACAGGAGGATCGCACAGGTTCGAAGCCAGCCTCAGCTACTTAGGCTCTCAGCAATTTAGTGAGACCCTGTTTCCAAAAGAAATATAATATAGGTCTGGGAGCATAGCCTGGAGGTAGAAAGCCTCTGGGTTCCACCCCCAGTACCACCACCAAAAAAAAAAAAAAAAAAAAAAAAGTGAAAAAACTTGAAAGGTCATCCACAACTTAATGGTTGTCACCCTGGTGAGGAGGAAAAGGCCACCCAAGGGACTTGCATGCTCTCTATGTTCCCATCATGTTTAAGTTTTTATGATGAGAATTGTTAATTTTGAACAAAACAATGCATATTAATTTTTCCTTTGTGGAAGAAATTCCAAGGGGTGGATGGCATCACAAGGAACTTGGTTTTTATTTTGTTGTTTGTTTGTTTGTGGTACTGGGGATGGAACCCAAGGCCATTCTACCTCCAAGCTCTACCTCCAGGCCTATTTTATTCTTTATTTTGAAATAGGATCTTACTAAGCTGCAGAGGGCCTCACTAAGTAGCTGCGGCTGGCCGTGAACCTGTGATCCTCCCGTCTCAGCCTCCCAAGTACTGGGATTACCAGCGTGCACCACCACATTCATGTGGTAACTTGCTTTAAGTTATCCCTCTCTTTTCATTCAAAAACTGCCCCAGTCTGCTCTTCTTCCTGCAAGGTTTTCATCCCCTATGAATTTTCTGATCAAATAAGTGGCAGGAAGAGAAGTTGAGACTGTTCCTTACCTTCTTGGGCTTCTCTCTCCTCTGAAATAAGTCTGCTCCTGCCTTTCTGGATAGAGATACAGAAGAAGCCCAAATTGTTAGTGTAGAAGTCAAAATCGACCAAATTCATCTCACCATTAGGTTGGAAATCCCAAATAAAGACCTGTTCTGACAGATTCCAGATGGAAAACAAATTTGTCTAGTCAAAATATTAGAAGCAAGACACCTAAATCATCTGGCCTGAATAATCTAGATAATGAATTAGCTTAATAATTCTTTATTTTCTGGTTTAGTTCACCAGGAAGGTCTGGCCAGAGAGAGTTCTCAAACAAGAGAAAGAAGAATAAAGGAAGAAAACAAAGACAGACCATTGGCTAGGTGTGGTGGCACACACCTGGAATCCCCAGTACTTGGGAGGCTTAGTGGAAGATCACAGGTTCAAGGCCAGCCTCGGCAACTTAGTGAGACCCTCGGCAACTTAATGAGATACTGTTTCAAAGTAAAAATTAAGCTGGGCATGGTGGTACAGAGTGAGGCCTAGCAAGACTCTGTTTCAAAACAGGGTTTATGTTTATAAAAAGAGCTGGAGGTGTAGCACAGTAATCCCAGTACTTGGGAGGCTGAGGAGGATTGTAGGTTCAAGGTCAGCCTCAGCAATTCAGTGAGAACCTGTTTCAAAATAAAAAATAAAAAGGTCTGGAGGTGTAGCTCAGGTAGAATCCCTAATACTGAAGAAGAAGAAGAAGAAGAAGAAGAAGAAGAAGAAGAAGAAGAAGAAGAAGAAGAAGAAGAAGAAGAAGAAGAAGAAGAAGAAAAAAAGAACAAACAAAAAGATAGACCATTGTCTTTGCGAAGCCATTAGAAAGGTAATGTGAGAACCAGGCATAGTGGCACACGCTTGTAATCCCAGTACTTGGGAGGCTGAGACAGGAGGATCCAGAATCACAGTCCGCCTTAGCTATTTAGTGAGGCCCTTCACAACTTAGTTAGACCCTATTTCAAACTAAAGAAATAAAAAATTGGGCTGGGGGTATAGCTCAGAGGTAGAATGCCCCTGCATTCAATCCCCAGCCCCCCCCTCTCTCTCTCTCACACACACACACACACACAAACACACACACACACACACACGTGATGTGAGCCCTATTGTGGTGGCTCATACCAGTAATCCCAGTACTTGGGAGGTTGAGACAGGAGGATGGCAAATTCAAGGTCAGCCAGCCTTAGCAACAGAGTGAGACTTGCCATAACCTAGCATGAACCTGTTTCAGACAGGTTTTTATGTTTATAAAAAGGGATGGGGTATAGCCGGGCGTGGTGGCGCACGCTTGTAATCCCCGCGCTTGGGAGGCAGAGACAGGAGGATCGCGCAGGTTCGAAGCCAGCCGCGCGCGCTGGCTTAGGAGACCCTGTTTCCAAATAAAAATGTAAAAATAGGTCTGGGAGTGTAGCCCGGAGGTAGAAGGGCTTCCAGGAACCCCAGTACCACCAAAAAAAAAAAAAAAAAAAAAAGGGATGGGGTATAAAAACTCAGTATATAAAAACTCAGAGGTAGAATGCCTCTGAGTTCAATCACCAATACCACCAAAGAAAAGGAAGGAAAAGAAGGAGATGTGGGTGCTAAAAAAGAAGATGTGCACACACGGAAGTGAGTTTGGAGCCTTCGGAGGAACAGAGACAACCTTCCTGACCAAGGAAAGAAGGGACGGAGGTGGCCGTGAGAAAAACGAGAGCAGGGGTGTGCTGCCCCCCTGGTGTGGCCTCTGCAGTTAAGAAGATGGGGGGGTTGAGGCCACTTTGGTCTGCCTCTTGAAATCCCATCCCTTCTTTGAAATCCAAATTCAGCCTTCTTCAGAAAACTTCCCCCGAAATAAGCCTCTATGGCTTATAAGTGGTTTGTAGCAATGTAACACTTTATTAAATCACATTCTTTTATCATCACCTCACTCAACTGTAAATGTCTTTAGGGCACAAATCATGTTTTGGTCTTTAAAAATGTCCATGAGCCCGGTGTGGGATTGAGAACATAACAGGCGCCCAATAAGCAAGTACCTCATGGAAAGATGGAAGGGAAGAAACCACCGCACTCCTTCAAACTTCCTAACTTTCTTTCTAACTCAGAGAGACAACATGACATACCTACATGCTCAACACAGGGGCCTGAGTTTCACCCTGACATAATATGCTTTTCTGAAGAAAGGCATTTTGAATGCAAATTCAGTCTCAAAACACTACCCAAAACAGCCAGGAAAGCGCAGACTCCTCTAAGTCCCTTTTAGGGACCAGGCTGTCTCCGAGGGCACGCGTCTGTGTGTCGGCGTGAGTGGGCAGGGGGCAGATGTGCAGTAGACAGAGGAAAGCAAGAGGGAGGCCAGAGAGACTCGCGCAGTGATGATGTGCCGGGGATTTGCCACCCCCCCCCCTTTGTCCTCTTTCTCCTCGTCCTCTTCTCTTCTGCGTTTGTCTGGGAGGATCCTGGAGTGTTCTTTTGATCGACACAATCTTTCTCCGGCACTTGAGTTCTGATTGGCTGCAAGACTTAGAAGGGGAAAAACTTTAATTAAGTAGATAATCTCTTCTTTGGATGTTTGGCAGCTCCATTTCACCTCTCCTTAACTCTGTTTGGGATCACTTACACACCAAGGAAGTTGAGCTTTGGGAATTCCATCCCACTACCACTGAGGAGAATACATCCCCATCTCACTTCCCCGGCTTCCAATTTTTTTTCCCCAAATTTTCTCTCCGTCGCTCAGAGGATTATGTTTCTTATGAAGCCTTCTGTGTGCATCTTCCTTTTCACCTGTATCCTCCAACTCAGCCACACCTGGTAAGTAACCCAAGCTCCTACCTGCAATTGGGATGAGGTCAGTGTACGCGAGATACTGGAGGAAGCTCATTTTCATTCCCAGAAATGTAGGAGACCTGGCGAGCTCTCCCGGGAAAAATAGTTTTGTGGAGTAAGGCTCCTCCTAAATGTATGACTGACTTCAATAAATCTTTAGGACCCCACCAATAAAAAGTAAGTTAAAAATGTGAGGTTCCTATTTTTATAAATTACCATGTCATAAATATTCCATGTGGTGTTGGGAGAAATGGTCAGTAGCCCCAATACCAAATCCCGATGTCAGCATTGCGGACAAGAGGACACGCTTCAAAGCAGGTTCTACGGTATGCGCCGTGTACTCTTGAGGTGAGGGCTGGAGACAAAACTCCACGGCGTCTGCTTTCACATTTTTTGATGACTTTCATTTCTTTGGACTAAGTTACTGTTTGGATTGTCATTTTGAGACATTAAATTTTTATTTGAATTACTGAGTTGGTATTGGGTTAGCAAACATGCTTGAAATCAGAAATTGTAGAACTTCATGTATCTAATTTGTTCAATTTATAAGAATTCTTAAATTGTTCAGAAAGTAAGATGATGCATGTGAAAGTGCTTTGCAAATTATAAACCACTGCACAAACTAGAGATGATATTATGCTCGCTCCCTTTAGCTTTGGGACACTGCATGAAATCTCAGTTGTTAATAAGCAGCACACAACAGAAATACAACCTGGGAAATGCACTGAAAGTCCTGCCCCGGTTTAATAATAAACTCAGTTTTTCTTTCTTCTTTCTTTCTTTCTTTCTCTCTTTTCTTTTTTCTTTCTTTCCTTCTTTCTTTCATTTCCATCAGTTTTCATTTCCATGATACTAATCCAGTTGCTTCAATTACTGTCCAGAAAGCTAGAATAGAAATTTCTTTGCTGAAATAAACTCCCTGTATTAATTGACAGAACTCTTATAAATAAGCAAGCCTATCTCTCTTTATTGGAGGGGTGATTTCAAAGTATGCCAACTCTGTACAACTATTTGCGTATATATGTAACAATTTGCAATGTTTTAGATTATAAACAAACCCATCAAATAATTGGTCGGTTTTTAATTGGCATTTTAATTGAATATTTCAACATTAAAAAAAAATCTCCATTCTTTCCCTCTTACTAGAACAAAAAGACAAAAGGGAGTGGAGACGATTTCAGAGCGTTTCTACTGATGCTCATGGTATTCTTCAGCTGATTCAGTATCAGCAAAAGAGAAACACGAGATTCCTTTCCCTAGTCACCAGGGCGGTGTGAAGAATTGTTCTATAAAAAATACCTTTACTGTGTGTCCCGTTCCCTGCTGGAGGGGTCATGTGCATTTCATTCCGATACTCACACAGCCACACTGAAAGGTGGCTGGGGTGCTTGTCTGTCCAGATCCAAGTGTCTGGATTTAAAAAGAGAAAAGAGAAAAGAGATGTGAAAGAAAGTTCTAATTTAAAAATAGGATTTAAGAACCCCTTCTTTGCCTTGCCCGACTTGTAGGAGAAAATGTACACATCTCGTCTGTAAGGCAATTGGGTTTTAATCGCTTTTTCCTATAAGTCTCATTTATACTCTGCCAAGATTCTGGGGGTTTGGGTAACTTCTGAAAAGTGATTTTAAAACCTGATGTTACGTCTTGATTATTCTTATAATGAAATGGTCGGGGTTTTGCATAAGGTCACCATCCCCTTTGTGCCAGGCAGAGAGATTTGACCAGCCACAGCCTTTGAGATGTTTCTCTTCATACTTCATTATCAACCTTTTATGTAAGGGACTCAAAAGCATTTAGCAAATGGAGAACCACAATTTCTGCTTGGCTGTTCAATTGTAGCCTGAAATTACTAAGAGAGTCCACCAAAAAGAAATTCTTAGGCTTGAAAAGGAGTGAATAATGCTGGCGTTCACCTATAATATATGGCTTTGCTGAGTAAATCAGAATACAATAATTTAAAAAAATAATAATTTGCCACAGTTTCTTAAGGGTGGGACTCTTCTGAAAAGAATGATTCCTGAGAAACTTGAGAAAAAAAAGTATTTCCTTTTGTTTTTCTTGATCCTCATGGCTCCTAAAAAAAGAGAACAGGAATGTATGAAGTAGCCGAGCAGGTAGTAATGGCTACAGTGGTGGCCCAAGATGGACCGATAGGATTTTTCACACCCAATACAATTACTCATCTGGAAAAACAGGTCTATAAAATGTTTATTCTTGCCTATTGGCCCTATTTCAAGTGATGCCTCATAGTGGTACAGGGTCTTGCCCAGCTCTGTCCATTTCAATCTCTCTCTCTCTGCCTCAGTCACCAAATCAGAGACACTAAAACACAGACGTGATTAATCTATGGCTTGTTCTCATATCTCAACTTCTTTTCTGCAGTGAGGCAAAAATTATCTGAAATCTTGGGATTTTATATTTGAAAAATGTCATCTCTTGGTCAAGTTTAATAATCAAGTTTTTAGAGTAATTAACTTTTCAATAGATATTAAAATTGTATTTACTGCCATAACCCTTAGCAAAAAATCACTTTGGGAGGTTTTTCTTTCATTTTTGCAGTGTTGGGGATTGAACCCAGGGCCTTCTGCGTGCTAGGAGAGCTCTCTATCCTTTTTTTAAGATTTAAAGAAGTTTATTAGAAATATAGAAATACAGCCGGGCATGGTGGTGCACACTTGTAATCCCCGCGCTTGGGAGGCTGAGACAGGAGGATCGCACGGGTTCAAAGCCAGCCTCAGCTACTTAGTGAGGCTTTCAGCAACTTAGTGAAACCCTGTTTCCAAATAAAATATAAAAAAGGTCTGGGAGTGTAACCGGAGGTAGAAAGCCTCTGGGTTCCACCCCCAGTACCACAAAAAAAAAAAAAAAAAAAAAAAAAAGAAAGAAAGAAAGAAAGAAAGAAAGAAAGAAAATAGAAATACAGCTTCACTCCAGAGTGGCATGGAGGAGTGACTCGAATGAATACACCCGAGAGCTCTCTACCCTTGAACTACATCTCCAGCCCAAGGAAGTGGTTATTGAAGGAGATTCCTTTTTTTTTTTTTCAGTACTGGGGATGAAACCCCCAGGGGCATTCTACCTCTGAGCTACACCCTCAGCCCAAATTCAACCAAGGGAGGGTCCACTAAACCTGTCACATTAGAAAGGGATTCTGTTCCTCACAGAGGCTGGGGAATCTCTAATTAGAGAAAGAAAAAGGAAGATGGGAGTATCTGCCTGGAATCTGGAAACTAATATGCTGATGTAGAAAATGCACTCACCTAAGAGCTTCCTCTGTCCATAAAAAGACCTGCACATCCACAACAGGGCGTGGGGGGCGGGGTCTCTCCAGGGCCAGGTGAGCGCCTGGGGCCCGAGGCTCCCAGAGGAGCCCAGCTCCCAGTTTGTCCTTGGCTTCCTCAACCGCTGAGCCTGTGTTTCTCTTCCATGGTCTCCAATTCTTCTGTCATGAAAGATAATAACAATAATATTATAATAATGACATTAATAATAATAGCAACATTATTGTTGTTGTTGTTGTTGTTGTTGTTGTTGTTATTAACAACAACAAAGCTAATAAGATCCTGGAAAGAGATGCTTCATTACGGCTCCTCTTAGGAAACCAGATTGTGTAAGTGATGAGGAGGAGGATGCTCTGGGGTGCATCTTTAGAGTGTGTATGTGCAGGATAACATGACACATGAATCTTCATCTGGGAATATAACACAGAGATAAAAAGGGCATTCATTCCAGAAGCAAAGGAGTTGTAATCCAAACACTCTTTCTTCAGTGGAAAGATTGCTTCCTATCCCCCTAAGTTGGATTATTGGGGTGTTTGTTTTGGTGTTGGTGGTGGTGGTGGTGGTGGTGGTGTGTGTGTGTGTGTGTGTGTGTGTGTGTGTGTGTGTGTGTATTGCTGGGGATTAAATTCAGGAATGGACAATTAGTTTAATGCTGCTCTTTATCAGGTAATGTTATTCTCTCTTGGAACAATTAATAAAATTCCTTTTCCCTGAGCTCCAATGACTCCTCTATTTCCATAAAAAAGGCAGAGGAGAATTCACATGGCTTAAAGACTGAGGTCAAGACAATTTTTCTTAGTGTAAATCCTTATTTTTCTGAAAGCAGAGTTTTTTTACTAAGGGAAGGATCAGGCTAGGTTAACAGTTGGGGAAAACTGTGAGCTTGGTTCACATCAATAACATTCCCCATTACCTCACATTTGCAATGTACCTACACTCTAAGGGCCTCTTAAAAGAAAGGACCATCCACCATGAAAAGACTCTGCAGTGTCATTATAAAACAAACTTTTATGAGTTGTGTTTTTCAGTTTTTATTGCAAGCTGATGTTATTGATCATATCATTTCTCTGCATGCCTCTTAGGTTAGAATTTTTTCCAGGTCAAGAAAAAGTCAGATCCTAAGGGAGTTATTTAAATTCACCATTATCTGGCCAATCCAAATTCAATTTTTTTGAAGTTGTGTTCTCAATTTCAGCACCAAGAAGAGAGCTAAGAGTTCAGTCTTTTTGTTCAACTCCTAGACAAAATTGTGTGTGTGTGTGTGTGTGTGTGTGTGTGTGTGTTTACTGGAGATTGTCTACCAGGAGCAGTCTACCTACCTCTGATCTATACCTCCACCCCCTTTTAAAATTTTGTTTTGAAACAGGGTGTCACTAACTTTCTGAGCCTTGAACCTGCAATCTTCCTGTCTTAGTCTCCCATATCCTGGGATCACAGGTATGCACCACTATACCCAGCTCACCTCTATTTTCAGAAGCATTTCCAGCTGTTTTATCTTAGTATAAAGCTTCTAAACACTACCATGTTTCAAAGTAGGAAGAAGAGAGAGGAGAAGGAATATCCTGTCCTAAGTATGAGAGATGTAAAGCCAGTAATTAGAGTAAATCTGGGGGAATATTTCACAGACAGGATTGCCTTTGGGGGAAATATCCAGAGTTTGAATTAGCAAAATGATATAAATTATTCAAATACAAGTTTGAGTTTACTTCAGCTTGTACAGCATCTGGTTAGGAAAAAGAACGTAACTGCCAAAGCAGGGCACGCTCGTAATCCCAGTACCCGGGAGGCAGAGACAGGAGGATCGTAGTTCGCGGACAGCCTCAGCTACTTAGTGGGGCCCTCTGCAACTTAGTGAGACCCTGTTTCAGAATAAAGAATAAAAATAGGGCTGAGGGTGTAGCTCGGAGGTAGAATGCCCCTGGGTTCCATCCCCAGTACCGCAAGAAAAAAAAAATTGACAACGCATATTGGGTAGAAAAATGTTTTGCTCTTCATTGGATTCAGTTCTACTGGGTAGCAAAAATGGTACTGTAGTTCTAAAGCTTATTGATTTTCCTACTGTCATCTATTCTCTGATTTTAAAAAGATAATTCTGAGGCTAACTATGTATATTCACTTTCTTGGTAGGGAAATAAACTGGCATTATGTTCAGCAATACAATGGAGAACATGAATGCTTCCAAAAGTCTAGGCTCCAGGGACCAGGGTAACTAGATCAGGAAACAAGAAAGCCCCCCTCCTCCCTGTGGCTGTGGGAGAAGCTCCCTGGAGGCCAGGCTTCTGGGAGCAGGGCTGGGCCACTTCCTGAGCAGCTTTCCTTAGAGACCTAGGAGAGGGGAGGGAGCCGCCTTCCCCTCATGGCCTCATTTAAATGCCAAGTGCTCCGGGGCTTCTCTGTGGCCCAGTGTTTCTCAGCAGAGCTTCTGCAACACAGAAAGGAGGGAGGAGATGAGGACAAGAAAGGCGGCCAGCCGCTCTATAAAGTATCCCGGAATACAGATGACAGGTCCCTTCCAGGGGAAAAGACCATCCCTTGAACACTTGTGATTTCTTTGGGAAGGAATCTGCCTGAGATTGCTTTACAGGGATCCAGGGTCGAGTTATTCCAGGGGCTATTCCTTGGTCTTTGTCAACCATTATATTTGGCAAGGACTGGATTTGAGATAATGTAGGATTTAAGAAACATCTAATAGAAGGACTATTTGTAATATATAACACACCTGTTTAATTTTTTAAGCCAATTGGCTTACAAGACTTTATGTGCACATATTAGGGTGCTTTATTATTATATAGAAAATTCTCACTTATCAGAATATTTTAGAATTTATTTTATAGGGCTGAATTCCCTTTGAAGAAAGAGATGGAGATGAAATCAGTGAAATCGATAGGGGAACAAGGTCCAGAGCTACCCATTCCTGAGTTTTCCCTTTATACTCGTCTTGAAAACCCTTCCCACTCCACTGCAGCCCTTCCTCCTTTCTCGGGTGGCACCCCACCAGGCCGCATGGCTGCTCTCTCTCCTCCACTCTCAGCGCTGAGGCTGCTTCCCTCCTGGCCCCTGAAGGAGCTCCCTCTGCTGCTGTTGCCTTTGTTCCCTCTTGATGCATTTCTAAGAAGGAGGAAATTGGTCTTTGAAAAGCTACTGCTTGTCTTCCCTGAAGACTTCAGAAGTCGGTGGCTTCTACCTCCTTCTCCCTCCCCCAGCTACAGTGGGGTCACTTTCCATCCATACTTTACAGTGAATAAGAATCGGTCACCCCGCTCACCCCTGAAACCAATCTTGCCTTTTACACTCTACTCCCTCTCATCTACAGTGGGTTGTTCCTAGTTTCAGCCCCCTTTTGCATGATCAGACAGAGGTAAGGCAGTAAAGGAAACCCTTGAGATGTAATTTCATGATTAGTGAGACCTGTGATCCGCATCCCTGTGTGCGTGCGCACATAATATTGCAGGTGTCCTGCATGTATGCTTATGGGTGTCCTGAAGGACAGACTGGCTCAGAAGGAGCTGACTCTGAGCTCTCTGCAGCTCAAGGAATGGTGCGGGTTCTGTGGAGTGAAAAACTGCTTTGAGAGATTCATTCTGAGAGAAAGTGACCTCAAGTGTCCCTTCTAGCTGGAAAGCCTCTCTGCTCTGTCTCTGCCCTGACCTTTTTGCCCCTTCTTCCTTGAAGACCCCGTGTGCCAGTCTCCAGGTGAGGCCTGCAGCCCCTGCTCACCCACCGCCACCCCACCTCTCCCCTGGGCAGTCACTAATGAGACCCACCCTGTTTTACCTCCCTAGGGAGACCAGCTTGAGTCCCCTGACCCCGGGGCAGTCAGTGGCTGTTGAGGCATGCAAATAGAGGTTGGGGAGAAGGAAAAATGTCAGCGACTTGAGGGGAGAGTGAAGAGAGGCTGAGCCAGAAGGGAAGAGAGGAGAATTTCAGAGATTCATATTGAGAAGATTTGCTTTGTAAAAATATGAGTAGGGCAAGGAGAAGTCTAAGCTGCATCAACCACTGGATTCAAACCCATCTGGATACACCTGGCCAGCATCTCACCGCGAAGGAGCATGTATAGCAAGGGGAGAGGGAGCCCTGCATCCCAACTTGCTCTAGTCACAAGGTCCTGGTTGTGCAAAGGGGCACGTGTGAACAGTGTGGTTCCTGGCAGTGCTGGCCCAGGCCTGGTCTGTGTCATGGGGAGGTAGATACGGGTCCTCACGAAGGCAGTAAACCTGCTGAGTGCAAAGTGACGTGGTTCCAACCATCGCCTGGGCTTCATTAGTTTGGAGAACCAGCCCCAAATAGGGAGAAATGGTGGAAACTAATTGGATCACAACTTGTACAACTTGTATAATTAGGCATAAGCGACAGAGAATGGGAAGGTGCAGCTCTCTGTGAACCAGCTAAGGTGGTAAAGGAATGTGAACCTCTTCAGTGGCATCGGAAGAGGGGCCTGGACTGTCAGCATGTGTGTATGCCTGGGTAATAAATATTAGGAAACACACACATGCACAAAAAGACATTCCAAGAGCTGAAAGAGAAAGAATGGCATTTTGTACTTGGGTTGATCCAAAGTTCCTCCCCTCCTGTCCCAGCTTCCTGGAAAAAAAACTTTTCCTGGTGATTGAGCTGATTATGGAATAGGGAATCTGGTTGTCATATAGCCCATGAGAACGGCCACATGATCCCGGGAGGCAAGGGTGCTTGAGGTGCTGCAGTGCCCCCATAAAAGCCTTGGGGCTAGGCTCTGGCTTGGTTATAGCCACTGGGCTGTCACCAGATGAAAAGGCCCCTGGCGCAGAAAAGCAACGGGAAGTATTCCACGGGCTGTTGTGGAGACCACCTGTATGTAGCCTTGGACTAGGCATGCAGCTGGCTCTTCTGATGGTCCTTCAACAATTGGAAAGAGACTTAGTAATGGCAAGTACAGGGAGGGCTGAGGTACACACCTCAGGGAAGGAAAAAGCCAGGCATGGTGGTGCACACTTGTGATCCTGGGACTTGGGAGGCTGAGACAGGAGGAGCGCAGATTCTCAGCCAGCCTCAGCCACTTGTGAGGCCCTCTGCAACTTAGTGAGATCTTGTTTCAAAATAAAGATAAAAATAGGACTGGGAGTATAGTTCGGAGGTAGAATGCCCCTGGGTTCAGTCCCCAGTAACAGAGAGAGAGAGAGAGAGAGAGAGAGAGAGAGAGAGAGAGAGAGAGAGAGAAAGAAAGAGCTTTCTTGCAAATGATGAGGTCAGAGGTGCTATGGCTTATGGTAGTGTAGTGAGGACCAGGGCGACAGAATGGTCTGGCTAAGCAGTGTGGATGGGAGCAAGTGACAGCAGAGCCACTTACAGTGAAATGTTATTGTGACAGCTTAGCACAAATGCAGGTAGGTGGGGAGACTGATCTGATGTGATTGCTCTTCCAAATTCTATTTGATGGCCAATTCACTTGTGAGAAAAATGAGGAGGCATTAGATGCATATGCGGAGAAAAAAACAGACCAGTGCGTGAGTTAAAGACTCACTTCTGGATTGGTGACAAGATGCAGAGGAGGTCCAGGGATGTGCATGAGCAGCTGCTGCCTTAAAGACTTCTGTGAGTGGAGGGCCTGGAAGACAGGTGCTGCCAGACAGACTCAGAGTCCTTGCTGGCCTCATCAGCACATAAAAATATTTTATTCTGATATGGGGAAAGACCACCCCTCGGGAGACCACATATCGGGAGAATTGGTAAAGCTGCAGGCACCAGAAGTTTATTGCAATGAGTGACTATGGAATCTTCCTAAGAGTGCATCTGCTGGGTTAGTGCTTTGGAGTCTTGTTGAGGAATCACCGTTCTTATCTGGGAAAACTGAGTCCCCATGGGTTTGCTTTTGAGTCCGTGGAAGCTGCCAGCTCCCAAGGTAATGAGGAGCCTTAGCATCTTCCCTAAAACCAGCAAGTACTCTGGCTTATCTGCAGAGAATCAGTCTAGCAAGGGCTGGAAGAGGCCCAGGGAGGGAAGTCAATAGGGCCCTGAGCCAAGGCTGATGCACCCTGCACATCGGTGAGCTTGCACTTCCGACATGAGGTCCTTGAAGGCTGAGCCCAGGAAGGGCCGTGGCAGAACACTGCAGGCTCTGTTTAATGTCGTTTCCTAACCTGCCTTTCTTTGAAAGGCCCACCCTTTGCAGGAACTCCATCCCAGGCCATCAGGAGAATTGGTAAAGCTGTAGGCACCAGACGTTTATTGCAACGAGTGACTATGGGATCTTCCTAAGAGTGCATCTGCTGTACTGCGAAGGAAGGTCCAGCAATGAAGCTGGCCACTTGGTTTTATTCGCAGCCCCTCCATGCAATGATCGGGTTAGGGAGTTACTAGCAGGTATGCTATAACCCTAAACTGAAAAAATTATGTGAGCAAAACTCTGTAAGACCCTTGCACACAAATGACAGTTTTGATGCCCATGGGGAAAATAAACTCTAGGGGGCTAAAAGACATGTGTCCCTACTTAAAAAAAATCAATAGACTTGTTTTTAGAGCAGTTTTAGGTTTACAGAAAAGTTGAGCAGAAAACACAGAAAGTTTCTATATATCTCCTCCCCAACCTTTGCACGTAGTATTCCTTAATATCTGTCCCTACTTTGTAGTGTGAGGAGCACAGGTCCCTAGAAAACATGCCCGGGGTGTGTGTTGGTTCCAGATACAACACAGCCCAGACCCGGCATGTCCTGTAGACACGGCAGCAGAAAAGAGGGAGGGAGGGCGAGAGGGGAGCAGGTGCCTGTGACGGGGGCTTCCTTTTAGGTATGTGGAAGCATCACTGAGATCTCCTGAAAGTACTCGCCCTGACTTTTTTGGGCATCAGGAGTCCTGGGTCAGCAGGGAGAATAGGAGCAAGGGAAATGGGAGTTTCAGAAAAGCTCGGCCATTAAGCTGGGCGTGGTGGTGCACTCTTGTAATTCCAGTACTTGGGAGGCTGAGACAGGAGGATCGCAGGTTCACAGCCAGCCTCAGCTACTTAGTGAGGCCCTTTGCAACTTAGTGAGACCCTATTTCAAAATAAAGAATAAAAGCCAGGCGTGGTGGCCCAAACTTATAATCCCAGCATTTAGGAGGCTGAGACAGGAGGATTTCAGTTCAAGGACAGCCTCAGCTACTTAGTGACATCCTTTGCAACTCAATGAGACCCTCTTTCAAAATAAAGAAAAAAAATGAGGACTGGGAGTGTAGCTTGGAAGTAGAATGCTCCTGGGTTCCATCCCTAGTACTGCAAAGGAGGTGGGGGGACTAGGGATGTAACTCAGTTATAGAGTGCTCCTGGGTTCAATCCCCAGTACCTCAAAATAAATAAAATAAAAATAAAATCCAGAAAGATCAGCCCCCCATTTTTTGAGGTACTGGGGATGGAACCCAGGGACATTCTACCTCCGGGAGGCACCCCCAGCCCTATTTGTTATTCTTTATTTTGAAACAGGGTCTCACTGAGTTGCAAAGGGCCTCACTAAGTAGCTGAGGCTGGCCTCAAACCTTGATCCTCTTGTCTCAGCCTCCCAAATGCTGGGGTTACAAGCGTGGGCCACCACGCCCGGTTTAGCCCTTTTTATTTTTTATTTTGAGACAGGGTCTCAGTAGATTGCTAAGACTGGCATCAAACCTGTGATCTTTCTCTTTCAGCCTCTCAAGGACTGGGATTATAGCCATGCACTATCACACCCAGAAGACATGATTTTAAAATTTTATTTTATATTTTATTTATTTATGTATTTTGGTGCTGGGAATTAAACTCAGAGGCATTCTACCTCCAAGCTACACCTCCAGCCCTATTTTATATTTTATTTGGAAACAAGGTCTCACTAAGTTGCTGAGTCTGGCTTCAAACTGTGATCCTCCTGTCTCAGCCTCCCAAGTACTGGGATTATAGGAATGTAACACCATGCCCAGCAAAACATGGCTTTTTTAAAATACATTTTTTAAATTGAAAATAAATGGTATACATTTAAACTGTACTTGATGCCTTCTTCCCCCAACCCCCGTTTTCCCTTCCCCCTCCCACCAATGACTATCCAGGGTAACCATGCCATATCCATACTTTTACACATATTCGGATGTAGACCCTCATTAATCAAGTTTAGCCTTCCTCCTCTGCTATCTTTCCATTCAGACTTTGCTGATATTTCCCCTCCATTATCTGGAGTCCCACTGGTATCCCCTATGTTCCCTAGTTTGGGCATATTAGAGAAAACATATGTCCCTTCTCCTTCTGTGCTTGGCTAATCTCACTTAACATAAAGCTCTCCAGGACTTTCCATCTTCTTGCAAATGACATGATTTTGTTCTTCTTTATAGCTGAATAGAATTCCATTGTGTGTATTTCCCATAGTTTTGCTATCCATTCATCTGTTGATGGAGACCTGTGTTGGTTCCATATTTTGGCTATTATGAATTGTCCTGCTATGAACATGGGTATGCATATATAAAACATAACTTAAAAAAAAGAAACAATAATAAACTATTTACTTGGCGGTGTAAAAGCAAACTTGCTTACCATGCATGCCTACTTACTATAAAGCACAGTGGCAATTAAGCATAGCACTGAATGGGTCTGGCTTTGCTAACAGTTTTGTATAACGCTAGCCTCTGTGTGCATGCCCAGTGCTCTGTGCCTGCTACCCTGGCAGCATGATCATCTGCTAATCCAGCAGTCACCTGCTCACTACACTGACGAATCAGGGGGAGCCCTGCTCATTCCAGACTTCCTTCTCCTATCCCCCCAAATTTTTGTGCAGTCCTTTATCCCTCAAAATTCTGTTGTATTTGATGATCATTCAATTTTTTTTTTCAACATAAAGAATACAAAACAGGGTCTCACTAAGTAGCTGAGGCTGGCCGCGAATCAGCAATCCTCTGTCTCAGCCTCCCAAGTACTGGGATTACAAGTGTGCACCACCACGCCTGGCTCATTTCATTTGGGGGGGGTACTGGGGATGGAACCCAGGGGCCTTATACCTTCGGGCTACAGTCCCAGACCTATTCATTCAGTTTTATTGAGCTGGGTATGGCAGTGCAAGCCTGTAATCCCAGTATTTGAGAGGCTGACACAAGAGGATCACAGATTCAAGACCAGCCTTAGCAATTTAGTGAGACTTTCAGCAGCCTATTGAGATTCTATTTCCAAATAAAAAATAATTTTTGTCTGTGTGTGGTGCTGGGGATTGAACCCTGGGGCATTCTATTTTGAGCTACATCCTCATTCTTATTTTATTTTTATTTTGAAACAGTCTCACTAGGTTGAGAGTCTCACTAACTTAATGAGGCTGTCCTCAAACCTGCCATTCTCCTGTCTCAGCCTTCCAAATACTGGGGTTATAGGCAAACATCGCCACACCTCACTAAAAAATAATTAAAAAAAAAAATCTGGGCGTGGTGGTGCACACTTATAATCCCAGTACTTGGAAGGCTGAGATAGGAGAATTGCAGGCTTGCAGCCATGCTCAGCTATTTAGTAAGGCCCTTTGCAACTTAACGAGACCCTGTTTCAAAATAAAGAATAAAAAAAATAGAACTGGGGGTGTAGCTCAGAGGTAGAATGCCCTTGGGTTCAATCCCCAGTACCACAAAAAAGAGGCTTTATTGAAAAATAATCCAGATGTCATAAATTTTATTAAGTATATAAATCAGTAGTTTCTCCTTCCTTCCTTCCTTCCTTCCTTCCTTCCTTCCTTCCTTCCTTCCTTTCTTCCTTCCTTCCTTCCTTCCTTCCGGCTCTGGGTGGCCTTTTAAATCTGGCTTGGAGCCATGTTTCCAAGGTCCGTCCTGCTGCAGCATGCTCAGCCCTTCATTTATTTTCATGGCCAGGTAACAATCCATTGTGCAGATGCCATGTTTCATTCACCCATTCAGCAACTGAGGCATCTGGACTTCGGTTTGGCGATCATATACAATGCTTCTATGAACACTGGTGTACAAGTTTTCTTTGGACATATGTTTTCAATTCTTTCGAGTATATGTTTAACTAGGAGGAGAATTTTTGTGTCAAATGGTAACTCCATTTTTGAAATTTTGAGGAAGTGCTGAATTATTTTTAAAAATGCACCACCACTTTACAATCCCACCAGCAACATGTGAGGACCCGGATTTTTCCACATCCTCACTAATACTTCTTGTATTTTTTTATGTTAGCTATTTTAGTGGGTACAAATTCTTGTGTGTGTTTTTTTAATCTTTGTTTCTCTGATGGCTAATGAAATTGAACATATTTTCATGTGCCTGTTGGACATTTCTATATCCTCTTTGAAGAAATGTCTAGCAAGTCTTTTGCTTTTTTTTTTTTTTTTTTTTTTTTTTTTTTTTGGCAGTACTGGGGATGGAACCCAGGGGCATTCTACCTCTGAGCTTTACCCCAGCCCTATTTTCTTTTCTTTCTTTCTTTCTTTCTTTTTTTTTTTTTTTTTTTTTTTTTTGGTGGTAGTGGGGATGGAACCCAGAGACTTTCTACTTTCAGGCTATACTCCCAGACCCATTTTATATTTTATTTGGAAACAGGGTGTCACTAAGTTGCTGAGAGCCTCACTAAGTAGCTGAGGAACCTGCGCGATCCTCCTGTCTCAGCCTCCCAAGTGGGGGGATTACAAGCATGCGCCACCATGCCCGGCTATTTTTCTATTATTTATTTATTTATGCATTTATTTATCTATTTTTGTGGCACTGGAGATGGAATCCAGGGGGATTCTACCTCCAAGGTACACCCCCTGCCATATATATATATATATATATATTTTTTTTTTTTTTTTGGTTGTTGTTGTTGTTGTTTGTTTTTTGGTTTTTTTGTTTTGTTTTGTTTTGTTTTGTTTTGTTTTTGCGGGTCTTGGGATGGAACCCAGGGGCATTTGACCTCTGAGCTACACACCCTGCCCAATTTTTTATTCTTTATTTTGAAACCGGGTGTCACTGAGTTGCGGAGGGCCTCACTAAGTAGCTGAGGCTGTTTGTGAACCGCGATCCTCCGATCTCAGCCTCCCAAATTCTGGGATTACAAGTGTGCGCCACCACGCTCGGCTCCCAGCCCAATTTTTTATTCTTTATTTTGAAACAGGGTCTCAGTGAGTTGCAGGGCCTCACTAAGTAGCTGAGGCTGGCTGTAAAGAGCGATCCTCCTGTCTCAGCTTCTCAAATGCTGGGATTACAAGTGTGTGCCACCACGCCGGGCTCTTCGTCCATTTTTTAATTGAGTTTTGTTATTGCTGTTGTGTTTAGGAAGTTCTTTTTCTACACCAGATACTAAGTCCTTATCGGATATATGCTATGAAAATATTTTCTATATGCGGTCTTTTCACTTTCTTGATAGTGTCTTTTTTTAAATTTATGCTTTCTTTTGTCATTTGTCCTTATGGTAACATATCTATAAAATAATTGCCTAACCCCAAGTCACAAATTTTATACCTTCTAACACTATAAGAGTGTTGTAGTTTTAATTCTTACATTTAGGTCTATGACTTACTTTGAGTTAAGAGTGTGAGGAGAGTGTGAGTAAGATGGAGAGTGTGAGGTAAGGATCCGACGTCATTCTTTTGCATGTGATATCTAGTTGCCCCAGCGTCATTGGCTGAAAATACTAATAAGAGTTGACAATCCAGGTGTGGTGGTGCACATCTGTAATCTAAGTACTTGGGAGGCTGAGACAGGAGGATCACCGGTTCGTGGTCAGCCTCAGCAGTTCAGTGAGGACTTCTGGAACTTAGTGAGATCCTGTTCAAAATTAAAAAAATAAAGTAGGGCTGGGGATGTAGCTCAGAGGCAGAATGCCCCTGGGTTCATTCATGGGAGCATATGTGTGCATGCGCGCACACACACAAAGTCACAGAACAGTATGAGCAACTCAGGAGACTGCTTCAAAATAAAGAATAAAAAAAAAAATAGGGCTGGGTGTGTAGCTCGGTAGAATGCCCCTGGGTTCCATCCCCAGTACCGCAAATAAAGGAAAAGAAAGATTTGTAGGGTCAGATTATGGAGGGCTTTGAATGTCAAAAGTTGGAGAACTATGGAAAACTTTTTTTTTTTTTTTTGGGTACTGGGATGGAACCCAGGGACATTCGACCTCCTAGCTACACCCCCTGCCCTATTTTTTATTTCTTTATTTTGAAACAGGGTCTCACTAAGTTGCGGAGGGCCTCACTAAGTAACTGAGGCTGTCCGTGAACCGTGATCCTCCAGTCTCAGCCTCCCGAATGCGGGGATTACAAGCGTGCGCCACCACGCCCCGGCTTACGGAAAACTTTTGAGCTGAAGGCTAAGATCAGAGATAGGGTTTTAGAAGACGGACCTCGCTGAAGACTATACACTCGAGTGGAATGTGGTAAAGACCGTGAATAGAGAAGTCAGTTAGCGGAGCTCCTGCAGCGGTCTAGGTCAAAGTCCACAAGCAAGGTGTGACAGTGAGGGTAGAAAAGAGGGCACTGATAGGAAAAACAGAAAATACACACAGGTCTTGGATGATGAGAACAGATTGAAAGAGGCTTGGGAAAATCATGGTTCCACCACCCAAAACAGGAAAGCCAGGAGCAGAGGCGGTCAGGTAGTTTTAGATACAGTGTCTTTACAGTGTGAAACATTCCCAGCAGGGAAATCCAGCCTCCGTTTGTAAATGCAGCTCTGGATTTCAAGTAGAAGTCAAGGCTAAAGGTGAGGATTTGGGAGACACTGCATGATCATGACAGTGAAAACCACGGACGTGGCTGGGATTCTCTCCCGTTTTCCTTTCCATCTAGTTCCTCAGGGGATATTTTTCATATTCCCGCCCCCAAATGTGCGTTCCTTTATTCTTTCCTTCAACATATACTTATGAAATGCATATTATTTCCAGCCTTCTTTTATTTTTTATTTTTGAAACAGGGTTTCACTAAGTTGTGGAGGGTCTTGCTAAGTTGTTGAAGGCTGGCCATGAACTCACAATCATCCTGTTTCAGCCTCCTAAGTACTGAGATTACAGGCGTGTGCCATCGTGACCAGCTGAGTTGCAATTTTAAATAGGATGATCAAATAAAATGGCACCCTTGAGTAAAGGATGCTGTAGGTGAAGGAACAAGTTACGTGGCTGTTTGAGGAAAAGGTATTCCAGGAAGAGTCAACGGCAGGTGCAGAAACCTGGAGGCTGGAAAGTTCCTGGTACATCTGAGAAAGAGCAAGCAGACGGGAGGGGGACATGGGAGGAGCTCACATCTGAGGTGTGACCGGAAGCCAGACGGTGTGGGATCTTATAAACCACGATAAGACTCTGATCTCTCCTTTGCACAAGATATACATCTATTAGAGAATTTGGATCAGAGAGTGGAATAATTGGTTTATGTTTTATTTTTTTAAATTTATTTTTATTGGTGCATTGTAATCATACATCATATTGGAATACAAGACTTGAGAGGATATAAAAGCACACATCATCCAATTAGCCCTCATCCACTCCCCATCCCATTCCCTCCCCCTCCCTGGATCCCATGCTTGTTTGATTAACTTTGATACATTTGTTTATGTACCTCCTGCGTTTTAAAGAGTCTCCATCCTCCCCTATTCCATACCCTCTGATTGGTCACCTTAATTGCTTTACTATAGGGCCCTTTCTATAACTCCACCTCTTCCTGTTGCCCCTTTCCTCCTAGTATTGCTGATTAGAGGAAGCATCTGGTTTTTATTTTCTGCAATATTTCTCTGTGCATGCCGCGTTGCAAGTACCGATCCCAATCTTGACAGCCCCAGTGGTGGCCTGGCTACCCGGTGGACTGATCCAGACCTCGCTGGCTCAAGCAGCGGCTTTGCCTCATGGGAGGCCCCGATTCTGGCCTCGCTGACCCTGGCACCGGCCTAACCCCTCCACAGACTCCTCTCCTAGCCTCAGAGGCCCCAGCACCGGCCTTGCCTCACGGTAGGCTCCAATCCCGGCCTCGCTGGCCCCAGCTCCGGCCTAACCCTTTGGCAGGTTCTGATTCTGGCCTCGGAGGTCTCAGTAGCGGCCTTGCCTCACAGAAAGCTCCGATGATGGCCTCTGGCCCCGGCACCGGCCTAACCCCTTGGCAGGCTCCAATCCCGGCCTCGGAGGCCCCAGCTCTGGCCTTGCCTCACAACAGACTCCGATGCTGGCCGCTGGCCCCGGCATTGGCCTAACCCCTCGGCAGGCTCCGATTTTGGCCTCGGAGGCCCCAGCACCGGCCTTGCCTCACGGCAGGCTCCAATCCCAGCTTTGCTGTGTCCGTCGCCGGCCTCACCCCTCGGCAGGCTCCAATCCGAGCACCCTCTTCGCCCAGCCATTTGTCCCATGTTCTCGAGGGTGCGTGGTGGTAGTATTCTGCCTCTGGGGTTATTACTTCAAAGGTTCCAAGTATAATGCATCAGATCTCTGCCTCCCCTGAGTACTGGCCCCTGCCATTGCCACTGCCTCCACCATTTAAAATCTTTCCCAAGCTCTTTTTCCACTCTGAATGTTGTCCAGTATTCCTAAGCATGCGCGATGGTAGCATTCGACCTTTGGTGTAATTTCTCCAAAAAATAAGGTTGGTAGGATCCGATTTCTACTTCTCCTGAATACAAGTCTCCACTGCCATCGCAAGAGACCGCTTCCAACACTGCCTTTCTCCTAGGTCTCCACTAAACTCTCTCCTTACAGGTGATGTCCAAGATTCTTAAGAATGTAGAGAAGAAGCAGTCCTCCTTCACGGGGAATTTTTCCAAAAGTTCCAGTTCATCTGGATAAGTTTTGTCCACATCTCCAGTATCCTGGCATCCGCCACAGCCTTCTTGACCCCTTTCCGATATTTTTCTTTTTTCTTTTTCTTTTCTTTTCTTTTTTTTTTTTTAATAAGAGAAGACAGTATGTGTGGTTTGAGGAGGTTGTGGGATCAGGCACTCAGTAGCACTATGACCCGGGCCCGGTTTCCCCAGGAGTCCAGCGTGCTCCGCACGACTCCGCCTGGGGCCCAGAGTCCTGCGACCTGGGTCCCAGCTCTTCCAGGGGTCCGGCGTGCTTCACGCAATCCCGCCCAGGGCCCAGGGTCCTGCAACCCGGCCCTGGTTTCTCAGGGGGTCCAGCATGCCCAACCTGACCTCCGCCCGGGGCCCAGGGCCTTGCGACCAGGCCCCGGTTTCTCCAGGGGTCTGGCGTGCTCCGCGTGGTCCGGCCCAGGGCCTAGAGTCCTGTGACCTGGGCCCCAGCTCTTCCGGGCTCTGGCGTGCCCCGCCTGACCCCCCTTCCTGGGGCCCAGGGCCTTGCAACTGGGCCCTGGTTTCTCCAGGGGTCTGGCGTGCTCTCTGGTTTATATTTTAAAGGCATTAATCTTAAAAATTCATTTTGAGGATAGAATGTGGGAGAATAAGAGTAGAAGCAAGGAGATCAATCAGTGGGCTTTAAAAATAACCCAGATGAGCCGGGCGTGGTGGCACACACTTGTAATTCCAGCATTTGGGAGGCTGAGACCTGACGATCAAGGTTCGCGGACAGCCTCAGCTACTTAGTGAGGCACTCCGTAACTTAGTGAGACCCAGTTTCAAAATAAAGAATAAAAAAAAAAATAGGACAGGGGTATAGTTTGGAGGTTGAATGCCCCTGGGTTTCATCCCCAGACCCACAAAAAAATAAAAATAAAAAATAAAAACAACCCAGATGAAGCCAGGTGTGGTGGTGCATGCTTGTAATCCAAGTACTTGGGAGGCTGAGACAGGAGGATCACAGGTTCACAGCAACTTAGTACGACTTCAATAACTTAATGAAACTTAATGTTTCAAAAATTAAATTAAAGCCAGGGATGGTGGTGCATGCTTGTAATCCCAGCATTTGGGAGGCTGAGACCTGAGGGTTGCGGTTGCAGTTCGTGGACAGGCTCAGCTACTTTGCAACTAAGTGAGACCCAGTTTCAAAATAAAGAAAAAAATAGGGCAGGGGGTGTAGCTCGGAGGTCAAATGCCCCTGGATTCCATCCCCAGACCCACAAAAAAAATTAAATTAAATTAAATAGGGCTAGAGGTGTAGCTCAGAGGTAGAATGCCCTGGGTTCAATGTTCAGTCCCCAGCCTGTCTGTCTGTCTGTCTTTCTATCACACACACACACACACACACACACACACACACACACACACACCAACAAGAGATGACAATAGCTTAAATTGGGGTAATAACGTTGAAGATGTTGAGAACCGGTTATACTCAGGATATATTGAGAGCTGAAGCAGGACAGATCTGGGGACAGACTGTTGAATACAGGTGCAAGAGAAAGAAAGGGGCCAAAGATGACTTTGAGACTTTTGTCTGAGCATGTGGGAAGAAGTGCCCTTAGATGGAGAAGATTACAGAGGAGCAGTAAAGTGCGGGAGTTCAGTTTGGGACATGTTAAATTTAAGATGCTTATTAAACAGTGAAAGGTAGATGTCAAGACTATAGTTGGATATGCAGGTCTAGAGATCCAGAAGGGGTTTGAGAGGAGTTGGGAGCGTTTGGAATGGCATGCACCTTTTGGGTGGCACCCAGCCTGGGTCACCTCATCAGTAACTGTACATTCTCATGGGGAATGGAAATCTCGGACCTCCA